>NC_080379.1:49816445-50420455 GCF_014773155.1 Arachis stenosperma | reverse complement strand
CAGCTTGCCATGGAAGGGAATGATGTAAGAAAACTGTAATTTAAGCAGTAGGAAAGCAGAGATTCAGAAGGAACACAGCATCTCCATACGCTTATCTGAAATTCCCACCATTAATTTACATAAGTATTTCTATCCTATGTTATTTATCTTTATTTCCTGTTTATTATTTATTATTATTCGAAAATCCATAATCAATTATTATCCGCCTGACTGAGATTTACAAGATGACCATAGCTTGCTTCATACCAACAATCTCTGTGGGATCGACCCTTACTCACGTAAGGTATTACTTGGATGACCCAGTACACTTGCTGGTTAAGTTGAACGGAGTTGTGTCCACACATAGCAAAGAGCCATTAAATAAATCTCATGCAAATACAAAGAGAATGAATCACAATTTCGTCCACCAACAGCGTAGATTGTTTCTAACGTAGTTTCTTACATCCTTTTCTGAGTAACCCAAATTCGATGACTCACCAACCTCGTTTGCCAGTGTGAGGTAAGTCTTGTTGGGCCATATGCCAGCCTCATCGTTGTCTTAAATCACACACTCGGCATGCATGGTCAGTTTCTTGCACGCAGTGTAATGCACAACTTGCTTGGCAGAACACGGGTGTGTATGCTTCAATTCTAATTTGGACACCATTCAATTATCCTTCTACCTATCAAGCATCACGTACATCCTTGCTTTGCATCTGGCTGTTGTTATTCTCTTTACCCAAGATGCTGCCTTCACTCAAGACTCCCGAAAACCTTCACGATTGCAGTGGATCGATTGGTTAATGGGTATTCTTGATTCCTTTCTTGTCTTGTCAAAGTTGGTATTCCTAATTCTAGTCACAAATCCAACTTTTTTTTGCATAATTAGAATAGAATTCTTTTGCCCGCTCCAATGAAACAAATCTCAATTCTACATACGAGATTTTCTCTATTAGAATTCCAGTGTGATCTTGCAACTGCAAATCCATTCAGAAAAAATATCATTCAACACGAAAAAACACCTAAATAATTAATTTCCAATATGATGTTAGTATTGTGACAAGAATAAAATAAATTTCACACCTCATGATTCAAATCCATAGCATCTTTCCCTAATTGGATAACGTCTGCAGATTCTTCCCCCTGAAATCGATAACCGAGGACATATCACCAAAAAAGATAACCATCCACTATTCGACACTCGTAAAAACTCTTCCAACAACCACTTATTCATTGATAACACCAATTAATAAACACAGAAAAGTAAACTAATTTAAAACAAAACTATCCATGTTAATATCTAGAAAATAAAAATCTTATCAAAGTTGCAAACATCAAAGCAACATGGTAAACAAAAAGAAAAAAACACATCTACTAACGAATTTGTAGCATCATTCTAGTATAAAAAAAGAGAGAATACTCACACTAATTCTAATTACACAAACAAAATCATGATCCTCCCAACAAAGAGTATCATAGTCAAAACCCCAAAAATAAAATAAAAAATAAGTTGCAAAGAAACATAACCAATTATACTACTAACACACAATTTACGTTGTCTACATGATGAGTATCATCCTCACTCAGAGACGAGACATTGACGTCGGTGGAATTAGAATGAGCATTCACATCATATGAAGTGACATACGATATTTCTTCACAAATTGATGAATTCATGGATGTAATGTGGTCCACTGGCCTTCAATGGGGACACCTACACCTCTCACCTACGGAGTTCACCCGCTATTTGTCAGTGAGAGGGGTTGTTCACATTGCCAGTTGTATGTGAGGGCTGTTCACCTTGGTCCTATGGAGTTGGAAGGCTATGACTCAACGGAGGTGGAACGCTATGGCTCAATGTGCATCTATGACAACGACGACACCTATGGTGGGGTAGGGTGCGATAACGGTGCGCATGATGACTTTTTCTTTCACGAAAAACAGCGGCGTGACAAAATCGGCTTGGGTGAAGGGGCGGTTAGCGAACGGTGAATGTGGATCTCCGGTGAAAGAAAAAAATCAAGGAAAGAGATCTGACCGGAGATGGGTGAGATGAAGGGCATCGAAGATCGGTGAGATAAAGTGTTGCGTGACACCTTTTCTAATTCACATTGCAACTCTCCTGTAGGCGGTTAGAAATCCTTATGATTCAGAGTTTTAATTAATTTAGGTCAATTCAATGTTAATTGTAATTTAAATATAATAATTAATTATTATTGGTAATAAGTTGGCAGATAGTATATCGGTACCTTATACTTTTCCTTGTTAATTACTATGACAGTCGTAGGTCAAAGGAAACTCTATTACTATGTTCATCTTGAGAATATCCTTTTGACAAATATGCGGTAATTTTAACCATTAGAAATTCTCAAAGTGAGTCGGTTCAATAGTCATATATATATATATATATATATTTTGATCGATCTTTTCAAATAATTAATATCCTCTTAATAATATTATGACCAAGAATAATTTAGATTAAATTATAAAAGATTTATCTCTTAATATTATGATCACTATCACAATGATAAATCACTAAATTTAATCAAGGATATTATTATATTAATATTTTAATATAATAACAATACCAAATTATTTGACACATGATTGATTGGATTGTGGTCATACTATTTATTCCCAACAATCTCCCACTTGCACGAGAGCCAATAATAATAGATTGGATTTTTGGCATACTATTATCTCAATAATCTCCCATTTGCACTAGAGCCGATCAATCATGTGTATAATTTTTCAATGCACATTTGTGTTTATCAAAACTCTTTTGAACTTAAACACCTTAGTTTTCGAGCATGTGTGCTTGACCTTTTGTAAAAATACATTTAGTGCATAAGATATCAAGTTTTCTCAAAATATGAAATCTCCACTACAATAGTGCATAATTTTATTTTAAGGACAATCCTTAATGAACATGATTATAAAAAATCTAACTAACCATTAGATCCATCTTTATAGAATTGTATCATTATACAAATAGGCTACTTTTCAAAAAATTAGTTTGACAATCAAATCTTTTATACTTTCAGGAAAAAATATATCCTCTATTGAACGGTATACAATTCTAATAAAAGTAATTGTACTCCCACTTTTTCTTTGTAGATACAAAAGTTTCTCTTGACACTCAATAAATCAAACTATTCGATTGTCTTGACTTTATCATATTCTATTTGTTTACCTTGTTTTCCTTTAGAAGAGAATCCCTTTTTCTAAAAAAAGAATTTAACCTCTTATTACAGACACTTTGTCATAAGAAGTGTGATAGAAATAATCTCATTATTTCTTTAGGGTACCCAATAAATCTGATTTATCACATCTAACATCAATTTATTATTGTGTAATCTCTTAACACATGTAAGACATCTCCAAACTCTAATGTTCTTAAGTTTCAGTTTATGTCCTTTCCATATCTCATATAGGTTAAAAAACCGATTTAGTGAGGAATTTGTTAATTTAGCAATATTTCTAAAACGTAATCCGAATATTTAACAAATAGTAATCCTCAACTGAATCAAATTTTCTGTATTTTAAACATGATGGAGTACATATAGTACTATTATTTGTGCATTTAGAGAATCTCCTTCTCTATTCAATAGAATATCAATTAGAGATGAAAGATTTCACTTTAAGCTCTTATAATAAAAATACTCAATATCTTTATTATTGGTTAAACCAACCCTTAAAAGTAATTCTGATTTACATCCTCAATACTCATATTGAGCTTTTCAAAAAAGATCACAAACCATAATCATATTAAAGTTAATTATAAATTGTTTATAACAAAATAAATCTCCAAAAATGCTTGTAAGAACTAATCTTACTAAAGTCATTTGTCTAACGGCATTCCAACTTCTAAAGTTGTTTAATTCAAAATATATCACCCAATACTCTCATTAGTTTAAATAAAATTTTTGATAGTCGTACTATCTTACTTTGGGCACCATATATCTTCTCAAGATGTTTGTAATAAAGAGTAGGTATATACTTTTGAAATTAGAACTCATGGTTGTCAAAACAACATGTATTACAATAAAACAATATTCTAATACTTCACAAGTTCTAAATATTTCATAACCAATTTTATTGGAGAATATTATTTCAATAGAATTATCATCTCAATGATAACCCTTTAGAAAAAAAAATTCTCAAATTGTAACCAATATATTACTTTTAAGTATGCCACAAAAAGTGTGGACATATTTAAAAATCTAAAATATAAAAAAAATTGAGAAATCTATATTTCTGACAAAATTATTTATAATCGAGAATAAGTATTTTGGTTGTCAAGTTGTTACTCATACATATTTCAAATAAATATGATTAAATTGTATCTCATATAATTATAATCCCAAATAATTATCGGTTGTTAGATAATTGTTTAACTGAATTATATTTTATATCCCTAGTTGTCTAAGTTCAAGTATAAAATTAATTTTCCTTATACGTCATCATATGTATAAATAAATTTTATCTTTTAGTACAAGTCTTCTGGTTGTCAAGTCGTTCCTTGTAAACAAGAGATAAATTTATTTTTTCAATCTCCTAATTTTTAGAATTTATCTCCATTACTAGAAAATTTTTATCAGTACTCATAGATTAAATTTTATATTCCCAAATTGTCTAAACAAAATATAAAATTAAATCTCTAATTTATCAAATGTATATACTGATTATTATCTTGAAAATAAAACTTTTGATTGTCAGGCCGCTCTTTATAATCAAGAACATTAGAAAAAATTAATTTCTAAAATTATAGTATTTAAAATGCATTAATCAAATCAAAATTTGATTTTTAATAGACTAATATTTAACCTTATAAAACTATTAAATCAAATTTGACCTTCTCAACACACACATATTTCTTTTATGTTACCAAAGTCACGATAAATAAAATCAAATCAAATATTTGATTAAAATCATAATTATTATTTTTCAAAGAATGATAACTTAATCATAATTAAATAATTAAAATAAATTATTTATTAATTTATTAAAAAATTATCTCAATAGAAATAACTACATCACATGTTTAAAAACAAGTTGAATTAATCTTATTAATCAAAAATTAAAAAAAAATAGGTATAAAAATTTAAACATAAAAAGCTAAAGCTCTTATACTATTGAAGAATTACCATGTATTCATAACACGCAATGAAAGAAAAGAAAGTAATCCTAAAGATCTATTTTGTGTTTAAATTTATAGTCTAGGAACAATATATCGATCAAATATAAATACCTTTGGACGCTTTAGTAAAAACTTTATTCTTCGATTCAAAAACTTTATGCGTATCCACACCGAAACCAACATTTGCTGTCAACTCCTTAACCAATGAATATTTGATCTAAATTTTGAGAAATCTCTTTGCAGCTCTTTGCATACCATAAAATTCTTCACCAAGAATTAGACACACATACGTTTATGTATGTAGAGGTAAAGGAATAAAACTCTTGTTTTGGTTTCCTACTATTTCCTCTACTCTTGACATACATATATAGTATGAGGTTTGTTACTGATTTTAAATTTGAATCTCAATTAAAATTTAAATCATATCTTATAATTTCAAATCTAAATCCTTCAAATTTTATGAATTACATCATAACAATTTAAAACAAAATCAGTTAGGATTTCATCTAAACTTAGAATTCAAATTTAGAATTAATAGAATAACTAATTATTCTCAATTCTCATTTAATATTCTCAATTATCATATTATTATTATATATTTCATGCTAGCAAAAAATATAATAATATTCCATTTGATTTAATATAATTATTTATTTGATCAAATCAAAATAATAATTAAATAATTCTACAACGAATGTTAAAACACTCGTTAGTGTGTGACCCCATAGGTTCAATACTAAGCGGGTAGTAAATTAGTCATACTCAATTTACTAATTAAGGTTGGCATCTAGCAACACTCCTCAACAACCCAATAGTATGAAGTAATATATTTTTACTAAGAACCCAAGAAGAACAAAGTATAATTCTTTTCATCTTTCCACCTCTTGGTTAACCCTTAGAGTATAATTTAATTGTTAAAACTCTAACTTGTTACCATTATTATAATGAACTGTGAATGACTTAAGAACTCGTTTCTTCATTCATTCAATCTCCATGACCAAGATTTTATTCATCTCAGTCATTATAATCATAGAGCTCAAACTTTTTACGAAGAGTTGACGGATTCTTTATTGACTAATCATTAATTCTACAAGTATTTAAATCATAACCAATATCCATTTAACTAGCACCCTAGGGTATTAGGTGTCCGAAATTAAAGTATAATAAATACATTGTTGATTATTATGACAGTCGCAAGTCAAAGGAAACTCTATTATTATGTTCATCTTGAGAATATTCTATTCCCAAATATGCGGTAATTATAACCATTAGAAATTCTCAAAATGAGTCGGTTCAATAGTCATATCTCTATAAACGGCCCCTGACAATTACCTCAAAAGAAAAGGAGGCCCTAAAAAATAATACCCTTTTCGACCCCTGATCTTTACTTTTATGAGACTGATTAGCCCCATTGTCAATATTTTTTATCATTGACATGGGCTAATCAGTTTCATAAAAATAAAGATCAGGGGACGAAAAGGATATTTTTTTGTTTGGGGTCTCGTAATCCCTTCGAAGAAATTATCAGGGGTTGGGTATTCATTCTTTTTTTTTAGTTTACCCAAACGGTATCTCCCAACCCGACAGGTTAAGGACTAATCCGTCGCGGATCTGAGCTCCATTTAAGGGTTTGCCACTAGCCAATGAGTTGATGCATGCACAAGGCGGGGTTCGAACTCCCAACACTTGCTTAAGCGGACGAGTGAGCTGACCACTCGACCAACCCAAGTTGGTTTGGGTATTCATTATATATATATATATATATAGAGAGAGAGAGAGAGAGATTTTTTCATATTATTAATGTCCTTTTAATAATTTTATGACCATGAACAATTTAGATTAAATTATAAAAGATTTATCTCTCAATATTATGATCACTATCACAATGATAAATCACTAAATTTAATCAAGCATTTTATTATATTAACATTTTAATATGGTAACAATACCAAATTAAAATGTTAATATAATAAGATGCTCACTAACAATACCAAATTATTTGACACATAGTTAATTAGATTGTGGTCATATTATTTATTCCTAGTAGTAGCCTAAATTCAAATGTTGAAAAAAACGAAGGGAGACAATATGGGAATATTTTTATAAATAAATAATTTAAATATTTTATTTACCAATATAAATAATTTGTAGTATATTTATCATTTTTCATTTTCTTTACATATTTCGTTTACATTATAAATGAATTAAATCTTTATATATTTCATTTACAGTATATGATTATAAAATTTATGATATGATTTAGATCGATTTACAAATAAAAAACGATACAATTTATTATTTAGATCAAATTAGATAAATTTACAAATAAAATTTGGATATAGTATAAATTTAATTAAAAAAATTAATAGTAAATTAGCACGGCTGCAATTCACGAGACCTAATCCCTAGAAAAGTCATTAATAAATAATAACTACTTCTCCTATTCTATTTCCAAGTGTATCTTATCTCCCAAGTTATAAAATTAAATGGTTAAGCTCTCTCCTAGTCACTCTTACAAATTTATAAATCTTTTATTTTCTTTTGACATTCTCAATATGATAAATGTCCATGTAATAAACGAAATTTAAAATATATATAATTTAAATTTTTGTCAAAATTTTTAATTTTTTTATGTAATTTTATTAGAACTAATTTTTAAATTTAAATTGGCAACGTTAGACAAAATAGAAGGTTTGTAGGTTTGAGGGAGAGATTAACCGGTTATTTAATTTTGTTAAAAAAGATTAGCGGTTTAAATATGAAAAGTTTAAATATGAAAAATATGTTGCAGTTATATTTTTTAAGAACTAGGTCTAGGTCTTGTTTGGCAACGATACCAATTTAAATTTAAATTTATTTCTATATTTTTTGTTTAATTTAAATTATATTATATATAAATTTGGCTTATAAATTTATCTAATTTAATCTAAATAGTAATAAATTGTATCTTTGTTCATATAGATTTTTTTTATCAAATTAGATCAAATTAAATTTTACTTATAAATTTATCTAATTTAATCTAAATAGTTATAAATTGTATCATTTTTTTGTAAATCGACCTTAAATAATACCATAAATATTATTTTAATCATACTTTTTTTTAATAATACATATATCTCATTTATAGTGTATATGTATTTTTTAAATTTTCATATATCTATCTTATTTACAGTAACTCCGCCTATGTTACACTTGCGGTACATAGCCGGTCCCAAGCCCGGATAAAGGAGGAGGGTTGTGTTAGGTCTTCGGCAACCAACATAAAAATATAGCCGAACCCCCATGACATGAATCAAAGACATTATTGCGTTAAAGCTAGGTCGTTGCCCGGAAGCAACGCGTCGTATGGCTCGAGTACGGTGTCAAAGCAAGAGCCGCTGCATCGGTGCCCGGATGTAGTGTTAAATGAGCAAGGGTTCTCGCGTTTTCGTGAACGGACGAGGGTAAATAAGCTAGTTCACAAAGTAAAAGGTAAAGGTCGAAGCGACAGAAGGTTGAGATTTGGGACATGGAACATAGGCACTCTAACAGGAAAGTCCATGGAGGTGGTGGACACCATGACAAGGAGGAAGATTAACATTATGTGCCTACAAGAAACGAAATGGGTTGGTGCAAAGGCTAGGGAGTTGGATACTTCTGGCTTCAAACTTTGGTATACAGGAAAGGTGAAGAATAGGAATGGAGTTGGAATAATTGTGGATAAGCAGTGGAAGAGGGACGTAGTGGATGTCAAGAGGGTGGGAGATCGGATCATCTCTATCAAACTTGTGGTGGAGAGAGGTGCTTTCCATGTGATTAGCGCCTATGCACCGCAAGTGGGTTCGGACGAACAACACAAGATAAGGTTTTGGGAGGATCTAGAGAGTTTGGTTCAAGGCATACCTTTGGGAGATAAGATTTTCTTAGGAGGAGATTTAAATGGCCATGTTGGGAGAGAAGTGACTGGATATGGGAGTATTCACGGAGGCCATGGTTACGGGGTGATCAATACCGAGGGTAAAACTATTTTGGACTTTTCTTCAACCTTTGATCTTCTTATCGCAAATACATGTTTTAAAAAGAGAGACGAACATCTTATAACCTATAAGAGTGGCATGACAAGCTCTCAAATCGACTTCTTCTTGTTGAGGAGAGTCGACCGAAAATTTTGCATTAACTGTAAAATTATTCCGGGAGAGAGTTTGACAACACAACATAGGGTGCTCGTCATGAATTTTCGCGTTGAGCAAAAGTTGAGGAAAAGACATTATACGAAGAACCCAAGGACGAGGTGGTGGCGGATGAAAGGTGAGGAACAAAGAAACTTCCTAAGACGGGTAGGAGAAGAGGCAAAGTGGGATGGAAACGGAAGCGCGGAAGAGATGTGGAGGGAGATGGCAGAAGTTATTAGAAGAACAGCAAAAGAAAGTTTTGGTGAATCTAAAGGAATAGGACCAAGAGACAAGGAGTCCTGGTGGTGGAATGCGAGTATACAAAAAAAGATAAAGATAAAAAGGGAATGTTTTAAAGAGTGGTCTTTATGCCGCAATGCAGATAATTGGGAAAAATATAAGGCGGCTAAGAAAGAGACAAAAGTGGCTGTAAGTGAAGCAAAAACAAGAGCATATGAGGGTCTCTACCAGTCTTTGGGCACAAAAGAAGGAGAAAAAGGTATATATAGAATCGCAAAGAGTCGGGAAAGAAGAACGAGAGATTTGGATCAGGTTAAGTGCATAAAGGGTAAAGATGGAGAGGTGTTGGCCCAAGAGGGGAAGATTAATGAAAGGTGGAAGAGTTACTTCTACGAGTTATTTAATGAGGGACAGAAGACTCTTCCGAGTCTTGGTCGATTATGCACAAGGGAAGAAGATCAAAACTTTGACTACTATCAAAAGATTCGAGACTTCGAGGTAAAAGAGGTTTTAAAGCAGATGAAAAATGGCAGGACAGTAGGACCTGATAATATCCCGATTGAGGTTTGGAAAGGTCTTGGAGAAAAAGGCATCAACTGGTTAACCAAGCTTTTTAATGAGATTTTAAGGTCAAAGAAGATGCCTGATGAGTGGAGAAAGAGCACCTTGGTACCTATCTACAAGAATAAAGGAGATATACAAAGTTGCGGAAACTATAGAGGGATTAAGCTTATGAGTCATACTATGAAGTTATGGGAAAGGGTGATAGAGTGGAGGTTGAGAAAAGAGACACAAGTAACAGAGAATCAATTTGGATTTATGCCAGGAAGATCTACTACTGAAGCAATATACCTATTAAGAAGGATGATGGAGAGGTATCGTAGTAGTAAAAGGGACCTACATATGGTGTTTATTGATTTGGAAAAAGCGTATGATAGGGTACCAAGGGAGGTCTTATGGAAGGTTTTAGAAAAGAGGATAGTAAGGATCGCATATATTCGGGCAATTAAAGACATGTATGATGGGGCCACAACTAGTGTGAAGACTCAAGGTGGTGTGACGGAAGAATTTCCTATTGGTATAGGATTACACCAGGGATCATCCTTAAGCCCATACCTTTTCACATTAGTCCTGGAAGTACTCACAGAGCACATCCAAGAGCCTGTGCCATGGTGCATACTTTTTGCCGATGATATCGTCCTTATGGGAGAGTCAAGGGAAGACCTAAATAAGAAGTTGGAGTTATGGAGAGAAGCTTTAGAAGTGTATGGTCTGCGCATAAGCCGTAGCAAGACGGAATATATGGAATGTAAGTTCAGTCTGAGAAGGGAAAACCCCAATATAGAGGTGAAGATTGGAGAAAACATCCTAAAAAAAGTTAAAAGTTTTAAGTATCTTGGGTGCATCATACAGGATAATAGAGAGATTGAACAGGATGTAAATCATAGGATCCAAGCAGGTTGGTCAAAATGGCAGAGTGCATCTAGTTTTATATGCGACAAAAAAGTGCCTTTAAAACTTAAAGGTAAATTCTATTGCACCGCTATAAGACCGGCTATGCTGTATGGTACGGAGTGTTGGACGGCTAAAGGGGAGCACGAACATAAGCTGAGTGTGGCAGAGATGAAGATGTTGAGATGGATGAGTGGTCATACGCGATTGGATAAAATAAGGAATGAAGATATAAGGGAGAGAGTTGGAGTAGCACCCATTGTGGAAAAGATGGTTGAATCGCGTCTCAGGTGGTTTGGACATGTGAGAAGAAGACCGATAGAACATCCAGTCAGGAGGGTGGATGAGATGGAAGATGGACAAAGGGCGAAAGGCAGATGAAGACCTAAGAAGACTATCCATGAGGTGGTCAAACGAGATCTACATGTAAACGGTCTCTCTGTAGACATGATACATGACAGAGCACAATGGCGTCGTTTGATTCATGTAGCCGACCCCACTTAGTGGGACAAGGCTTTGTTGTTGTTGTTGTTGTATCTTATTTACAGTGTAAATGAGATACATAAAAATTTAATTTGTTTACAGTATAAACAAAATATGTAAGAAAAATGAAAAATGGTAAATATACTACAAATTACGTATATTTGTAAATAAAATATTTAAATTATTTACTTATAAAAAAATCCAGACAATATGTGCTATTTTGACATCAATAGATGGTGCTTTCATATATAACTTAAAATTGTGTGTTTCGGGTCAATATACAAATTTTTGACATTTCATCAAAGTTATTGAAAAACAAGTAAGCACCACCCAATCATTCACCCACAAAGATAAATTACAAATATTTTATTTCTAATTTATTTACTATTTTATACACTTCACGCAAATTGTTCAAAAGATTCATCTTTTTAACATATCAAAAGCGAAAAGGAGTTGTGTTAGAAAAATCAATCATTCTTTTTACAATCATAAGTAAAATCAATCATCCAACCCTGGTACAACTTACCAATCATACTACATGGTCCATATGAGCTTCACTTTCCATGGGAAAAAGTGGAATCCCTGTATGAGAGTGAAGACTACATTTTCCTTAAATTGTCCAACCTTGCCTGCAAATCACTATCTATTCCGCTATCATCATTTACCGCAGCTTCAGCTTGTGGTACCTTGCTCTGTGTAGCTGGGGCAGCAACAGCCGACGACGGTGCATTCACAAGCTGCAAATCAAAACAAAACTCATTATGCATGAATTTGGCCAGTTAGATACGTTGACTGGGAAACAAAGTAACTAAACTAAGGTACCTCTTGGTTCATGTCGATTCCAATCTCATCTAGAACCTGATTTACTAGCTCTTCTGTTTCTTCTTCTTCTTCGTCCCCTTCCAAGGCGTCATCTATTGCATCTGCCATCACCTCGGATGTCAATTCCATCTTCTCATTCTGTCTCTCAAATTCCATCATGATTTTCTGCAAGTTTGGCAAGTTCATCTGCCTATTCATCTGTCCCATGGCTTTTGTGACACCTTTCATTGCCTCACCCATTGCTTGTGTCGATTTCAATGTCTGAACAATTTTTATTTACAGAAGAACTAGCTTTTAGCACTCAAATAAGAAAAAATATTCATAAAATTTGAAAGATAAAATTACATAGCTTTGCCAGTAATCATATTTTAAAAAATGCAAAATGGCATAAACCTTAAGACAGAACTATATAACCTATAACGACCATATGTGCCAATAGCACAAAACATATAAAATAACCACAACAGCATACCTGGATTCTGAGTGATACACCTTGAAGCTGTGATTTTAGCTTATAAAACTTTTCAATCTGATGCCTCGTTCTGACAAGATCTTTTGCCATAACCCTAACAGCACCCTGGAACACATTGCATAAAATACAAAATTTTATATAAAATAAGAAACTACTGGTGAAATATATCAACCACTTTAATGGCTAAAACCTAAATCAAGCGTCAATACAAACAACAGAAAAACTTAATATAGCATTTTTTACCAAATCATGATTGTCATAAACATCTGACCTATTCATTCAAAATATATGGAAATCAAACTACATTTACAGTTGGCAACCTAGTTCACTATCTTACAAGGACTGTATTGGTTAATATGTAACATTTAAAAACATTCTAGTTTGCAATGCAATCAAATGGGACACACATGGGATCCAATTATGAGAAAGAAAAGTCTCGTCTTGTTTATATATGATTTCTTTAAAAGATTCGAAGTTATACAACTATATTTACTCTTGCAGCGGTAGAGAAGAGATCTCAAATTGATTTGACAACATAGTATGTAATGACAGAAATCCAATATCTTCCCCGAATCATATGGTATGCTGCTAATATTGTGATATACAAAGACTATCAAAAATGAAATATATGATAAATATGCTAAAAACAAGGGATTCAAATTCTGCATATATGTAAATTCATGTATACTAAACAGTAAACACTAACTAATTTGTGCACTACACGTAAGTCAGCTAGATTGCAAATTTCCAATCCTTCTGTAGAACTCAGAATCTCAACTTCTATAAGGGTAATTAACAGATCAACACGAAAACAAGTAAATAATTTCAAGCCAAGAGATTGCAAAACTGGAAATAAAAGGTTCTATCCCCAAAACTAATGTTAACACTGAATAATTATCCCCAAAACAAGTAAATAATTTCAGGCCAAGGACTAATCCGTCGTGGATATGAGCTCCATTTAAGGGTTTTCCGCTCGCCAATGGGTTGGTGCATATACAAGGCGGGATTCAAACCCCCGACACTTGCTCAAGCGGACTAGTGAATTAACCACTATACTAACCCAAGTTGGTTATCCCTGTTTATTACTAATGACAACATAATTGGAACAAAACACCCCTATTGAAGGAGAAGAATCATAAATCTACAATAAAAAGCAGCTAAAAACAGCATAATCACTTCATTGAAAGAGGCAAATAGTATAATGTGTATTCAACATACCATCTGGCCTTGTTTCGCGCTTTTCTTTATCTCTGCGATCAATTTCTTCTCTTGTGTTTGTAAGCCCTGCCTCTCTCGTTCTATTTCTCTAATTGATTTGTCCAGCATTCTCTTATTTTCCCGCAGAAGCTCTGAAATTAAACCACAACTTATGGTTATCTCTTATGTGCTAGAAATCAAATATGAACTATAGCAATAGCAACCAAATTGGTGGAGTTTAATTTTGATGCTTTGATTTTATATTGCAATCTAATCAAGCCAATTCTTTTCGACAATCATGAAAAATTGCAAGTTGCGGTGTGAATGGTAGTTACTTTTGCTAACGGTGGCTATACAATATTGAATATTATGTGAAACATCTTTGGACTTAATAAATCATGAATTAGCATAAAGAATGTAGAAAAAACTGTCACATAGATAAACCCTATCTAAATCAAGTATACAACTATCCTTACCCAATAGTTTCCTTGAATCTATTATTTTCATGTGAATATAAATGAAAACTAAGAAGTTCATTACATAATAACTGTAGAATTCAAATAAGACAAAACCGAATAGCGAATTTTCAAACCTGCGGGTGTTTTCCTGTGTCCGAAAAGAAAACTCATGGCGCTGGATCGGACGATCTTAGCAGAAATCGAATCGAATTGAAGATCTAAAGATGAGAGCAGATGAGAGCGGTAAAAGATGGTTCAACGTTGGGATTTTGGTGTGGATCGAAGTTTTAAGAGTTTTGATAATGGAGTTTGCTTAACGCGGTAACGTTGACATACAGATACCATCAAAGAACCATTCATCCCAGCTTTTCCCACACGTGGCGCACTCCGTTAGGGACCTCCATCCCACAATTCCATTTCTTATTTCTTCTGTTTTGCCATCTCAAGATTTCTTTTTTTTTTTTTTTTTCAAGAATAAATTTAGATTGAGTTTTAAAAAATATTTATTTATTATTTTTTTTAATTAGATAAATTATTTTATATTTGAATAAATTATTTTTAATATTTATTTTTTTAAAAGCAAGACGCTAGTAGCTTATAGAATTATTAAATAATTTAATTTTTTTAACAAAATATTTTTTAAAAAGATGTATTCAAATTTCTATAACATTTAGTAAAAATATTTTATTTTTTTTATAAAAAATACTATTCATATTCTAACTCACAATTAAATTTTGAAATAAAATGAGTAAGTCTAATCCACAAAAACAAAATCTAGAAGGCCTATTCTGTCAAGTTATTCGACTCAACTAGAATGCAGATCCCTCTGTGTTTGATTTAACTTGTGCAGTAATAGTATAATTGCATAACAATAATTTCCTATAAATTCACCCACTATTTAAAATGAGGGATACCAATAATTTCCTAAACATTGAAAAATAACTACCCACCACTATAGAAGGAGGAGTTTTAGAGTGATGATCAAGTCATCATTCTCTCCTATAAATACTCTAGCACAATCAAGTATTTCTTAATCCTAATTGACTAAAATTTTTCTAAAATTCTTGCTAACTTAAGCATCGGAGTTTCTTGGAAGTACCACCCCCCATTCAAACTTAAAGACCTCAAACGGCTTTACCTCACTAGGAAAGACATTGGAACCCTCATCAAAAGGAGTCTAGACCTCACATCTAGGCCCAAATCACACTAGTTTTAGATAATCCTAGAAACATTTGCGCCATTTCCAGGGATCTAGTTGTCAACACCAAACTATGATAGAAGATCATCCAGAAGACAGACGTATTGCATCCGATTAGAATCCCACAATGGGGAGCATCCAAACAATGATCAAGTACTCTTTATACCCCAACACTCTGAAAAGAGGAAGGGTACTACTGAGGACAAAGGAAAAAGTGACTTAGGAGGACGAAGGTTAAGTTCTCTGATCCACATTCCCAGAAGATTAAGAAACAGAGAAGTAACGAAGACCATGGAATTGGTCCATGGTCATCAAGGTAATTTGGAATAATTGGAGATCGAGTTAGAGTGACAACATGAGTCTGAACGACAGCTACAGAAGGAGCTATGAAGTAGTAAAGAGCTTGAAGAAAAATCAAAGAGATTGGAGTCCAGCCTTCGGAAAAAGAAAAATCTCGAGCAAGCTAAGATGCGACCCCTTTAGGAAATAAGGACCCATTCTCGGAAGACATCATATGGGCTAGAGTACTAAGGAGTTTTAAGAGGCCAAACATGGATCTCTATGATGGCACTTCGGACCCATGACATCATCTAAGCAATTTTAGAAGTCACATGTATTTAGCGGATGCGTCTGATGCAACGAGGTGCAAGGCATTAACATGGAGGAAACTGCCCAATTAAAAAAAAAAGCCTACAACAGGACAAGGCAATCAATATTAGCCCTGAGACGAGAAAAAGGAACAGAAGACAAAAAAAGAATACAGCTCATAAAGGCCTCGAATGCATCACTCTTATACTCCGTTGTGAGTTTTCTTGGTCGATGTCTATAAGAAAAATATGTCACATTGAGAATATACCACCTCCAAGACTAATTCGAAGCAAGAAAAGGGGAAATCGCTCAAAATACTACGAATACCATAAAAATTATGACCATTCTATAAATAAGTGCTATGATTTGAAGATAGAAAAATTGGCCAGAGAGAGGCGATTGGATAAATATTGTAAGGTCCCACATCGGTTGGGGAGGAGAACGAAGCATGCCTTATAAGGGTGTGGATACATCTCCCTAGCATGACGCGTTTTGACGAGTGAGTGTGGGGGGTTTCGGCTAGCATCCCTATCGTTAAAGGCAAAACCGTGAGGCCTTGTGTGCCAAAGCAGACAATATCGTACTAGCGGGTGGTCTGGGCTGTTACAGATGGTATCAGAGCCAGAACCTGGATCGATGTGCCAGCGAGGGCGCTGGGCTCCCTTTGGGGGGTGGATTGTAAGGCCCACATCGATTGGGGAGGGGAACGAAGCATGCCTTATAAGGGTGTGGATACCTCTCCCTAGCATGACGCGTTTTGATGAGTGAGTGTGGGGGCTTCGGCTAGCATCCCTATCGTCAAAGGCAAAACCGTGAGGCCTTGTGTGCCAAAGCGGACAATATCGTGCTAGCGGATGGTCTGAGCTGTTACAGATGGTATCAGAGCCAGAACCCGGATCGATGTGCCAGCGAGGGCGCTGGGCTCCCTTAGGGGGGTGGATTGTAAGGTCCCACATCGGTTGGGGAGGGGTGGTGCGCGAAATTGTGAACAATACTTTTCACAACTCTCATAATCCCCAGTAATGAACCCCAAAAACTTGGTGTTCAATACCATGGCATAAACACAACTTCGCACAACTAACCAGCAAGTGCACTGGGTCGTCCAAGTAATAAACCTTACGCGAGTAAGGGTCGATCCCACGGAGATTGTTGGTATGAAGCAAGCTATGGTCGTCTTGTAAATCTTAGTCAGGCAAACTCAAATGGATGTGGTGATATACGAATAAAACATAAAGATAAAGATAGAGATACTTATGTAATTCATTGGTGGGAATTTCAGATAAGCGCATGAAGGTGCTGTGTCCCTTCCGTCTCTCTGCTTTCCTACTGTCTTCATCCAATCCTTCTTACTCCTTTCCATGGCAAGCTTATGCAAGGGTTTCACCGTTGTCAGTGGCTACCTCCCATCCTCTCAGTGGAAATATTCAACGCACCCTGTCACGGCACGGCTATCCATCTGTCGGTTCTCGATCAGGCCGGAATAGAATCCAGTGATTCTTTTGCGTCTGTCACTAACGCCCCGCCTTCAGGAGTTTGAAGCACGTCACAGTCATTCAATCATTGAATCCTACTCAGAATACCACAGACAAGGTTAGACCTTCCGGATTCTCTTGAATGCCGCCATCAGTTCTAGCCTATACCACGAAGACTCTGATCTCACGGAATGGCTGGCTCGGTTGTCAGGCGAGCACTCGGTTGTCAGGCGATCAACCATGCATCGTGTATTAGGAATCCAAGAGATATTCACCCAATCTAAGGTAGAACGGAGGTGGTTGTCAGGCACACGTTCATAGGTGAGAATGATGATGAGTGTCACGGATCATCACATTCATCAAGTTGAAGAACAAGTGATATCTTAGAACAAGAACAAGCGGAATTGAATAGAAGAACAATAGTAATTGCATTAATACTCGAGGTACAGCAGAGCTCCACACCTTAATCTATGGTGTGTAGAAACTCCACCGTTGAAAATACATAAGAACAAGGTCTAGGCATGGCCGTATGGCCAGCCTCCCAATGATCTAAGATAGCCTAAGAACAAAGATAGCTACCCAGCTCCCTTAATACAATAGTAAAAGGTCCTACTTATAGAGAACTAGTAGCCTAAGGTTTACAGAGATGAGTAAATGACATAAAAATCCACTTCCGGGCCCACTTGGTGTGTGCTTGGGCTGAGCAATGAATCATTTTCGTGTAGAGACTCTTCTTGGAGTTAAACGCCAGCTTTTGTGCCAGTTTGGGCGTTTAACTCCCATTTTGGTGCCAGTTCCGGCGTTTAACGCTGGAAATTCTGAAGGTGACTTTGAACGCCGGTTTGGGCCATCAAATCTTGGGCAAAGTATGGACTATCATATATTGCTGGAAAGCCCAGGATGTCTACTTTCCAACGCCGTTGAGAGCGCGCCAATTGGGCTTCTGTAGCTCCAGAAAATCCACTTCGAGTGCAGGGAGGTCAGAATCCAATAGCATCTGCAGTCCTTTTCAGTCTCTGAATCAGATTTTTGCTCAGGTCCCTCAATTTCAGCCAGAAAATACCTGAAATCACAGAAAAACACACAAACTCATAGTAAAGTCCAGAAAAGTGAATTTTAACTAAAAACTAATAAAAATATACTAAAAACTAAACCAAATATACTAAAAACATACTAAAAACAATGCCAAAAAGCATACAAATTATCCGCTCATCACAACACCAAACTTAAATTGTTGCTTGTCCTCAAGCAACTGAAAATCAAATAAGATAAAAAGAAGAGAATATGCAATGAATTCCAAAAACATCTATGAAGATCAGTATTAATTAGATGATCGGGGATTTTAGCTTTTTGCCTCTGAACAGTTTTGGCATCTCACTCTATCCTTTGAAACTCAGAATGATTGGCTTCTTTAGGAACTCAGAATCCAGATAGTGTTATTGATTCTCCTAGCTAAGTATAATGATTCTTGAACACAGCTACTTATTGAGTCTTGGCTGTGGCCCAAAGCACTCTGTCTTCCAGTATTACCACCGGATACATACATGCCACAGACACATAATTGGGTGAACCTTTTCAGATTGTGACTCAGCTTTGCTAGAGTCCCCAATTAGAGGTGTCCAGGGTTCTTAAGCACACTCTTTTTGCCTTGGATCACAACTTTATTTCTTTCTTTTTCTTTTCTTTTTCTTTCTCTCTTTTTTTTCTTTTTTTTTTTCGTCTTTCTCTTTCTCTTTTTTTTTTGTATTCACTGCTTTTTCTTGCTTCAAGAATCATTTTTATGATTTTTCAGATCCTCAGTAACATGTCTCCTTTTTCATCATTCTTTCAAGAGCCAACATTCATGAATCACAAATTCAAAAGATATATGCACTGTTTAAGCATGCATTCAGAAAACAAAAGTGTTGCCACCACATCAAAATAATTAAACTGTTATAAAATTCAAAATTCATGCAATTCTTTTTCTTTTTCAATTAAGAACATTTTTTTTATTCAAGAAAGGTGATGGATTCATAGGACATTCATAACTTTAAGGCATAGACACTTAAGACATTAATGATCATAAGACACAAACATGGATAAACATAAGCATGAAAATTCGAAAAACAAGAAAATAAAGAACAAGGAGATTAAAGAACGGGTCCACCTTAGTGATGGCGGCTTGTTCTTCCTCTTGAAGATCTTATGGAGTGCTTGAGCTCCTCAATGTCTCTTCCTTGTCTTTGTTGCTCCTCTCTCATGATTCTTTGATCTTCTCTAATTTCATGGAGGAGGATGGAATGTTCTTGGTGCTCCACCCTTAGTTGTCCCATGTTGGAATTCAATTCTCCTAGGGAGGTGTTCAGTTGCCCCCAATAGTCTTGTAGAGGAAAGTGCATCCCTTGAGGCATCTCAGGGATCTCATGATGAGAGGGGTCTCTTGTTTGCTCCATCCTTTTCTTAGTGATGGGCTTATCCTCATCAATGGGGGTGTCTTCTTCTATGTCAACTCCAACTGAATAACAGAGGTGACAAATGAGGTGAGGAAAGGCTAACCTTGCCAAGGTGGAGGACTTGTCCGCCACCTTATAGAGTTCTTGGGCTATAACCTCATGAACTTCCACTTCTTCTCCAATCATGATGCTATGAATCATGATGGACCGGTCTAGAGTAACTTCGGACCGGTTGCTAGTGGGAATGATTGAGCGTTGGATAAACTCCAACCATCCTCTAGCCACGGGCTTGAGGTCATGCCTTCTTAGTTGAATCGGCTTCCCTCTTGAATGTCTCTTCCATTGGGCGCCCTCTTCACAAATGTCAGTGAGGACTTGGTCCAACCTTTGATCAAAGTTGACCCTTCTAGTGTAAGGATGTTCATCTCCTTGCATCATAGGCAAGTTGAATGCCAACCTTACATTTTCCGGACTAAAATCCAAGTATTTTCCCCGAACCATAGTAAGCCAATTCTTTGGATCCGGGTTCACACTTTGATCATGGTTCTTGGTGATCCATGCATTGGCATAGAACTCTTGAACCATTAAGATTCTGACTTGTTGAATGGGGTTGGTAAGAACTTCCCAACCTCTTCTTCGGATCTCATGTCGGATCTCCGGATATTCACTCTTTTTGAGTGAAAAAGGGACCTCGGGGATTACCTTCTTCAAGGCCACAACTTCATAGAAGTGGTCTTGATGCACCCTTGAGATGAATCTCTCCATCTTCCATGACTCGGAGGTGGAAGCTTTTGCCTTCCCTTTCCTCTTTCTAGAGGTTTCTCCGGCCTTGGATGCCATAAATGGTTATGGAAAAACAAAAAGCACTGCTTTTACCACACCAAACTTAAAAGGTTTGCTCGTCCTCGAGCAAAAGAAGAAAGAAGAGAGTAGAAGAAGAAGAAATGAGGAAGAAGAGAATGGCTTTGTGTTCGGCCAAAGAGGGGGAGAAGTGGTGTTTAGGGTGTGTGAAAATGAAGGAGTGAAGAGGGGTTTATATAGGTGTGAGGGGAAGGGTCATGGTTCGGCTATGGGAGGGTGAGTTTGGGAGGGGAAGTGGTTTGAATTTGAAGGTGAGGTAGGTGGGGTTTTATGAAGGATGGATGTGAGTGGTGAAGAGAAAGATGGGATTTGATAGGTGAAGGGTTTTTGGGGAAGAGGTGTTGAGGTGATTGGTGAAGAAGAGAGAGAGTGGTGGGGTAGGTGGGGATCCTGTGGGGTCCACAGATCCTAAGGTGTCAAGGAAAAGTCATCCCTGCACCAAATGGCATGCAAAATTGCGTTTTTAGCCAATTCTGGCGTTAAACACCGGGCTGGTGCCCATTTCTGGCGTTTAACGCCAGGTTCTTGCCCTTTCCTGGCGTTTAACGCCAGTCTGGTGCCCCTTTCTGGCGTTAAACGCCCAGAATGGTGCCAGACTGGGCGTTAAACGCCCATCTGCTAGCCTTACTGGCGTTTAAACGCCAGTAGGTTCTTCCTCCAGGGTGTGCTATTTTTCTTCCTGTTTTTCATTCTGTTTTTTCTTTTTCAATTGATTTTGTGACTTCCCATGATCATCAACCTACAGAAAACATAAAATAACAAAGAAAAATATGACATTGGGTTGCCTCCCAACAAGCGCTTCTTTAATGTCAGTAGCTTGACAGAGGGCTCTCATGGAGCCTCACATTTTCTCAGAGCAATGTTGGAACCTCCCAACACCAAACTTAGAGTTTGAATGTGGGGGTTCAACACCAAACTTAGAGTTTGGTTGTGGCCTCCCAACACCAAACTTAGAGTTTGACTGTGGGGGCTCTGTTTGACTCTGATTTGAGAGAAGCTCTTCATGCTTCCTCTCCATGGTGACAGAGGGATATCCTTGAGCCTTAAACACAAAGGATTCTTCATTCACTTGAATGATCAGTTCACCTCCATCAACATCAATCACAGCCTTTGCTGTGGCTAGGAAGGGTCTGCCAAGGATGATAGATTCATCCATGCACTTCCCAGTCTCTAGGACTATGAAATCAGCAGGGATGTAATGGTCTTCAATCTTTACCAGAACATCCTCTACAAGTCCATAAGCTTGTTTTCTTGAATTGTCTGCCATCTCTAGTGAGATTCTTGCAGCTTGTACTTCAAAGATCCCTAGCTTCTCCATTACAGAGAGAGGCATGAGGTTTACACTTGACCCTAAGTCACACAGAGCCTTCTTGAAGGTCAATGTGCCTATGGTACAAGGTATGGAGAACTTCCCAGGGTCCTGCCTCTTTTGAGGTAATTTCTGCCTAGACAAGTCATCCAATTCTTTGGTGAGCAAAGGAGGTTCGTTCTCCCAAGTCTCATTTCCAAATAACTTGTCATTTAGCTTCATGATTGCTCCAAGGTATTTAGCAACTTGCTCTTCAGTGACATACTCATCCTCTTCAGAGGAGGAATACTCATCAGAGCTCATGAAAGGCAGAAGTAAGTCCAATGGAATCTCTATGGTCTCATTTTGAGCCTCAGATTCCCATGGTTCCTCATTAGGGAACTCATTGGAGGCTAGTGCACGCCCATTGAGGTCTTCCTCAGTGGCGTTCACTTCCTCTCCTTCCTCTCCAAATTCGGCCATGTTGATGGCCTTGCACTCTCCTTTTGGATTTTCTTCTGTATTGCTTGGAAGAGTACTAGGAGGGAGTTCAGTAATTTTCTTGCTCAGCTGTCCCACTTGTGCCTCCAAATTCCTAATGGAGGACCTTGTTTCAGTCATGAAACTTTGAGTGGTTTTGATTAGATCAGAGACCATGGTTGCTAAGTCAGAGTGGTTCTGCTTAGAATTCTCTGTCTGTTGCTGAGAAGATGATGGAAAAGGCTTGCCATTGCTAAACCTGTTTCTTCCACCATTATTGTTGTTGAAACCTTGTTGAGGTCTCTGTTGATCCTTCCATGAAAGATTTGGATAATTCCTCCATGAAGGATTATAGGTGTTTCCATAGGGTTCTCCCATGTAATTCACCTCTTCCATTGAAGGGTTCTCAGGATCATAAGCTTCTTCTTCAGATGAAGCATCCTTAGTACTGCTTGGTGCATTTTGCATTCCAGACAGACTTTGAGAAATCAAATTGACTTGTTGAGTCAATATCTTGTTCTGAGCCAGAATGGCATTCAGAGTATCAATCTCAAGAACTCCTTTCTTCTGATTAGTCCCATTGTTCACAGGATTCCTTTCAGAAGTGTACATGAATTGGTTATTTGCAACCATTTCAATTAGTTCTTGAGCTTTGGTAGGCGTCTTCTTCAGATGAAGAGATCCTCCAGCAGAGTTATCCAAAGACATCTTGGATAGTTCAGAGAGACCATCATAGAAAATACCTATGATGCTCCATTCAGAAAGCATGTCAGAAGGACATTTTCTGATCAATTGTTTGTATCTTTCCCAAGCTTCATAGAGGGATTCTCCATCCTTCTGTCTGAAGGTTTGGACTTCCACTCTAAGCTTACTCAATTTTTGAGGTGGAAAGAACTTTGCCAAGAAGGCATTGACTAGCTTTTCCCATGAGTCCAGGCTTTCTTTAGGTTGTGAGTCCAACCATGTCCTAGCTCTGTCTCTTACAGCAAAAGGAAATAGCATAAGTCTGTAGACCTCAGGGTTAACCCCATTAGTCTTGACAGTGTCACAGATTTGCAAGAATTCAGCTAAGAACTGATGAGGATCTTCCAATGGAAGTCCATGGAACTTGCAATTCTGTTGCATTAGAGAAACTAATTGAGGCTTAAGCTCAAAGTTGTTTGCTCCAATGGCAGGAATAGAGATGCTTCTCCCATAGAAGTCGGGAGTAGGTGCAGTAAAGTCACCCAGCACCTTCCTTGCATTGTTTGCATTGTTGTTGTTTTCGGCTGCCATGTCTTCTTCTTTGAAGATTTCTGTTAGGTCCTCTACAGAGAGTTGTGCCTTAGCTTCTCTTAGCTTTCGCTTCAAGGTCCTTTCAGGTTCAGGGTCAGCTTCAACAAGAATGCTCTTGTCTTTGTTCCTGCTCATATGAAAGAGAAGAGAACAAGAAAATGTGGAATCCTCTATGTCACAGTATAGAGATTCCTTGAGGTGTCAGAGAAGAAAAAAATAGAAGGAAGAAGGAGAAGAATTCGAACTTAGTCAGATAGAGTTCGAATTGTGCATTGAGGAGGAGTGGTGCTCCATAAATAGAAGGATGTGAGAAGAGAGGAAGAGCTTTTTCGAAAATTAGGTTAAAAAGATTTTTTTTTTTAAAAAAATTTGAAAAACTTTAATTGATTTTCGAAAATCAAGAGTGTGAAAGAAATCAAGTAATTTTTGAAAAAGACTTTGAAATTAGAAATAAAAAAGATATGATTGAAAACTGTTTTGAAAAAGATGTGATTAAAAAGATATGATTGAGAAGATATGATTTGAAAACAATTTTAAAAAGATTTGATTTTAAAAATTAATAACTTGGCTATCAAGAAAAGATATGATTCAAACATTAAACCTTTCTCAACAGAAAAGGCAACATACTTGAATGTTGAATCAAATCATTAATTGATAGCAAGTATCTTTGAAAAAGGAAAGAATTTGATTTTGAAAACATTTGATTGAAAAGATATGATTTGAAAAAGATTTGATTTTGAAAAACTTTGAAAACTTGAAAAATTGATTTGAAAACAAAATCCTCCCCCTTGTGCCATCCTGGCGTTAAACGCCCAGAATGGTGCACATTCTGGCGTTTAACGCCCAATGCACTACTTTTTTGGGCGTTAAACGCCCAACCAGGCACCCTGGCTGGCGTTTAAACGCCAGTCTGTCCTTCTTCACTGGGCGTTTTGAACGCCTAGCTTTTTCTGTATAATTCCTCTGGTGCATGTTCTGAATCTTCAGTTCCCTGTACTATTGACTTGAAAATAGAACCAAGATCAAATAAACAATGCATGCAAGACACCAAACTTAAAATTAGACACTAGACTCAAACAAGAAACATAAAATATTTTTGGTTTTTATGATTTTGAAATTTTTTTGTGCTTTTTCGAAAATTAAGTGGAAAAGAAAATAAAGGTATCAAAATTCTTAATGAGAATTCCAGGAATCATGCAATGTTAGTCTAAAGCTTTAGTCCAAAGGAATTAGACATGGCTAGCCAAGCTTCAGCAGGACATTGCATTCAAGAGCTAAATTGATGAAAATCAATCAGCTTTGATGATGATAAGAACATCACCTTGAAACACTAGAATTCGTTCTTAAGAACTCTGAAGAAAAATACCTAATCTAAGCAACAAGATGAACCGTCAGTTGTCCAAACTCAACAATCCCCGGCAACGGCGCCAAAAACTTGGTGCGCGAAATTGTGAACAATACTTTTCACAACTCTCATAATCCCCGGTAATGAACCCCAAAAACTTGGTGTTCAATACCATGGCATAAACACAACTTCGCACAACTAACCAGCAAGTGCACTGGGTCGTCCAAGTAATAAACCTTACGCGAGTAAGGGTCGATCCCACGGAGATTGTTGGTATGAAGCAAGCTATGGTCGTCTTGTAAATCTTAGTCAGGCAAACTCAAATGGATGTGGTGATATACGAATAAAACATAAAGATAAAGATAGAGATACTTATGTAATTCATTGGTGGGAATTTCAGATAAGCGCATGAAGGTGCTGTGTCCCTTCCGTCTCTCTGCTTTCCTACTGTCTTCATCCAATCCTTCTTACTCCTTTCCATGGCAAGCTTATGCAAGGGTTTCACCGTTGTCAGTGGCTACCTCCCATCCTCTCAGTGGAAATATTCAACGCACCCTGTCACGGCACGGCTATCCATCTGTCGGTTCTCGATCAGGCCGGAATAGAATCCAGTGATTCTTTTGCGTCTGTCACTAACGCCCCGCCTTCAGGAGTTTGAAGCACGTCACAGTCATTCAATCATTGAATCCTACTCAGAATACCACAGACAAGGTTAGACCTTCCGGATTCTCTTGAATGCCGCCATCAGTTCTAGCCTATACCACGAAGACTCTGATCTCACGGAATGGCTGGCTCGGTTGTCAGGCGAGCGCTCGGTTGTTAGGCGATCAACCATGCATCGTGTATTAGGAATCCAAGAGATATTCACCCAATCTAAGGTAGAACGGAGGTGGTTGTCAGGCACACGTTCATAGGTGAGAATGATGATGAGTGTCACGGATCATCACATTCATCAAGTTGAAGAACAAGTGATATCTTAGAACAAGAACAAGCGGAATTGAATAGAAGAACAATAGTAATTGCATTAATACTCGAGGTACAGCAGAGCTCCACACCTTAATCTATGGTGTGTAGAAACTCCACCGTTGAAAATACATAAGAACAAGGTCTAGGCATGGCCGTATGGCCAGCCTCTCAATGATCTAAGATAGCCTAAGAACAAAGATAGCTACCCAGCTCCCTTAATACAATAGTAAAAGGTCCTACTTATAGAGAACTAGTAGCCTAAGGTTTACAGAGATGAGTAAATGACATAAAAATCCACTTCCGGACCCACTTGGTGTGTGCTTGGGCTGAGCAATGAAGCATTTTCGTGTAGAGACTCTTCTTGGAGTTAAACGCCAGCTTTTGTGCCAGTTTGGGCGTTTAACTCCCATTTTGGTGCCAGTTCCGGCGTTTAACGCTGGAAATTCTGAAGGTGACTTTGAACGCCGGTTTGGGCCATCAAATCTTGGGCAAAGTATGGACTATCATATATTGCTAGAAAGCCCAGGATGTCTACTTTCCAACGCCATTGAGAGCGCGCCAATTGGGCTTCTGTAGCTCCAGAAAATCCACTTCGAGTGCAAGGAGGTCAGAATCCAACAGCATCTGCAGTCCTTTTCAGTCTCTGAATCAGATTTTTGCTCAGGTCCCTCAATTTCAGCCAGAAAATACCTGAAATCACAGAAAAATACACAAACTCATAGTAAAGTCCAGAAAAGTGAATTTTAACTAAAAACTAATAAAAATATACTAAAAACTAAACCAAATATACTAAAAACATACTAAAAACAATGCCAAAAAGCATACAAATTATCCGCTCATCAAGGGGAACGAAGCATCCGTTATAAGGGTGTGGATACCTCTCCCTAGCATGACGCGTTTTGACGAGTGAGTGTGGGGGTTTATGGTTTTCAATTACAACTCTATACCCTAATTTTATTCGGTTAAAAAAATTGGTTTTCGATTACAACTCTATACCCTAATTATATTATTAGTTGTCCCAAAAAAGAAACCCTAATTTACTAAATACTCCCCAAAAACCTTAAACTTAACATTTTCTTCTCTTCAGTCGCCTCACCTCCTCCCCAAAAACCCTATGGAAGGACTAGAGTTAGTGAAAATAGAGTTAGCCAACAATTTTAATTACCTATTTATACTTGAATATCCCAACTCAAGGGTTTCCAATTAATCAACTCCCAAGCCAAGTTGGGAGTTTTCAATCATAACATGAATGCCATTTTCAACAATGATGGAATAAGAGCAAGTAGGAGACATGGTAATTAAAATTAAATCGATAAAAATAAATTTGGAACTGATAATTAATTAAAAGAAATCAAACAAATAATGGAATTAGATATAAAAATGGTTCATTGCATTAATGACTCAAAATTGACAAAATACAAATATGAGTACCAATAACTAAATGGAAGACAAAAGAGTAAAGGTAATATAAAGGCAAGCTATAACGATGAAGACTTCTATCGAAGGTAGTAGCAACTTTCTCTAAATCCAATCCAAAAGCAAAATTCAAAAAAATAAGAACCCTAGGAGAAGTGGTGATTTTCTCTTTCCAGAATTCAAAAACTAAAAACTAAACTCCAGTGAAAAGTGTCTGTGTCTTCTGTCTCAGCTTCACCCCTTCCTCTAATCTGGACTTTCGGGCCTGAAATTGGGGCAAAACAGGGCCCAGAAATCGCCCCCAACGAATTCTGATATCTGCAGCACATGGCGGAATACCACGCATACGCATTGCCTACGCGTACACATCGCTGCGCAATTTTCTATTCACGCGTACGCGTCGCTCCACGCGTGTGCGTCGCTAAACTTTTTCCTAGTCACGTGTTCGCATCACTGCTCGCCCATGAAATCCTTAATTCCTGATATTCCTTCTTCTTTTGCATGCTTCTTTTCCATCCTCTAAGTCATTCCTACCCTATAAACCCTGAAAACACTTAACAACACATTACGGCATCGAATGGTAATAAGAGAGGATTAAAAATAACAAATTTAAAGGCAAAGAGGCATGTTTTCAATCATAGCACCAAATTAGGAAGGAAAATGTAAAACCATGCATTTTACATGAATAAGTGTATGAAAGATTGACAAAATCCACTCAATTTAGTGGTTTATCAATGACTACTGTACAATATGGCCACGCTTTTTAAGTGCGGCCATAAGTTAGCTCAGAAAACCTATTGTTCTCCTTTTTCAGTAATCTTTCTAATAAAACCTTCCAAAATTCATATATAATTTTAAATCATAATTTGAAAGAGTCATTCAAACAATGACAAAAAAATTATGTATAAATGTTAAATCAACTAATCCAATGTAACAACTCAATTTTCGATAGATCTGGATTACTACCAGTTATCAGGAGCTATTTCTCATTTAAACTAAAAACTCTAGACTCTACATATTAGAAAAAAAATTAAAGAGCAAGCAATATCTAAATGATAAAAGAAATTAAACTAAGAACAATTAAGATAATTAACTAGAAAATAAAAATAAATTTAAATGCTAAAAAGAACTTGACAAGGGTTGAAGGTTAATGATTACTATCCTTGTCACTAACCACAACATAATAATTACAAAGAGTAAACCCAATTTGTCAATGATGGAGAGGATTATGCCAATTCGGAATTTAGACAAAATTAGAATCACCTCGTTGATAGCATAGTCTAAATCGGCAATGGAATCCCAACATCAAAGTTTAATTAAAAAATGTCACAATTCAAAACAATTATAAACTGGGAGTTTGAATTCCCGGGTCGTTCTCCCTAGGAATTTCAATGAAATACTCAATTATTGGCTATGGAGAAATGGGGGGGGGTTGATGGCATGAGACAAGGAATGTAAATAGCAATGAATGAAACATGCATGCGAGAAATTAAATTCAAAGCAATAAATCAAGAAAAAGAAAAATACAAGTGCTAAAGAAACCTCTTGGTAAGGAGTGAGTTAAGGTTACCTATCCTAACCATTGAGTACAAACCTATAATGATTATGAAGAGTTAATCCTACTTAGTCAACCCTAACATCGAGGATAAGTCAAATAGGCATAATTGATCTCAATCCATAAGTCCTAGTCAACTCACTAATTAACTTAGTGAAAGACTAGCGTCAATAGAAACCAAATCAATTAACTACTCTAATATATCAATAAAAAATGGACATCAATGACTCAAGGTCACCAAAATTCTCAATTCCAAGCCAAGTGTGAAAAATTTCACTAAAACTAAGTCAAACATTTTATCAAATACTTGGTGCGCATGAAAATAAAACCATATTAAATTGCAATAATAATAAATTCTAAAGCTATCAAAAGCAAAAAGATAATAATAACAACTCAATTAAATAACAATAAACAAAGAAACATTAAATTGCATTAATAGAAATTTAAATTAACAAAAGTGTTCACAAATGTAAAATTGGCAAAAATAGAGAAAATAACATGAAGAACTATAAGAATTAAGACAATTAAACAAGGAAAAGTAAATGAAACTACACTAGAACAAGGATCAAAGAGAGATATTGAAGAGAAAATAAACTAAGAAACCCTAATTTTTAGAGAGAAAGGGGATCTTCTCTCTCTAGAAAATACCCTACAACATGATATTAAGCTAAACCTAATTGCTCCCCCATTTGCCTCCTCTTAAATTAGAGTTGAAATAGTTTCAGAAATAAGTTGGATTGAACTCTAGAGATCCAAAATTTGCTGCCAGCAAATTGCATTAAATGAGATCACGTGCTGGGACCTGTGCGTATGCACACTTGCTGATTTTTTCACTTGTGCGTACGCACAGAGAGTTGTGCGCACGCATGACTGCACACTTCCACCTGTGCGTACACACACATAGTTGTGCATGCACACACTTGCTAAAAAACTCCAAACTCCATTTCTTCGTGAATTCTCCACTTTTACATGCTTTTTCTTCATTCTTTCAATTCAATCTTTACCTTACAAGCCTGAAATCACTCAACAAACACATCAAGGTATCAAATGGAAATAAAGTGAATAAAATTTAGCAATTAAGGGCCTAAAAAGTATGCTTTCACTTTTAAGCACAATTTAGGAGAATTTACAAAACCATGCTATTTCATTGAATAAATGCAAAAAAAGTTGATGAAATCCACCCAATTAGAGCAAATAAATACCATAAAATGTGGATTCATCAGTCAACCTCTACAAATTAAGAAAAGTCAATTAGGCTTAATTAATTCTAATCCATAAGTTTTAGCCAACTTACTAATTGAATTAGTAAAAGATTAACCTTAGTGGAAACAAGATTAATTAATATCTCTAAATTATCGATCAACCTGGACATTAATATCTCAAGTTCACCCAAGTTTTCAACTCAAGCCAAGGATACAAAAATCTACTCTATAACTAAGTCAAGCATTTTATCAAATACCTAGCTAGAGTGCATAAACATAAAATATCATAAATTACAAGAATAATAAAAACTACAACTACCCAATTCAAGAAAGCAATAACAACAACTCAAGTAAACATGAATAAAATATAAAACATCAAATTGCATTAATAGAAAATTGAGAATTCAACTATAATTCATAAACTAAAATGACATAAACAAGAAAAACTAACAAGAGAATTCTATCAAACTAAATTAGTAGAAAAATAAAATGTAATTAAAGCTAAACTAAAATAAGATTAAAAAATAAAACTAGAAAAAAAACTAAATAAAATCCTAAGAATTCTAGAGAGAAGTACTAAAAGAACTAAACCTAAAAACTAGATGGAAACTACTTACAAAACTACTTCATTTTTCTCTTGCATTTTCTCCTTAAATAGATACTTGGGGGCATTTTGGCCTTTTTGGACTTTTTGAGGCCCAAAAACGAAGATACATATGTTTCATTAAATAAGGCCCGTGGAGTTATTTCATGCACGCAGAGAAAGCTCGCGCGAATATCTCTCTCACGCGAGGAAGTGCCACTTGCGCAAATAATTCGCTTATGCGAGAAAAGTCCGCTCACACGAGCTTCCAGAAAGCTCCACTCCCGAACTGCTTTTTGAATTCGCTTCTTCGTTCCATTCTTTTTTTTTTCCTTTGAAGCCATTGATGTACCTAAACTCTAAAATACTTGAATAAAATTGATCACATAATTGAATGGCATAAAAAATATTATATAAGAAATTAATTATTAGGAACACAAAAAGCATCTTTTTCACACATACTTCATTGGAAGCAAGATTCGAAAAAAACTTAATTAATTAAGCTAAAATTGTGTAAGTTTGTTGATAAATCCCATCGTAGAGGTCCATGTCCAGACTTTAAAAGTTTATAGGGACTTTAGCTCTCATGATTTCTTCTATAAAATGGTCTTCACTCCTTAAGGGTGTGGATTCTCGATCAGTTCGAGATCTTCTTCCCTTAAGGTTAGCTTCCAGCTTTTCAACTTTTTCTCCAGGTCCCTACATCGTCAAATTTTTGTATATAGGACATGTTTAAATTCATGCTGTCGTTTCAACTCGATCTCGAGTTGTTCCAACTGATCTTGGTGTCCATGTACTAATTCCATGACTTCCATCGGGTTTTGATCCTCTAACTGTTTGGGTTGATGGACCTCTGAATTTACCCTCCATCTTCCTAGGTTTTGTGGATTCCTCTCTTCATTGAGATTTTTCGTTCTCCCAAGATGTGGGGTATAACAATTTCATGATCGTCGTTGTGTTGGTCTGGTTTTGAATCTGATTCTAATGACTATGTCCATCTTCAAGATGGTCGTCCGACATGGTTGAGTGTAGACTATTTGGTCCTCGGCAACGGCTCCAACGTTACGAGGGTTACCTAAAACGGATGGATTTGGGCCTAAACGTGAGGTCTAGACTTCTTTTAGAATAAGATGCTCCTCTGTCTCCTCAGCAAGGTGATGTTGTCCGAGTTTTTTGAAGAGGATGGTGGGGGAAACCTGCAAGGGACTCTAATACTTAAGTTAACAAGGATTTTAGACAAATTTTTAGTAGATTGGAGTTCAAAAAATACCTGAAATTGTCAAAATATTTATAATTCTTGACAAGTCAATAACCATTTTATGAAGTGGTTCCACTTTTAATAATGGATAATTGTTTCTTTGTTTTTTAGGGAGGTTGATAAGATCTTTTTCTTAGATAAATAGAAAAAATTGGAAGAATTGATTATTTGTTTAAATGAGCAGGACTAGATCTGCGTCGCTTCATTCGACTTCTGTGAAGTCGAATAGATTGTAATATAGATATGAACATTAATATTGTAGAATGTTAATTAGACTTCAATTATTTTGGGTTTGACTCTTAAAATCGGTCAAGAGTATAAATAGATGCCATTAAACCAACCTTGTAGTGCAATCACTTTTATTTTCTCAACTGGTATCATTATGGTCATCATTAAGTCTAATAATTTTGTTCTAGCCCAACTTCATTTGACACGATTTTACCCAACTTAAAATAGGCCAATAAACTTCGGTTTGGACTAATCTCATATCATCACAAAATGTTTTTTTTTTCTTATTATTAATAAGTGGAGAAGATGCCCAAAATTTATTCTAAGTTTTTTTTTTCCCATCTCATTTTATAGTTATAACTTATAACTCACTATATTAACTCAACAAATAATAAACTTATTATAAGGCTTTTTATATTATAACTTGGGATTTCATTTTCTTGCTCAATGATGATGAAAATCTTTTAATATAAACAGAAAAAAAATCAAGCGAATGTGACTGGTTCATTATTCGGTCTCTTAAGTCTTAACTGAGAAATTAAGAATTCAAAAATAGGTTAGTGTGTTAGACATAAAAAGAATCTATAACTAGATATTTATTTATCTTTAAATAAATGATAAATAGGCAAATAAATCCATCTTTATATAGAACTTGTTTTAATGCCATTAAATTATTAGAAAAAGATTTTGTTTCAATGAAAAATATCTTTTCTTTATTTTGTAGTGTGTAACAAAATTTAAATAGTAAAAGTAAAAATAATAAAAAAAACATTCTTTTTTTAAAAGTTACTAGTGTATGTTCCCGTGCCTTGCACGGGGTTATACATAAAATTATATAATTTTTTTATTAAAATTTAAATAAAAAATATATATAGTAAGTATTATTATAAATATTTTATAATTTAAAAATATTTAAAATAATTAATATTTATTTTAATCAATTTGAATTGGTTAAATGGTTATCTCATTTGCCTACTTAAGCAAGTATTTAGAGTTCGAATCTCATCCTAAATAAATAGAGTATCAACATGTGGTGGATTAATCCGCGATTTGTCGAGTTAGAAAATTTGTAGAAAAAATTGTATTTATCTTTAAAATAGATTAATTTTTCATTAATAGCAATACTTATGGACTTTTGTCTTTTGTTGAAATTTACTTAGGACAATTTTATTTGTTGGTATCGTATTCATTCTTAAAATCAAAACAATATGATCAACACTGTTACTTGTTAAAACTTCACATTTTATGAAATGATTTTTAAATTTTCAAATTCATAAACTTATGTCATTACAAAAGTTATTAGATCGAATAATATTTCTTGATAACATGGTGTATCGAAACACCATCGTTGAGTATTAGTTAGGGTGAAGAGAAACCAATAATAACTTTTGTTATTCAGTATATAATTTATTCTATTGAAAAATATATTAATATTTTCTAAATTTATAAATATATTTTCTTCTAATTTCTTACACCAGTTTATTTGACAATATTTACCATTAAAAAATAGTAAATGACCATACTATCTCACAATATACATATGATGTGCAAAATAATTTCTTATCTTAAAATTAATTCCGGTTAGTGAGATAAAATTTAAGATATTTTATTTTCTTACTCAAATTTAAATTTAAATTTAGTATTGATTAATGACTCATTTTTTTAAATTCAATAAAAAAATAAATTGATTAGATGTAAAATATTTAGCATTTAATAATTTCAATCATTTAAATTTTAATTACCAAAAATTAGATTAAAAATTAATTATAAACTTAATAATCGATAATATATATATATATATATATATATATATATATATATATTAGTACGTAAATAATAATATCCAATGTATTAATTATTTATTTGTTTTTTTTATAGAATTAATTTATAATCTATTGAGAATTGATTTATTATCCAACTTTTTTTCATATAAAAATAGTGATCTTATTTGTTATTATTATTTAAATAATTTTTTATAATTTTTTAATTAGATAATTAACTTAATTAATAACCTTTATTATTGCTTTTATACTAAAAAAATATTAGTTTATACTATTTACATATTTTTCACCACTAATAAGTAAATAAATAAATAAATATTTGCACTATTATATTTATTATTCTAGATGATGACTTAAGTTACTTATTTTGTATGTTAAATAATATTTTGTATGTTAATTTATTAAATATTAAGATAAAAAATTATTCAATAAATTATATAAATAGTCATTCAAAAAAAAAATTATATATCATATATAATAATCCTTGATATATATAGCGTCATGTATATATTATTAAAATTATATATTTCAATTATGAGAGTTATTATTGTTATTTTTATTTTTTTGTTACATTAAAAAATAATATTTAAAACTAAAAAAAAGATAATTAATTTTTTAAATTTGAATTAAAAAAATACCTTATAAATATATTCAACTTTTACATATACTAAGTGTTATAATATTAAATAGTATAGTATTTGCTATAACAATGACTCAAAATATTAATCTAAGATATATTTGGGCCTAGTAAGACCTCAATGCAAGTAAGATCAACTAAAATATATTGTTAGGGTCCCAAATTTGACTTAGCTTCATTACCTTAAAGATCCAATGCAGATGAAGTCCACACGTCCCCTCTTAAATAAACTCAAATTGGATCTCCGTTGCTAGTTAGATATGGTAATGAGTACTCAGAGGAGTGTGAGAAACCCCCTTCCCATCCCTCACTCCTATTTAAAAAAATGCCTCCATTCCTTCTCCGTCATTACAAGTTCTTGTTTAATTACCCCTTAGGGAATGCAGATCTCCTCGATAAACTTTTGAAAAAAATTAACACGAAAAGACATAATATAATAATTATAAAATAATCAGTTTAATATAATTCAACACAATTTATAAAATATTCGTTATGACAAAATAACATTTCAAAAGGAAAAAACATAAAAATATATTCCAACCTAATAATATAACATAATTTTTTAGGACGATACTGAGCAGCGTAGTGACGAACTTGAGAGGTAGAGAAAGTGAGTTAGAGAGAGAGAGGATCGAGGCTAAGAATGAGTCTAAAAGAAAAAGGAAGAATTCGAATTGGAGGCAAAATTAGGGTTGCTAAATTCAAGAAATGAATTTATGTATATGTAAATTAGGATAAATTAATAATTTTATTCCATGGAGGCAAGTACTTATGTCGGTGTCCTCATTAGGAGTGGCAAACAGAAAAGCCCGCCCTGTCTCGCCAAAAATCTGCGATCTGGTGGGCTAGCCTGCCCCGCCTTGCCTAGTAAGGCGGTCTTAAATTTTTCCCCCGTCCCGCCTAATGATAGGCTGGCAAGTTGGAGGGCTCTCTTTTTTTTATAAATCATTAAATATTAAAACAATATATATAATTTCACAACAATTTCAATAAATTTATAATTTCTAAAAATATAAAAGAATTATAATTATAAACCAAATTTTTTGAAACAAAATAATAAAATCAATATTGTCCAAAGCAAAATAAATATTGTCCAAAATATATAATTAAACATCTTCAAGTTTATAATCAATCAAATATAAAAGCTTGGCCCAACGGAAAAACCTGCACCGTCCCACCGAAGCCCGCCAAAGCTCATGGATTAGGCGATGTGGGGTAGGCGGACTTTTTAAGTTTGACAGTCTCAAATTTCCAGCCCAACTCTCCTTTTTTGTCAGGTTATGTGGGTCAGCCCGATAGATCTTGGCCTGTTTGCCACCCCAAGTCCCCATCCATTTCCAAGTGGCAGGTCGTGAGGATTTCACGAGTCTCCATCTAGTCCTAAAATGCGAGTAATTCCTGCAAATACCTTTTTTAGATGTTTTTGTGATCATTCCTATTGCTAGCATTTATTGATTTGTGACGTGGAGCTATTCTATCCACTCAATAAATTCTCAGATAATCAAAATTTAGATTATATCATTTTTGTACAGTCACATGTATCATTGTTATAACAATATTAATAGAAGATAAATAAATAAACACTAAACTATTGTTTGAATATAAGATAAAAAATAAGAGGAAAGAAAATAGAAAGAAAGAAAATGAGAGGAAACAAAATGGAAAGAAAAGCAGGGGCGGAGCTAGAACATTTTTTAGGAGGGGCCAACATGAAAAATATAAATTAATAAGAGAGAAAAATTAAAAAATTAAAAGGAGGCCAAACTGAAAAATTAGAGACTTATACGTACAAATTATTAATTTTGAGGGGAGGCCATTGCCCCCTTCCCTGTAACGTGGCTCCGCCACTGAAGAAAAGTATATTTTTGTGTGTGTATTTAGATGAAGAAAAAATGAATGGAAAGAAAATAGAGGAAAAAATTTCTTTTGCTTGGATAGAATGAAAAGTAAAAAAAGAAAAAATTATAATAGAGTAAAATTATATTAATATTTTTATATATTATATATAAATTATAATTCAAAAGGTAACTCTGTATTTTAACCCGTGTTTGCACTTCTGCATAAGTTTTCTTCGCAACTTTACATGAGTTTCACATACATTTTTATGTTTTTCATTCAATTTTTTTGTTGATCCAAACAATAAAAAATTAATTTTTTCATCTATTTTCTTCTCCAGCATTTTATTTTCCTACAAATTCTTTTAATCTAAATTAAACAATGCATAAATAAGTCACATTTTTCACACATATATATATATATATATATATATATATATATATATATATATATATATATATATATATATATATATAACAATAACTAATATCACATATTAAGTTAATTTATGTTGATAAATTACCTAAATCCCTCAAACCCAAAAACATTACCTAGTTATCTCCATTTATATTTCTATATAAATCGAATTTAATGAATTCGAATTAGGGTAATAAGTAATAAATCGAATCTATAGGATTCGAATTACTTGACATTGTGATTCGAAAGTAAATTGAATTCAATGAATTCAAAAGTAAATTAAATTCGATGAATTCGAATTATGTCATCCCTTACTAAATCGAATCTATAAATTTCGATTTATATGGTCCATGCTAAATCAAAGTAATAAATTCGATTTATACTCACTTAATAGCAATCCAGCTCATTGTAAATCGAATCTCCTTCGTTCGATTTAGTAACATAGATAGCATCCAAGTAATTCGAATCTTATAGATTCGATTTACTACGAAAACGCATAATTCGAACTCCATAAATTTGATTTACATAGATATGTAAATTGAGACATGCATGTAATTTTTTTTACTTTGGCAGATATACATAAAATTGGTTTGCAAATGGTTTATAAAGGTGATTTAGGGCCTGTTTGGAAAGTTTCAAAAGTAACTTTTTTGAGCTTTTGACTTATAAAAAGTAGTAGTATTAATGTCTGGTGTAATTTTCAAAACCAAATTGTAACTTTCTAAGAAGCTATTTAGGAGCTTATAGAGAAGTTAAAAAAATTACTTCTCTCATAATATTACTATTTTTTTAATCACATTTCTATAAAATAAGTACTTTTAAAATTAAAAATCCAAACACAAAATAACTTATTTATAAGCTACTTTTAATATAGTCATTTATTGTTTAAACTATTTTTTCAAAAGTAGTTTAATTAAGTTGTTTCCCAAACTGGACCTAATACTCACATATTATAACTTGTGAAATTATAATATTTTGATAAGTGATGTATAGACAACTTAAATGTTGATGATAAGTCTGAAAAATTTTGAAAAAAATAAAAATATAAAAAAAATTACATGTTGATCCATAAAAATTTTTTTAAATATTTGTCCATAGTTTATGATTAAGAACTTTAAAATTATATATTTTTTATTTTTATTTTATAGAGACTTATAATTTTGTTATCGGCGATGTTAGTGGTTATAGAGAGATTTTTACCTTTAAATAAATTATAGAGAAATTAAAAACAAAATTGGTTGCTATTTTTCTGACAATTCATTTAGTTTTTAGTTTAAATTAAAATTAAATTATATATTCAATTTATATTTATTTGTTTATCCTAATGATTGTATATAATAGATAATATATTTAAGTATGTTTTAAAAGAAACTATTGAATTTTATATAAGTGAAAGTTAACTATGAAATTGAAGTTAAGATGAAGTAAAATATAATAAACATATGAGGAGTGAAATTAAAATAAATAATTAAAAATAAGATAATAAAATAATTTAAAAAATAAAAAAAGCAAAAATAATGCATGTAGTTGATAGAAATACACTGTAAAAAAAATTAGTATAATCAATGAATGTAAAAAATAAAAGAAAAATTAAGATATATTTCTGTTAAAAAATTCAAAAAAAAAATTGTGAAGAAGAACCTATTAATCAAGTTTTATGAAAATATTATAAAAAAATTTAAAATGTTAGCAAATAAAATAGTAACTCCTTTATGAATTATTAATCCAAATACATAAAAGCACATTCTGATTTCTAGATATAAAAAATAATAAAAAAGAATTCAAATTAAATTCATTTATCTTATTTATTTGTTTATTATTTATTAAATAATTTAATATTTATTTAATTTTGGTCAAATCAGATAATATAATTAATTAGTTATAATTAATGTTGTTCATCCTAACGGTTTAATTGAAACATATTAAAATTTTAAAGGTAAAATTAAAACTAAATATTAAGGATAAAATAAAAATAAAATTGTATTTGTTATCTTGAAATTTTTTTAATAAAAATTTTATTTATACATCTTTAAAATGCATCACTTTAATACAATGATATTTTTATTAAAATTAAAAATTATGATAAATATCTTATATATTTGTTAGTAAATTATATACAAATATTTTTTTGAAGTATATAATTTTTATTATATAAAAATAACTTAAATACTTTTAATGTGATTATGATAATTCATTAAGTATTATATTTTTTTACTAATTTATATTTAATAATTTACTTCTAACTTTTAATTATAGTAAAAATGTAAGATATGATGCCAAAAAAAAGTTAAAGCGACATAAATTTTTTACTAACAAAAAAAATATATTTTTTATTTTTTAGACACGTATCTATTTTTCTAAGTTATACATTTTAATTTATATAAATTAATTACAATTAAATGTATAAAAAATACTAATTAATAAAAAAAATAAAATTTAAGATAAACATGCCCTGAACAAATTGAAATAAAATAAAGACTTTTAATTATGATCATTAATTATAATCACATATATTTACTTCAAAATTTATACTTTAAAAACTCAGTATATTAATATTTTGTATTTTTTTTTTAATTTTAGACTATCACAAATATTAGTTTTTCTCCAATAATGACAATGCTTTTAAAAAAATAAACATAATTAAATGATCTTAAAATTATATAATAATTTTTAAAATAATACTAAAATATATAATTACTTAAAATATAATATTTGTGTAGTAATTGAAATTTAATTGCTAATATAAAAGTAACATATAATATCATTTCGTAATCAAATAAATGTTTAATCAAAGAATTTAATATTTATATATATAATAATATGACAAAATAAATAAAAGTATGAATTTAACCATAATATAAATTGTAACTGATTTGATTTAATAATTTAAAAAAAATTGAATAGCTTTTTTAGAAATTTGCCAATCTAAATAATATAGATTGAAAATAAAAAATATAACTAAATTATATAATACAACATAATATTCCTAAAAATTTGTTTTATAGCAGATCTAATATCAAGATATTTATCATCATCTGTGGTATAATCTAATTTTACAATTATTTAAACGTTGTTTTTATGAAAAATCGCATTATTTATTTTTTAAAAAAATATTTACTCATTATTATAATTTAAATAGAATATAAAATAGATATTAAACCAATTATTTCTTTTAATAATTACTCAGTCACAAATATCCAGGACATGAGATTTAAGAGCATACAAAGTAAATATAATACTTACAATTTTTACACTACCACGAAAAGATGATTATCACAAGTCTTTTTAGCATAAATTAAATAAAATAACATATAATAATAAAGAAATAATTAAATCTAAAAAAATTATAGAACACTTGTCATACACTATGACGGTTAGTATTGAGAAAGATTTAATCATTTATTTTTTATTGAATAAATTACCATTTACACCCATAAAAGATACATATGCTGACAAATGTACCCATATAATAAGAATAAAATGACAATTATAACCACGGAAGATGACTTCCGTGTGTCAAGAGTACCTAACGTTGGTTACACAATTGGTCCGTTAGGGTATTCTTAGCACACAGAAGCTATCTTCTATGGGTACAATTATCATTTTATTCTTATATGGATGCATTTGTCAGCATTTGTATCTTTCATGAATGCAAATGGTAATTTATTTTTTTTATTAGCTATCTTTTTATCTACTCTGCACTTCATCTACGAATATGTTAAGAACTAAACCTATGCTTTAACTTTTTAAAATCCCATATATTCTTGCCAAACACAATATTATTATGCCTTTTTTTTATAGAAACCATTGAATGGAAGAACCGTTAGTAAAAAGATGAAGTTCTCTTATAATATGTATGACTTTTTATAATAATAAAATAAAAATGAAAAGCATAAAATAATATTGTGTATATTTAAGTTAATTTTAATTTTTTTAATAACCAAATTTGTCATAATGTAACTAATAAACAATGATAGTTAATACGGATTAGATATGTTTTATGATTTTGTATGAAAGAATTTAATTTTAATTTATATATTTATTATTGGGTATTAAAAATAAAAAGTATTTGTATTGTTAGCATTTTTCAAACCTTCTTCAACTCTGATCGTGATTAGGCCTAAAAGATCACCTACCTCGTTGAACATAAATGTAATCCACTCAATTTTTATCTGATAGTGCTATACATTCGCATAATCATAAGAGAATTAACTTTAGCGAGATAACAATATAGTATTTAGTTACCACATGAGTATTTTTATATATAGAATTATCAATCAATTATGGGTGGCTTCTGATGAAAATAATATATTCAACATGGATATTATTTGTTAGGTAAAGATAACATATTGACAAAGAAAATTAATTACAATGTGTATATTCATTTTAAAAAATATTTTTTATATAATACTATAAAAAATATCATGGTCACCCTGAATTACTACATGTTTAACTTCCATCGACAGCGGTAGAATACCTAAATTGAGATATTTTCAGACTATAATATTTGTCAAACAAACAATTAATGAAACACTCATCCATACCTTTTTATTTTGAGTATATTTTTACATAAAAAAGAGTTGAAATAGCAAAAGTGATAAAAATGATAATTTTTATAACTTTGTGTGGCTGTCTCTATATAGAAGGCCAAAAGACTATGGTTATCTAACAAAATTAATTTTATTTATTGCATTTAATTTGAATAAGTAAAAAATTATCTTATTTTATTTTAGTCCTTAATTCACATGATTTAAATTTAGTTCAATATATATGATTTGATTTGATTTAATTATTCGTGAAAAACATATTGAGAACCTTTTTATGCATAGATTTGTTATTTTAATGATTAATTAATTAATCTAATTAATTAATATAGATAATTAGTATAATTAATTTGATTTAATAAATTAAAAAAATAAATTAAAAAATACTAACAAAATATTAAAAGAAATAAATTAAAAAATACTACCAAATCAATTTGATATAAATTATGTGATATTTAAATATCTAATCAAATCAATTAATTGATATAGTTAATTTATCATAATAAATTTTATTTAATGAGTTAAAAGAAACAAATCGCTAAACACTCTCATAAGCATATATGTCACATCAACTTCATTGTTAAGTATAAAAACCTGATTTTTATATAATATAATAGATAATAAATAGAATATATGAGAATACGATAGTCCCCGAAGGGCAGAACGATATTAGCACGTGCTTATATCAGTGACGAATTAGATGAAAAGCAAGATCTCAAATCAGGTTCCCCCTCTTTCGTCAATTAGTTGATCGAGAAACCTCTGCCCAATAGAGCAACGCCAAGAGTGGATCAGGCCATATGCTTGAGTGGTTTAGCCCGCGAAGCCGGTCACCGGTAGGCCTAAGATCCTCTTTTTGACAGAAGAGCCGAAAACCTGATTAAGCTGTGCCGAAATGATCTTGAGAGACATATTTTAATTATGAAATTGGTATTATATAATAATTTTTTTAAAATTTTTATTGCTTATTCGTTGCTAATTTTTACGTAATTACTTAATAATTTCCGCCTATGAAACTATCAACTACCTAATATTATGATTTAATTAATAAAAATGATGACATTAATATTTTTTCATAAGTCTTGTTATTATTTATAATTAGAAAATAGCCATAAATAAATTTATTTCCTTAATGAGTGTTAAATTTGTTGTCAAATTCTATATTACGTTTAAAATTTTAGCGTAATTGAGTCTAATATCTACATTTTGAAATAAATTTACTCAAAAAAATTAATATGTAAATCACATTATTATTACAATTACTTTTTTAACATAATTAGTGGTACTTGTTTGAACCATTAAATTTAACTTCTAGTGATATCAAAGTCAACCTATTTTATTATCATGTGCCTTCAAAGAATTTACACGACTAACATAAAAATATAACAATTGAAAAAAAATTCATTACAATGGGTATATTCATTTTAACAAATATTCTTCTATCTAATACTTTAAATAAATACATTGGCCACTTTAAATTGCTACAGGTCAACTTCCATCCACATTAGTAGAATGCCTAAATTGAGATATATTTATCAAACAAATAATCAATAAAATATTCATCCGTACTTTCTTATTTTGGGTACATTTATACATAGAAGAAATTATACATAAAGAAAAAAAAGAAGAAAAAAGAAGAATTGAAATAGTAAGAGTAATAAAAATTATGATTCTTATAATTTTGTGTTGCCATCTATATATAGTAGACCAGACAACTATGATTATCTAACAAAATTAATTTGTATTTATTGCACTCAACTTGAATAAGTAAGAAATTATCTTATTTTAATTTAGTCTTTCATTCATATGATTTGAATTTAGCTTAATATATATTATTTGATTTGATTTGATTTAATTATTAGTTGAAAATATCCCAGTTATCTTTTTTATTCATAAATTTATTATTTAATGACTAATAAATTAATTAAATTAATTAATTAGTACACACAATAAATTTGATTTAATAAATTAAAAGAATTAAATTAAAAAATACTAACAAAATATTAAAATAAATGAATTAGGAAATATTACCAAATCAAATCAATTAGTTGATATAATTAATTTATCGTAATAACTTGTATTTAATGAGTTAAAAGAAATAAATCAGGAAACACTCTCAAAAGCATGCCACGTCAGCTTCATCATTAAGTATAGAAATCCGATTTTTATATAATAGAATAGATAATATATATTTTTTAAAAAAATTTTATTTAAAAATATTTTAACCTAATAAATAAATAAATAATATTTTTATATTATTATATTTAAATATAATCGTTAAATAAAAAGATATTTTTACATAAAATTATTTTTATTTTTATAAAATAATTTAAAAAAATTACTTGAAAATTTTTATTTTTTTAAAAATTCATCCATATAAATCTTTAGAGATAAATATCAAAGTCCAAAACAAAGGAGGATTACTCTCAAGCCACTCAGTAAGTGGATTAAGGTTGGATCCCTTTCAAAAGAAGTATATATTCTTTTACAACGTTAGATTGTTGTTTAAACACTTGTCCCAAAAAAAAGTGATTGTTGTTTAAACAGAGATCTTATAAACATCAGAATAAACAGACAGACTTGGTTGTCACCATATTAATATTAAATGCCTCTTTGTAGCCAAATTATTTTTTATGTATGCGATGCCTATATATTCCGAATTTAAAATAGTTTTCTTTGTAGCGAGGGAGTTGAACAATCATTGGTATGTATCCAGAGACGGTTTCAAGTGAAGTGAAGGGGTGTGGGGGCGAGTGCTCTACTACAATTTGAAATTTTTGAAATTTTTTTAGTAGTATATGATAATAATATTTATTTGTCCCTATTAGATTATTAAATTTGACTTTACAATAATTTTTTACTCAATTTTTTGTACTTAATCATCAATTTAAAAATTTTATATTAGATATTCGTTAGAATGATCAATTCTCAGATTTAAACAAAATTAGTGTTCTTTTTTAAAAATTAACTCAAAAGAATATTATTTATCTTCTTTTTAAATTAGCTTTAATTTTTACGTAGCAACTGTATTAATTAAAAAAAAAATTTTAACTATGAATATCAATAAGAGTTGACTTCTAATTATGTTGAAAAGTAAATTTCTAAATAATTGTTTAGTAATATATATGAAAAGAAAAAAATTTTGATGATAATTAAAATTATTTAATTTTTTAAAAATATAAAACCTAAAACAATAATATTTTAAATTATATATTATTATTTAAATTATTATTTAGTATTTTAATTTATATATTAAATATTTTAAAAATTAATCATAATGTACATAAAAAATAATTATTTATATAAAATATATATTAAAATATAAAATACACATTAAAAATAAAATAAACAATATATATATTTATATAAAGATATATAATAATTAATAGATAATTTAATATTTAATTTTTTTATATACATATATTATTTTTATTATAAAAATTATTATTATATTATATAAACACTGCCAAAATTTTCTGGATCGTATCGAATGATGTTGGAGGTCCTCCCTTGGGCAGTGAAGGACTAATCACTCCCTCAAAACCCAACAGTGGCATATGTTATTTCCCATGGCTATTGAAAAAGAAAAAACATACTCCCTCAAAACCCAACAGTGGCATATGTTATTTCCCATGGCGATTGAAAAAGAAAAAACATTTCCGCAGCCAGGATTCGAACCTGGAAGTTCATCATCAGAATTTTTCCAAAGTGCTACTGCGGATGTTGTGTTAATCATCAGCAAAATAAATATTAAGAGTTCATAGTTGATAAATTTATTACACTTACCCTTCTAAAAATTAAGATGGGCCAATAAATCAAATAGATTTTTCTTGTGATATTTTTGTTAATAGCTAATAATACTTTTAGAAAATAAAAAATTTCTATATATAAAACTTTGGTTTGTATTTTTGTAAGTATTTGGATAGAGTATATAAGCAGTTTGTTAAATATAAAAGTCATTTCGCTCATTTGTCATTTATAATTTTTATTTTTGTTGTATCTCAAAATATTTTGAGAATATTTTTATTATATTTTTAAATAAAAAATAAAAAAATTATTAAAATTTATTATTTTTTGTCATTATTTAGTCATTAACTCAATTTTTTTAGTCTAATTAATTTTTTTAGTTTAATAATTCAATAAGATACTTTATCTCATAGTTTTAAACATTAATTATTAACTAATGGCCAAAAATAATAAATTCTGATAATTCTCTAGTATTTCTCTTTTAAATATTTTGAAGGCAATTTTATTGTTAAATTTGGAGAATAATTCTCTAAGTGACTTAATAATTCAAGGATGTGTGATTTGCTAAGTTAAATTGAGGGAATTAGATCATGAGTGAGTTTTGTTTGATTTTTAAAAAATATCTTTTAATTTTTTACTATAAAAAACAGTTTTATATTTTTATAAGAAAATTTAATAAAATCTTCTTAAAATGTTATATTTTAGAAAACAAGATATTACTTATTTAAAAAAAGATCCTTTTAAAACTTTATTCAACACTTTATAATTATAAAATATACTTTTTAAATAAAAAAAGCATTTCTTTCGTAAACAAAACCAATTCAAATGGACACTATTTCGTATATCATCATCATTCGTCAAAATTTCAAAAGGCGTGGACTGTGGAGCATATTGGTTTTGAAAAGGAATATAAGTTTTTTGAAAAAATGCTTACAGTAAAATAGCTCAATATCCGTAGTAGCACTTTGGAAAATTTGAGAGTTGAATTTCCAGGTTCGAATCCTGGCTACGGAACTTATTTTTTCCTTTTTCATTTTTTGACAAGTATTCCCCTTCTGCCCTATATGACAACACCAAAACGTTAAATGGGCGAGTGATAAACCCAAATTTATTAAGCATACACAAAATCAGAAATTTATTCTTATCTCATCTTTAAAAAAGGTTGTATGAGTTACTTTCCATTCTGCATATAAATGAACATGTGTTACAAGTTACATAAAGTACAATGACGAATAAAACTAGCAAGCTTCACATCTAATTTGAAGAGCTCACAAAGGAGAAGAGCTTGATCGCTGCTTTTACATATATAAATGTCATATTTCAGAAGTTTCGGCATAGGCGAGCTCTTCAAATCCACGATGGTGTGTCGTCTTTCTCCTTCTTCGGACGCATCAACAGCACTCTTACGCCAGAGGAGCATACCACTGCTAGTGCGTGGACTGGTAGACTTGGGGGAGCTGATCACTTTACTCAATAGGGAACTTAGTCGACATCTAGAGAAAGATGTATATAGAGTTGGAGGCACACTACCTTCGGGAGTAGGAGGAGTAGTGGAGATAGTCTCATTAGAGGCAACAGGGGGAGATCACTCGCCTTGAGCAGAGAGCTTCCACATGCAACATTTTTTTGTCATGATCTTTTTTTTTGGGTTTACTTTATGTCATGCTCTTTATTGGTTTAAAAGGATGGATCATGGGTATATGTTTTATGTGGGTCACCAGTTTTATTTGACATTCAATTTTGCTAATTGAACAATGATTGCTTCAAGAATAATAACGGCCCTTCCATTGTTTGAAAGATGGGGCAACATCTTTTTTTTATTACTTCTCTACAAAATGGATTATAAATAAACCCTTAAATTGAGTATAAGGTTAACCACAAAAAAATGTCTATGAATTATTTAAATTTCGACAAAAATGTATCTAAATTTTTCTATTGACAAAAAATGTCTTTAAATAATTTAAAAATGTGATAAAAATATCAACAATAAACATATATTTTTAAAAAATACCTTAAAAATTAAATTTTGATGTAATTTTTTGTAGACATGACTATAAAAATAAGATATTATTATCTATAAAATTTGGTAATTTTTTATTAAGTATATATTTTTTTAGTAATTTTTATTAACAACCAATAATACTTTTAAAAAATCACAACAAAATATATACTTAGCAAAAAAGTCATCAAATTTTAAGAATAATATATCTCATTTTTCTAATTATACTTACGAAAAATTGCATCAAAATTCAATTTTTAATATATTTTTTGACAAATACATATTTAATGTTAGATTTTTTACAAGATTATCTAACATTAAATATGTATTTCTCAAAAAATGAGATATTATTATCCTTAAAATTTGGTAATTTTTCGTTAAATATATATATATATATTTTATAATTTTTTGTTAACAACCAATAATACTTTTAAAAAATCACAAAAAATATATACTTAGGAAAAAAGTTACCAAATTTTAAGAATAATAATATTTCATTTTTCTAATCATACTTGCAAAAAATCGCATCAAAATTCAATCTTTAAGATATTTTTTGAAAATACATATTTATTGTTGGGCATTTTTGTCGCGTTTTTAAATTATTTAAACGTATTTTTGTCTATAATAAAATTTGGATGCATTTTTGTTCGTGTTTGAATAATTCGAAGACATTTTTATGGTTAACTCTTAAGTATAATTAAAAATCAATACATTTTATACCTAAAAAATCAACACGTTGTTTTGTGTGATAAAATGAAGATGAAAATTTACATAGTTATGGATAAATGTTATTAGTTTTATTTATTTTCTAATTCATATTTAATTTAAAGCAAATATAAAAAATTATAAACCAAAAAATTTGTATGACTATGAATAATTTTCATAGATAAAAAATTATCTTTTTAGATTTCATATTTATAAAATTAAGTTATCTTTTCATTATTTTTTCAAATTTATTATTGTTTATTTTTATTACATTTCATATTAGACAGTTTTTTTTCTATTATCATTCGTTGATACATGTAAAACCCGCAATATTTATAAGTAATTAGTCAATAAATTAATAATTAATTAGAAAAATTAGAAATATAAATTTTATAGTTTAAAGAGATAGAGCTTATTAAAATAAGAATTTTGATATTAATTTTAAAAAATTTGACCCAAAATTAATCGAACAGACCAAACCGAACGAACCGGACCCGTATTAGACCCAAGACCCAACCCAATTCATAAAACAAAATGAGCTTCGGATCATTCTCTCCCCCTTCATTCACAAACATATTCTGGGGGTGGGGGGGGGGTTGGGGGTTGGGAAGGGGAGGAGCATCAAATCCTTTTCTAATTCAAGTTACCATAACTTGTGATCCGGAGCTCCAATCGCCGCACCATTTGCGACTACGCGACCGTAGCGTCGAGTTTTACAAAGCCCGGTAACTAATTTCGGTAAGAAATCTCATTTCTCATCTTAGTATCTTAATTCCTTTGATTTTCAAAAATTTTAGGGGTTTGGTTGTTAAAGCTTGATGTCTTGATGTTTAGCCTCAAATTAGCTTGAGAAATTTGTGGATTTTTGTTCAATCAAGTCATGTATAAGGTAAGAGCTCTCAAAACCTTGCAAATTCTTAGATTATGTGAGTTTGGGTATTGAGATTTGGTATATAAATATGGTAACGTGAATTAGGTGGTATATGTATAAGAATTGGAGCATGTTTGTGAAATTTGGAGGCTTGAATTTGGTCTTGGTTGCTGAATTTTGGTATTAAAGGCTTGCAATCTTGCCTAAGTGGGTTGTTTTCAGGTTACACGAGAAAATCAGCCAAAATATGGTTTTGGTTTCTTGTATTTTATATATAATGTCTAGTAAAAACTTAGTCTCAATGACAATAGGATAGGTGTGAATGCATGAGCATGTTAATTACTTAGTACCTTTGATGATAATTATTGATATGGATTGAGTATTTATTGGTGATTATTATTTATGATGAAAATAAAATGATAAATGATGATTTAATGATGATTGATAAGTTGATAATAATGAATATGTATAGATGATGGATTGTTGATGATCTTGTTGTTATAATGGTAAAGTTCATGTATGATAATTATGTAAAATTGAGGTATGGTAGGTGATGAAAGGGTGTAGTGTTGTGTTAATGTGATATGGTATGCTATGGTGCTGACTATATGTATATAATATTGAAATTGAGTTTGATTTTTGGTGAAATCAGAGGTTTTGAGATTTTGGATGAAAACTTGATTTTAACAAACTTTGGCGGTCCATAACTAGAGCCTCAAATTTTGTATGGAAATGAAATTTGTTTCTAACCGAAGATGGTTTTACAAGCTTTAAAACGGTATAAATTTTGTGGAAAATAAAATTTTGTAGAGGAAGTTATGGACGTCAAAAATTTTGTACAAAAAGCTTATTTTTCCAAGTTACAGCAAAACCATAATTTCTGGTTTGTGTGCACACACACACTGTTGTGTGATAAACCACAATTTTATGGTTTATTTTGGATGGAATTGAGTGGATTTTGTCAACTTTTGTCACACTTATTCATGTAAATTGCATGTTTTTAAGATTTCTTCCTAATTGTGTGTTATGGTTCAAAACATGCTTCTTTGGCCTTAAAAATGCTAATTCTTAATCCTCTCTTATTATCATTCGATACCGTGATGCATGCGTTAAGTGACTTCAGGGGTTATAGGGGAGGAATGGCTTAGAGGATGGAAAAGAAGTATGCAAAAGTGGAAGAAACACAAGAAATTGAAGAATTGAGAAGCTGGTACCGACGCGTGCGCGTGGCTGATGCGTACACATGACTAAGTGCAGCAGTCGACCAATGTGTACGCGTGGCTGACGCGTACGCGTGACAAGCGACGCGTGCATCACCAAAGAGAACACGTTGGGGGCGATTTCAGAGCTCAATTCTGGCCCAGTTTCGAGCCCCGTCTGCATATTAGAGGCTGTGAGTGATGGAGGATGAGACACACATTCCATTAGCTTAGTTTTTAGATAGTTAGAGAATTCTAGAGAGAGAGAGAGGCTCTCTCCTCTCTCTAGAATCTAATATTTCTTAATTTAATTTCTTTTTAGATTTAGGTTTCAATCTTGTTTTAATTTAGTTTTCTTTACTTTTTATTGTTCTTGTAAAATCCGATTAATTAATGGCTAATTAACCCATAAATTAAAATATATTCTAGAAAGTGAGAAATGAGATTTTTATGGTTTAATATGATAGAGAAAATCAAAATGAGAATTTTCGCAGCAATTTTAAAGAAATTGGCCTAATATTGGGCCGAACGGGCTAAACCGGGCCAACTGGACCCAAGTTGGGCCCAAGAGCCCAGTCAAAACCTCATTTATTAAAGAGAGTTCAGCACTCTCTCCCTCCTCAAACACACACACACACTGGAATATAGAAAGGGAAAGGGGGAAACATGAAACCCTTGCCCCTATTCACCTCAATCTTCCATTGATCATAACTTTTGATTCGGAGTTTCGATTGACGCATCATTGACGGCCACGTGACCACGATGTCAAGCTCTACAAAGCCCACAACTTTGTCTCTGAGGTAACCCACGTTTTTATTCCAGTTTTTCCAGCTTTGATTTTGAAAGTTGTGAGCAAAAGTGTTGAGATTTTGAACTCTTTGATGTTATAGGATCTAATTATCTTGAAGAGAAGGCTCAATCTCACTCCTTTGATCCTTGGATAAGGTAAGAAATCTCTAAACCCTTGTGGTTTATCCAATTTTATGTGCCCTAGTGTTAAAATTGTTCAATTGTATGAACTAGTTGAGTTTATGTTGAATTAGAGTTGAAATTGTCAAATTGGGGCTTGATTGAAGTCTTGGAAAGGCTTGGAGTGAGCTTTTGGTGCTGGAAGATCCATTTGAGAGGTGTTAGAGCCTTGAAAGTTGAGGAAAAGTTGAATTGGAAGTGTTTGAGGTTAAGCGGGGAATTGGCCAAGGTATGGTTTCGGTTTCTTGTATTTAAAATATAATGTGGTTGTGAAAACTTAGGCTAGTGACCTATAGGATAGGAATTGAAATTGTGATGATGATTGGTTGGTTGTTGGACTATTGGCATGATTATGTGATTATTGGTTTTGGAGGGTATGAATGAAGTTCTTGATTGATGATGTATGTGAGTTTTATATGATGATGATCATTGGTATATGTAAAGGTTGAATTGAAGTTGAAATTTGTGTTTGAAATGGATAATTGGTCTTGTATGTTGATCATTGTGGAATTAGAGACCTTGGTGGTAAAGTTTGATGAAAATGAAAGATTGGTATTTGATGATGTATATTGTGGATTATTGAGTTAAAATTTATGAAGTAGAGTGTTGATGTGTTGTGGAATGAATATGGAAGTTGTGATGTGGTTGAGATTGAAATAGTAAGGTTTTGGTTGGTTTTAAAAATGAATTTGGAAGTATATGTTTTGGAAATTGGGAGTTTATGAACGTTGGTAAATTTAAATTTTAGTGAACTTCAAGGGATCATATGTCAAACTATTGTTTTTGAAATTTGATGATTTTTATATCAAATGAAAGATAATTTCATAGGCTTTAAAATGGTTAAAATTTGGTGGAAATATGATTTTTGTGGAAGGAGATATGATCGTTGGAAGTTCGGGCAAAAAATCTGGATTCAGCAACTTCTGCAGAATTTGAGATTTTTGGTTTGTGTGCGCACGCATACCCCGTGGGATTTTGAACCTGTGCGCACATACAGACTTGTGCGTACGCACACGCGGGGGCAGGGCTACTGATGGGAGCGCTAGCACGCTCTATGCACACACACAACCAACGAAGGATTGCAAGCTATGCGTACTCACAGACCTGTGCGCACGCACACGTTGGGAATGACATTCAGTTGATGGCGCTAGCACACCTTGTGCGCACACTCAACCCTGGAACTTTAGCTTTCTATGCGTACGCACAAGCCTGTGTGCACGCACACTTTTTGAAAATACTTCTAGGCGTGCGCACGCACACCCTTGTGCGTACGCACACGACCCTGTTCTTTTCTAAAGCCTTTGTTTTCAAGTCTTTCACATTTCTAACAAGCTTGTAATCTTCCGAGATGTTATTTCATTTTTATAAACCCTCAATTTCTTCCTTTAAATCTTAGATCAATGTAGAATGCCTAGTGATTGAGAGGAAGCTAGGAAAGAGGGTAATTTGTGGATGAAGAAAAGGAGATGTAATGAGAAGTCATGACTAATGATGAGGTTATGAGTTGTTGAGGAGGATGGTGAAGTGCTGTGTATATGATATGGGCCGAATAGTTGTGTATATGATATGAGCCGAATGGCTGTTTGCGATATGAGCCAAATGGCTGTGTGTGATGATGGTTTATGGCTGAGTATGAATTGTGATTTTAAGCCGGATGGCTATAATAAATTGTAATTTATGGCTGGGAATGAAAATGTGAATGTGAATGCTTGTTTTATCTTGAGTTCTCTTTCTCGAAAGTGCGTCCCCAGAGAGATGGTGGAAGGTGAGGATCCCCTTCTCTATTCCTCCTGGTATTGTAAAATCGCCCCCAACAAGATGGTGGGAGGTTAGGATCCCCTCTTTGGTTCCTCTTGGGCAAATGAGAACGTACCTTCTGGGTAAATGCAAGGGTTGTGGTTTCGCCCCACTTGCTCTAGGTTCGTTAGTATAGATGCTCCCCGGGTGGACACAAGGGTTGTGGTTTCGTCCCACTTGCCCAGGTTATGATGAGTGATGATATGGTTATAAGGAATGATCATGGAATGTATATGGATGGATGTGAAATGATTATCTGAGATACGAGTTTTCCTGGATGAAAGCAGTGACTAGCCGCCACGTGCTCCAGGTTGAGACTCGATACTCTGCTGACCGTATGTCGTAAGTGTGGCTGGACGCTGTGAAAGGTTTGAATGAGCTCACCCCTGTGATAAACACCAAGAGTGGGTGTTGTATGATTATGATTATAATTATGATTATGAATATGTTATGATTGAGAATTACTCAAGTTGGGGATGCACGATAGTGGGACCGTCCAATGGTTAGCTACCAGGACTTGTCGTGTTGGCTCTATAACCGACAGATGAGACTCATCAGCCACTAGGATAGACATGCATCATATGCATCTATGTGTCTTGCTTGGATTGCCTAAGTGATTGCATAACTAAATGCTACTTGATTTTCTACTGTATTTGAATTCTATATATGATTTCTTTGTGTGTAATAATTGTGTTTATTGCATTTGGTTTTGTTGGTGGTTGGGAGGTTCGGAGGAGTTGGAAAAGGGGAGTTTTAGATAGCTCTGAAGATCCTTAGCTAGTTGACTATTTTAATTTCATGGTTTAGTTATGTTTTAAGCTTTAATTATCTGTTGAAAGTTCTAGGAATGCCTTCGGCTTTCCCAGGACATTATATGTTAGATATATGGGCACCGTTACCATGCTGAAAACCTTCAGTTCTCACCCATGCGGGTTTTGTAGTTTTCAGATGCAGGACAGGCGACAACTCGCTAAAGCATGCTGGAAGCTTCTGATGTTGCGAAGATCTCTACCTTTTGGGTTTATTTGGGTTATTTGTATTTGTTTAGATACTTATTATCTGCACCTATTAATTTTTGCCTACCGTATTGCCTGAAGTTACATTGACACGCTAGGATACACCGTGTGTGTGGATGCCTGAAGGCAAAGCAAACTTTCGAGTCTTGAGAGGAAGATTAATCTCGATACCAGTACTCATGACACTTGAACCTCATAAACCATTTGAAACTACTGTAGTGCAATATTGAAGGGGTTTGGATGCACGTGGAGGTAACATCGTAAAGTGGTAACAAGCGTCCTTAGTAAAAAGACCCTGAGTGTTGTTAGAGAATGATTAAGGAGAAAGAACCATTAAGTAATGTTGTAGTCTAAAGCTGGATGTCGAGGCAGCAGCTAGAGGTATCAGACCGAATCAGTTGCGAATTTTGAGGAGTTACAAGGCCGATAGTTCGAGAAGTGCAGTAAGAAGATAAAGAGCTACTTAGAATGTTGAAGCATGTTAAACAAGGGAATCAAGCGTCTTACCGAAAATGATGAGGAAAGATTAACCGAAAATCGAGTTAAGGTTCTAACTACGCAAGCTGACATAAAAGTTATGCAGACTAATGGAGTGAGCCTAGAGAGTTTAAAAGAGAAAGTTGTGTATTATTGGGAACTACTTTGGCGACCGGTAAGAGAAGAGAGATCAACCTAAATGGATTTATCTTGAGGACGATGGGCCATCTGAGGTGCTATAACAGTTTGAACCAGTTCAATTCAAAAAGGATATGAAAGGATGTGAAGTTTCAAGTGACTCCAATCATGATTGATGATGTAAACGTAAGGAACTCTGAGGAAAAGAAATCTCGCTAGAGAAAGTGACTTGGAGATCAAGTGAGAATGGAGAAGCACCCCGAAGAACTTGAATTAGAAATGGGGACAGACTACCCTCACCTGTTTTCAGGTAACTAGATTCGAATTTTGTGGGCAAAATTCCGATTGAGGTGGGTAGAATATAAAATCTGATTAATTAATAGCTAATTAACTCATAAATTAAAATATATTCTAGAAAGTGAGAAATGAGATTTTTATGGTTTAATATGATAGAGAAAATCAAAATGAGAATTTTGGCACCAATTTTAAAGAAATCAGCCCAAGATTGGGCCGAACGGGCTAAACCGGGCCAACTGGACCCAAGTTGGGCCTAAGGGCCCAGCCAAACCCTCATTCATTAAAGAGAGTTTAGCACTCTCTCCCTCCTCAAACACACACACGCTGAAACATAGAAAGGGGAAGGGGGAAACAAGAAACCTTTGCTCCTATTCGCCTCAATCTTCCATTGATCATAACTTTTGATCCGGAGTTTCGATTGATGCACCGTTTACGGCCACGCGACCACGGCGTCGAGCTCTACAAAGCCCACAACTTTGTGTCTGAGGTAATTGGTGGACGAAATTGTGATCAACAATAATGGCTCGTTGGCATGTGCATAAAAATTAACTCAGCACTTTCTTTCCACAACTCCGTTCAACTTAACCAGCAAGTGTACTGGATCATCCAAGTAATACCTTACGTGAGTAAGGGTCGATCCCACAGAGATTGTTGGTATGAAGCAAGCTATGGTCACCTTGTAAATCTCAGTTAGGCAGATTAAATTGGTTTATGATGAGTTCGAAAATTAATAATAAACAGAAAATAAAATAGGATAGAAATACTTATGTAAATCAATAGTGGGAATTTCAGATAGGCGTATGGGGATGCTGTGCTCCTCTTGAATCTCTACTTTCTTATCACGTTCATCCAATTCTTCTTACTCCTTTCCATGGCAAGCTGTATGTAAGGCATCACCGTCGTCAATGACTACTTTTCATCCTCTCAAGAAAATGGTCCTATGCGCAGTCACTGCATGGCTAATCGTCTGGAGGCATCACCCTTGCCGATGGCTACATCCCATCCTCTCAGTGAAAATGGTCCAAATGCTCTGTCACAGCACGGCTAATCATCTGTCGGTTCTCAATCAGGTTGGAATAGAATCCATTGATTCTTTTGCGTCTGTCACTAACGCCCAGCCTTCAGGAGTTTGAAGCTCGTCATAGTCATTTAATCCCGGGATCCTACTCGGAATACCACAGATAAGGTTAGACTTTCTGGATCCCCATGAATGCCGCCATCTATCTAGCTTATACCACGAAGATTCTGTTGGGGAATCTAAGAGATATGCGCCCGGCCTAAAGTAGAACGGAAGTGGTTGTCAATTACGCGCGTTCATAGGTGAGAATGATGATGAGTGTCACGGATCATCACATTCATCAAGTTGAAGTGCAACGTATATCTTGGAATAAGAATAAAAGAGGATTGAATAGAAAGTAATGGTAATTGTATTGAAACTTGAGGTACAGCAGAGCTCCACACCCTTAATCTATGGTGTGCAGAAACTCCACCGTTGAAAATACATAAGTGAAAGGTTCAGGCATGGCCGAATGGCCAGCCCCCTAAAACATGATCAATAGCCTCTTAAGATGAAGAATAAAACAAAACTGAGACCAAAGATGAAACGTGGTCAAAAGACTGAATGGTCAAAGACTTCTAATACAATAGTTAAATGTCCTATATATACTAGACTAGCTACTAGGGTTTACATGAGTAGGTAATTGATGCATAAATCCACTTTCGGGGCCCACTTGGTGTATGCTTGGGCTGAGATTGATCTATCCACGAGCTGAGGCTTTTCTTGGAGTTGAACGCCGAGTTATAGCGTGTTTCTGGCGTTCAACTCCGGGTTATGACGTGTTTCTGGCGTTTAACTCCAGACAGCAGCATGTACTTGGCGTTGAGCGCCACTTTACGTCGTCAATTTCTGAATAAAGTATGGACTATTATATATTGCTGGAAAGCTCTGGATGTCTACTTTCCAACGCCGTTGAGAGCGTGCCATTTGGAGTTCTGTAGCTCCAGAAAATTCATTTCGAGTGCAGGGAGGTCAGATTCCAACAGCATCAGCAGTCCTTTTGTCAGCCTTTTTCAGAGTTTTGCTCAAGTCCCTCAATTTCAGCCAGAAATTACCTGAAATCATAGAAAAACACACAAACTCATAGTAAAGTCCAGAAATGTGAATTTAACATAAAAACTAATGAAAACATCCCTAAAAGTAGCTTGAACTTACTAAAAACTACCTAAAAACAATGCCAAAAAGCGTATAAATTATCCGCTCATCAGTAATCCACGTTTTTATTCCAGTTTCTCCAGCTTTAATTTCGAAAGTTGTGAGTAAAAGTGTTAAGATTTTGAGCTCTTTGATGTTATAGGATCTAATTAACTCGAAGAGAAGGCTCAATCTCACTCCTTTAATCCTTGGGTAAGGTAAGGAAATTCTAAACCCTTGTGGTTTACCCAATTTCATGTGCCCTAGTGTTAAAATTATTCAATTGTATGAACTAGTTGAGTTTATATTGAATTAGAGTTGAAATTGTCAAATTTGAGCTTGATTGAAGTCTTGAAAAGGCTTGGAATAAGCTTTTGGTGCTGAAAGATCCATTTGAGAGGTGTTGGAGCCTTGAAGGTTGAGGAAAAGTTGAATTGGAAGTGTTCGGGGTTAAGCGGGGAATCGGCCAAGGTATGGTTTCAGTTTTCTGTATTTAAAATGTAATGTGGTTGTGAAAATTTAGGCTAGTGACCCATAGGATAGGAATTGAAATTGTGATGATGATTGGTTGGTTGTTGGAATATTGGCATGATTATGTGATTATTGGTTTTGGAGGGTATGAATGAAGTTCTTGATTGATGATGTATGTGAGTTTTATATGATGATGATCATTGGTATATGTAAAGGTTGAATTGAAGTTGAAATTTGTGCTTGATATGGATAATTGGTCTTGTATGTTGATCATTGTAGAATTAGAGACCTTGGTGGTAAAGTTTGATGAAAATGGAAGATTGGTATTTGATGATGTATATTGTGAATTATTGAGTTAAAATTTATGAAGTAGAGTTTTGATGTGTTGTGGAATGAATATGGAAGTTGTGATGTGGTTGAGATTGAAATAGTAAGGTTTTGGTAGGTTTTAAAAATGAATTTGGAAGTATATGTTTTGGAAATTGGGAGTTTATGTACATTGGTAAAAATAAAATTTTAGTGAACTTCAATGGATCATATCTCAAACTATTGTTTTTGAAACTTGAGGATTTTTATATCAAAAGAAAGATATTTTCGTAGGCTTTAAAATGGTTTAAATTTGGTGAAAATCTGATTTTTGTGGAAGGAGATATGATCGTTGGAAGTTCGAGCCAAAAATCTGGATTCTGCAACTTCTGCAGAATTTGAGATTGCTGGTTTGTGTGCGCACGCACAGACTTGTGCGTACGCACACGCGGGGGGGGGGGGGGGGGGGGTAAGGCTACTGATGAGAGCGCTAGTATGCCCTGTGCGCACACACAACCAACGAAGGTTTGCGAGCTGTGCATACGCACAGAGCTGTGCGCACGCACACGTTGGGAATGGCATTCGGTTGATGGCGCTAGCACACCTTATGCGCGCACTCAACCTAGGAACTTTAATTTTCTGTGCATACACACACTTTCTGAAAATACTTCTGGGCGTGCACACGCACACCCTTGTGCATACGCACACGATCCTGTTCTTTTCTAAAGCCTTTATTTTCAAGTTTTTCACATTCCCAACAAGCTTGTAACCTTTTGAGATGTTATTTCACGCTTATAAACCCCCAATTTCTTCCTTTAAATCTTAGATCAATGTAGAATTCCTAGTGATTGAGTGGAGGCTAGGGAAGCAGGTAACTTGTGGATGAAGAAAGGAGATATAATGAGAAGTCATGACTAATGATGAGATTATGAGTTATTGAGGAGGACGATGAAGTGCTGTGTATATGATATGGGCCGAATGGCTGTATATATGATATAAGCCGAATGGCTGTGTACGATATGAGTCGAATGGCTGTGTGTGATGATGGTTTATGGCTGCATATGAATTGTGATTTTAAGCCGAATGGCTCTGATAAATTTTAATTTATGGCTAGGAATGAAAATGTGAATGTGAATGCTTGTTTTATCTTGAGTTCTCTTTCTCGAAAGTGCGACCCCATAGAGATGGTGGAAGGTGAGGATTCCCTTCCTTGTTCCTCCTAGTATTGTAAAGTCGCCCCGAGCGAGATAGTGGGAGGATAGGATCCCCTCCTTGGTTCCTCCTGTGCATATAAGAACGTACCTCCTGGATAAATGTAAGGGTTGTGGTTTTGCCCCACTTGCTCCAGGTTCGTTAGTATAGATGCTCCCCGGGTGGGCGAAAGGGTTGTGGTTTCGTCCCATCTGGCCTGGGTTATAATGAGTGATGATATGGTTATAAGGAATGATCATGGAATGTATATGGATGGATGTGAAATGATTATCTGAGATACGAGTTTCCCTGGATGAAAGCAGTGACTAGTCACCACGTGCTCCAGGTTGAGACTCGATACTCTACTGACCCTATGTCGTAAGTGTGGCCGGACGCTGTGAAAGTTCCGGATGAGCTCGCCCCGTGATAAACACCAAGAGTGGGTGTTGTATGATTATGATTATAATTATGATTATGAATATGTTATGATTGAGTATTACTCGAGTTGTGGATGCACGACAGCGGTACCGTCCAATGGTTAGCTACCAGGACTTGTCGTGTTGGCTCTATAACCGACAGATGAGACTCATCAGCCACTAGGACAGGCATGCATCATATGCATCTATATGTCTTGTTTGGATTGCCTAACTGATTGCATAACTAAATGCTACTTGATTATCTGCTGTATTTGAATCCTATATATGATTTCTTTGTTTATAATAATTGTGTTTGTTGCATTTGGTTCTGCTGGTGGTTGGGTGGTTCGATGGAGTCGGAAAAGGGGAGTTTTAGATAGCTCTGAAGATCCTTAACTAGTTGCCTATTTTAATTTCATCGTTTAGTTATGTTTTAAACTTTAATTATCTGTTGGAAGTTCTAGAAATGCCTTCAGCTTTCCCAGGACATTATATGTTAGATATGTGGGCACTGTTACCAAGCTGAGAACCTCCGGTTTTCACCCATGCGGGTTTTGTGGTTTTCAGATGCAGGACAGGTGACACCTCGGTAAAGCATGCTGGAAGCTTCTGATGTTGCGAAGATCTCTACCTTTTGGGTTTAATTTGGGTTATTTGTATTTGTTTAGATACTTATTATCTCCACCTATTATATATATGCTGTATAAATTTCGCTTAGAGGTGATTTTGGAGACTCAGGTTTTGTAACTCTGTATTTTGGGGTTTTCTTTTCGATTTACCTATATATCTATATATGTATATACACTTATTCGCTCGGGCCAGTTTATCTTTGCGAGCCGAGTCTTGAGTTTTGTTATATGTATTTCGGAACTCTTGGTATATCAACTCCTTAGCTTGTTCTATCTTGCGCTGTTTATGCTATCGCTTCGTGAGCGTTACGCTTTTCGATTTATCAATTTTTGTTTTATCCCTTTCTCCAAAGGCTCCTAGATATAAGTCTTTTTCACTATATTATATATTAAATTTTTATTATTAGTGGTCGTAGCGCCTCGCGACCTCTGTTTTACATCTTATATGTAAAGTTCTGTGTGGTAGGGTGTTACATTATGGTATCAGAGCAGTTCATTCCTATAGAGCCTGAGGGACAGATTGACTATGCTTCTGAGCATACTCTTGAGTCGTGCTTATGTGCTATTTAGGATATCTGCCTGATATACATAGCATAAAGTTCATGAGCATGCATTTAGAACTTTGAAGCATTAGACTTGCGATATTGGGACTGATCACCTTGATATCACTTGTTTGGTGTGAACAGGATCCAAATGGCACCTCGTGGACGTGGTCAGGGGTGTAATTGGGGTCGAGGATAAAGAGGTAGTGATGTAACCATACCGGTAGGTTCGTTGACTGATTTCATGGCGTGATGGCGAGTGCTGTTGCTGCCATTGGCGCTATGGTTGCTACGACTAGCCAAGCAAGGGGTGGGATGGAACAACAAGTTAGAGTTGGCAATGACAGTGGTGATTGAAATGAAGGCGGAAATGAGGTCCCGAGTACAATGGCACCAGTGGGAATAGTGAGTTATCCGGAGTTAACTAACACGGGTCAAATAGCAGGTGAAAGCTCAAGAAGAACCGAGCTGGCTAGGAGTGATCGCCGAAAATCTTTCACCAAGAAAGAGGGAAAGAAGATGAAGATTACACCAAGGGGCCAAAGTTTTAAGAGGGGCCGTTATGCCACTTCACGTTCTCAACACTGGAGTAATGACCGAAGGAACGACAACCGTCAGGGTCCAAATTCAAAATGGCAGATTAGTACTCAACCTGAAGACTTAAAGTGTCGGAGATGCAAAAAGTTTCATCCAAATAGACCATGTAGGGCCAGACTAGGTGTATGTTATGAGTGCGGGAAGCCAGTGCATATAAATCGAGATTGTCCACACAGGAAACGCCGGAAGGCATTCGAATATGATTCTCAGACTCGAGGTAATCACAACCTAGCAGTTGGATTTCTAACTTCTTTGCATATCCTTAATATGTGATATTCATTTGTAATGTACGACAAGCATCGATGATTGTAAACTCCAAGTCAATGATTAGTCGAAGGCTAACGAATGGATTTCTGCCAGTAAAGAAATTCACAAGAATATAATCGCGTTGTAAGTATAGTTTCTAAACCAACAGAGAATCCTTTCGTACAAAAGTTTGGTTGTCACAAGTAACAAAATTCAGTAAAATTTATAAATTGAAGTATTTAAACCTCGGGTTGTCTTCTCAAGGAATTGCAGGGAAGTATGATTTATTATTGGTTATGGAAAACAGTATTTTTGGGTTTTTGAAAGGTTTGAACAAGAGAAATAATTACAGGAATTAATAAATCAATAGCTAAGAAAACTCTTGGCAAGGTATGAAAATTAGAAGTCCTATCCTAGTTATCCTTATCAATTGTGATGAGAATTGCTCGTTGCTCTCACTTAGTCAACCTCTAACTATGAAGGTAAGTCAAGTGGATAAATCAATATGAATCCTCAAGTCCTAGTCAATTCCCAAAGAAAGACTAGAGTTATTGGAATTCAAGTCAATTAGAAACTTCCAATTATCAATCAACAAAAGAGTTTGATAACTCAAGAGTCTCTAATTACTCAACCAAAGCCAATGGGGAAAAATCTAAATTAAATTAAAAGCATTAATAACATGAACTTGAAGAAAGCAATCTTTAGATCTGAAATACCTCAATTTATATTAAATAAGAAAATCAATTCTAACATGGAAAGTTCATAAGCCAAATTGAGAAAAGATAAATAACAATTAAAGTCATAGAAAAAATAAAAGTAGAAAATAAATTAAAAGAACATTGAACCTGTAATGAAGAAAAGTAGCCTAATCATAATAGAAATCCTAAATCCTAATCCTAAGAGAGAGGAGAGAACATCTCTCTCTAAAAACTACATCTAAAAACCTAAAATTATGAATTATCAATGAATCATTGATGAATGGATGGATTTCCCACTTTATAGCCTCTAATTTGTGCTTTTGGACTTGGATCTGGGCCAAAAGAGGGTTCAAAAATCGATAAGAATATTTTCTGCAATTTCTGCATGTGGCGTCTGTCACGCGTACGCGTGGGTCACGCGTTCGCGTCATCTGAAGTTTTGCTCTTTCGCGCATCCGCGCCAGTCACGCGTCTGCGTCAATTGCGTTCTGCTCAAGGCATGCGTCCGCGTCGTCCATGCATGCGCGTTGTTTGTGTTTTGTGCTAAGCACGCGTCCGCGTCGTCCATGCGTTCGCGTCGCTGCTTTTTCTTCAAAACTCCATTTTTGTGCTTTCCTTCCAGTTTTGTATGTCTCCTTTTTGTCCTCTGAGTCATTTCTGCCCTATGAAACCTGAAAATACTTAACAGACAAATCACGACATCGAATGGTAATAAAGGATAATTAAATTTAATATTTTTAAAGCATAGGAAACATGTTTTCACATATATCATAAAATGAGGAAGAAATAGTAAAACCATGCAATTTACATGAAGAAGTGGGTGAAGATTGATAAAAACACTCAATTTAAGCACAAGATGACTCATAAAATAGGGGTTTATCAACCTCCTCACACTTAAACAATAGCATGTCCTCATGCTAAATCCAAGAGAAAAGAGTAAATGTAAAATGGTGGAATCTTATGCAATGCAATCTATTCTAAATGCAAGCTACCTACATGAATCATGCAATTCTAATTATTATCCACCTATATATATATATATATATATATATATATATATATATATATATATATATATATATATATATATATATATATAGAGCTTACATGTGGTTAATTTACTTCTTCAAGGAATCATATATGTACAATTAATGACAAACCATATTAAAACATGTTCAAAATTGAGTTGGGTTTAAAAATAATTCACAATCTTGCAAGACAATTAACAATTTAAATATGGATATATGGAAATGAGCCATTGAACCCTCACTGGATTTGTGTTTACTCTCTAGTCACTCAGTGTTTGGGGTTAATCACTCTATTCTTTTCTATTCATGCTTTCTAAAACCTTGTTCTTCATCTAACCAATCAACAAATATATAATGTATACATACAAACATCACAAGGTCTTATTCAAGGCTGTAATGGGGCCAAGGTAAAGGTAAGGGTATATATATGGCTAAGTGAGCTATAAATTGAATCCTTGATTAGTCTAAGATCTCACCTAACATATACATACTTTATAAAAATTCAAAATTATCCTGGTCTTCCCATAATTTTTTCCATTTTCTGTCACATACTCATGTACCAATTTTATTTTGATTTTTATTTCCATGTGCATTTATTTCTACTAAATTTATTATTGGGGTAATTTTGTCCCCTTATCTATTTATTTAACTAAAAGGACTTTCTTTCTCCTTTTTTTTTACATAAACATATATCAATGCACATGGTGTTTTGGTTTAATTTGGTTTCACATGAGCATGTTCCCAAGTTTCTGATTATTCTTATTAATTTTGATTCTTTCCTATCAACCCATGTTCCCATGTTTCCCCACACTTAGTGGATACACAATCTCCTATCTTAAGCTAACTAAGGATTCAACTTAGAATTTTTAATTTATTTTTCTGCTTAAGGCTAGTGATGTGGTTATAGAACAGAAGGGGATTAAAAGGGCTCAAGGGGGCTAAAAAGGGTGATGTTGGAGGTAGGCTTACTTGGGATAAGTGAGGAAAAATTTAAATAATGGCCTCAATCATATGTGGGTATGTATCTACATTATATATTGGACATATAGATTGGAATAAAGTAAAGATTACAAGCATAGAAAAGAAGTACGAAACACACAGGAATGAAATTTATGGTTGGATGTAACCATACAATTAACTCAAAACTCACAGGTTGTGTATTCTTTGGCTCAGAAATCATATATCAGTTATGTTTGTCATGCAAGTAGAAATCAAGAGTTTTCATTCAACTCAATGTGAATCTTAAGGTGGCCCTTAAAATCTTAGTGTTCTTCCTTGAAGAAATATTGTTAACTAACTCACATTTGTTGCTATATATATACAAGATGTGTGGATTGTTTTGATTCTGTTACACTAAATTTTCTAGTTTACTCTTTTATTTTCAATTAAATAACTTATCATATGCTAAAAGGGTAAACTATACTAATTAATCCACATATTGTATAACTAATAAGCTAAAAGTGCAAATTAAGCTAAATATCTAAGATATATACAGCTCAAAGTGCTAAAAGCAAAAATAAAATAAAAATATAGCAAAAGCAAAAGAAAAATGTGCAAGTATTAAAAGATAAAATATGATAAGATAAAGTAAAAATAAAATAAAATAAAGTACAGAAAAATAAACAAAATAAGATAGAAGAGTCTGTAGTGGTTCATCAAAAAGATTTGCTAGAGATGGCGACCTCCCCACACTTAAATTATAGCATCGTTCTCGATGCTCTATCAAGATGGGTGTGAAGAAGTGCCATCTCCGGAAAGGTGTGCTGGTGCTATCTGTATGGGCTCTGGCAGTAAAAATGTCTGAGGCTCTGCCTGTATAGGTGCCTGTGGGTCTACTGGCTGTGTTTGCTGAGGCTCCTCATGCTGGGGCTCTGCCTGCTCAACCTCTGCTCGTGCATCCTCTTCCTGGTCATCTGCCTCCTCCTCAGATGGCTCAGATAGTGTGTCAGGCTCGGAGGGGATGTCAGTGTGGCCGAACCGGATCATCAACTTCAAATGCTCATAGCAGGGCTTGCTGCAATGCTCAGACCACTCATATCGCCGCTGGTTGTGGTGTTCCATATGGTCCAGGCACTCGAATAGGCAGTGCACAAGGTGGTAGACGGGCTCGGGAGCAGGTGATGGTGCAGTGGTGGTAGCTGGGGTAGTAGATGCTGAAAGGGCAGCGGAAGATGTGGCTGCCTCAGCGGAGGCAGTGAGAAAATGTGGCCTGTAACTCAAGGCTAGGAACTTCCTGCTGTGAGGGATAATCTTCTTGCAGTCTGTAGCAGTTGGCTTCTCATCAGCAAGCTCCTAGGGCACGTTAGCTCGGCGGCCTAGCTGAGTGATCAGATAAGAAAAAGGGAGAGTGCCCCTGACATGGACCCTAGCCATATAATACCTGATGAAACGTGGAAGATATAGGTCCTTACCCTCCATCACACACCAGGTGATCATAGCAGCGGGCACTTCTATCTCATGAGTGCTCGGCATAATGTAATTACTCAGAATCTCCTGCCAAAGCCGAGCCTCATCAATCAAATATATCAGCTTGATTCCTTTAGGCACCACTGTATTCTTTCCCATGACCCATGGGGTAGCAGGATCAAGGGCTATTATCTGCTTGACTGCGTCCCAGTCAAATCGCATAAATCTCATATTCTTTTCAGCCTTTTGGTAACTGTCAGGCTGATCTGACTTGGGTGGAAGCTGGAGGATGTCCTCAATAGCTTCCTCAGTGATCAAGATCTGCTTCCCTCTGAGGTGCACTGCATCCAGGGAAGTCTTGAAATAGTTGTAGTAAAATTCTCTGACCCACGAAGCATTAACTTCAGTCAAATTTCTTTCCAAGAAGAACCAGCCTCTCTGTTTTGTCTGTTCGGAGGTGTACTGGGCGAGTTTTTTTTGGAATTTTAAGAGTCCGTTCCAGATACAGGTTCTTGAAAGTCGCAAATACTGGATACTTGAGCTCACAGTATCTGTTGGCAAACTTAACGGGGTCTGTAGTAGTCACCAACTGATCGGCCTTTTCCTGTGGGGTAAAATGCTTTTCCCGTCAGGAATCATCGTGGAGGATATCTAAAATAGTGCTAGAGGATTCGCCTCTTTTTCGTTTGCCTGTAATAGCCTTGCCTTTTCCTTTACCTTTGGGATCAGACATCCTAAAAAGCAGAAGTAGCAGGATATAATTGAAGAACGAAGGCCAGAAAACAAGTAGGCAAGTAGGATTTATCAATATAAGCACAAGGCAAAAGAGCAGTAGAAGAATGAAATGAGTGAAATATATTAACAGTTTGGATTGTATTCGAGTTAAGAGTCTGAAAATAAAATTCACAATCCTAAATATATTATAAGTGGAATTCAAGTGAATTAGGAAAAACAGTAACCATGCCTTGAGTTAGAAAGTTAAAGTAGTTAGGTAAAAAGAGAAGTCAGAAAGTTAAAATGGTTAGTAGGTAAAAAGGAAGTTAGAAAGTTAAAGCAATTAGTTAGTAAAAAGAAAGTTAAAGTAAGTAGCATGATAATGGGTTTCCTAGTTAACAATAAATTCACAAATTTAAAGAACAATCAACTCATATTTAAGCAAAGATTTCAGTTTATTGATGATAATTCAGATAGATAAAAGAATTGCAAAATTAAAATGAAATCATCAATAATGCAATTTATTAACCAGGGAACCAGAAAGAAATAAGAATGTTAGCCCATGCATTCATGAATTGGTATGGTTACAGCTAATTGGTGCAAAATTCTAACTTGCCAAAACCAATACATGAATGGAGTTGAGTGAAACAATTTGCTGAAAAAAATTGGGCAGTATTCCAGCTAAAATTGGATGTTCCCAGGTAATAAACAGCAAGAAAATCAGTTCATATGTCATTAAATAGTGCTGAAAAGATTAACAAATAGCAAGAACATTAGGGAACAATTTATCAGCAGCATCAAACATGAAAGAACAACATATTAACAGCATCATCATCACAGCAAATTCAGAATTGCGAAATAGATAAAACAGGTAACAAGAACGGCGCAATTATCATGCCTAAATCAACTAACCACATCCTAGATACCTAACCACCTAAAATCCACTACAATTATGCATCTCTAACTATCCTAATTTGAATAAAAACTGAAAAATATGCAACCTATTAACTATGACAGAGGAAACGGTGTTCAGCGGAACCTGGTGTGTGTATGAACAAGAATTAGGGAACAGAGAGATGGTGGTAGTGACGCGGCGGCACTGGGAGGCGGCACGGCGGCGGTTGAGCAGGGAGGTTTTGTGGTCGGGTTAGGGTTATGGAGGGGAAGGAGAGAAGAAGGGGGCGAGGGGTTGGGGGTGGTGCTGGTGGTCAGCGGGGGCGCCGCGACGGTGGTGGCGGCTCGGTGAGGGGGTGCGGCAGTGGAGGGAGAAGGCAAGTCCTGGTCGGCGATGGTGGTGGCGGCGGTCCTGGTCGGCGATGGTGGTGGTGGCTCGGTAAAGATGGGGCGGTGGTGATGTGGTGGTTGGGAGGAGGAGAAGAGAGAGTGCAGAGGGGGTTGGGGGGGAGAAAGTGATGCGAATTGGGTTAGGGTTTCGCGTAGGTTCGGTTTAGAGGATTCAAATCCACGCGAATGCATGGTGCACGCGATCGCGTGATTGAGGTGGAAAGGGAATGTCACGAATGCGTCATTAACGCGATCGCATGAGTGAAGTGACACGTCCGCATGAAACAGGCGAACGCGTCGCTTGGAATTGTGCTAAATGCACAATTCCAGCGTCGTTTTGGTGTAACTCTCTGTGTCTATTTATGGGGCAATAATGTTCATGCGACGCGTACGCGTCACCCACGCTTTCGCGTGGTGTGTGTGAAGTGAAAGTGATGCGTTCGCGTCATTGATGCGAACACGTGGCCCAATTTGTGCCTAATACACACTAGCTGTACGATTCCAGCCCAACTTTTTGGACGTTGGATCTTTACGCCGATTTCCAATCGACGTCCACGTGTGGCCTGCGCGCTCGCGTGGGGTGATTTTTTTTATATGCAGGATGAAAAATGCAATGCTCATGTGAATGTTATGAATAATTCCATGTTCAATAAAATAAAATAAAAGAAAACTCAAAAACAAACAAAACGAAATAAAATTGAAAATGGAACTATCATACCACGGTGGGTTGTCTCCCACCTAGCACTTTTGGTTAAAGTCCTTAAGTTGGACATTTGATGAGCTTCCTATTATGGTGGCTTGTGCTTATATTCATCCAAAAATCTGCACCAGTGTTTGGAATTCCAACAGCCTCTGGGGTCCCAAACAAGGCATGTAAAGCCCTTGAGCAGTTTCAAACAGGTTCTCAGGCTTCCGGGGTGTTGAATGTCAGAACAAATTCCAGGAACCCAAACCTTGCTTTTGCACCCGTCTTTGTCTTGATTTATATTTTTCTAGCTGGGTGGTTTGGAAGTTGTATTCTCACCAAGATGACCAAACATCTTCCGAGACCTAATTAATCAAACTCTGTACCAATCCTTGCTCCTCAAATTGAAGTATGAAACCTCATTGAATATTGCATACCAGCTCTGAGTGCGAGTCATTTCCCTTTTGCTCTTAAAGCCACAAAGAGCTCTAAGCTGGCCATCTGTTTCAAGTAAACCATATTCAAGTGGAAAAGTAAAGATAAAAGCTAAGGATTTTACCCACTTGAAGTTTGTATTGGGCCGTAATGGCCTTGGGATAGGTGTTTCCATTGCTTTTGCAAGCTCTACTCCCTTGTAGTCTTCTATGAATTCTTCCACTTTTTTTGCAAATTTCTTCAACAGCAACCACGTCTTAATCAAAGTCTTCGATATCTTCCTCATCACTTGAGTCATAATTGGGAGGTTGAGAAAAATATACCTCAGCATCATCTTCATATTCACTCTGGGAAGATTCTTCAATCTCAAAGAATTCACTTGCGGATGCAAGTTCATTACTAGGAGAACTTGACTCGTGACTATCATTCTCAAGGAAACCTGCTTCTTGAGTTGTTTCGTCTAGTTCTTCATAAGATACCTGCTTTGGGGGTTGTGCACTCTCCTCCTTAGCATCAATTGCAACGTCCTTGACGGAATTTTCCACAACTCTGGATTCCCATGGAGGTTCAGCGTCTCCTAAATCTTCAACTAATTCTTCCTCTGTAACTATTATGGCTTCCTCCACTTGTTCCAATACAAAGCCATGTTCTTCATTGTCCATCGGAGTTTCTAGTGTCTCCTTCATGCTACGCTCTTCTTTCGATTTCCCACATGTAGCCATGGGAGTACTTTGAGTGCTCAGATGTTGGAAGCTAATCGATTTACTACCTCGGTTAAGGCGATCATGAATTCTAGTACATCCCTTTTCATCTTCGCTTGCCTTGAAGAAGACCACGAAGGATGTTATCCATTGGAGATTGGGGTGGATATGAGGGTTCATTATTTGGGAGGAAGGGTTCATGATACGGAGGTAGTTCTTCTTGACAAGGATATGGAGATGATGAATATTGTGGTGTTGGTTCTGGGTGTGGTTCATATGGTGGTTGGTGTGGTGGATAAGGATTAGGGTTATAGAGGTGAATGGTTGTAGGTGGCTTGTGAGTATGGTGGTTCAAATGTATGTTGTGGAGGTGATTCATAAGCATAAGGTGGGGCTTGTTGGTAACTACAAGGGGGTCCACCATATCTATCATCTTGGTACGCACCTCGGAATGGCTATTGACCATAGTAATTCGGTGGGTGTTGGTTGTCACGAAAGGGTCCACCATAACTATTGTCTTGACATGCATTCTGGAATGGTCGTGGTCCATGGTATCTTGGAGGGTGTTGTTGCCTAAAGGGTTGATCAGATCCTCGTGGCTCCGTCCATCTTTGATTGTTTTGACCTTGATGCATGTTCATGTTATAGCTTCCATTCCTTTCAACACTATTAGAACCAAACTCAAAGCGATGGAGGTGAGAACTCATAGTAACTAATAAAAATTAAAAACAAAAATAAAAATAATTAAACAAGAAAAAGAAAATATTTACAATAACCCATAATAAGGCACACGTTTGCAATTCCCCGGCAACGGCGCCATTTTGACGAACGGATTTTTGCCAGTAAAGAAATTCACAAGAATATAATCGCGTTGTAAGTATAGTTTCTAAACCAACAGAGAATCCTTTCGTACAAAAGTTTGGTTGTCACAAGTAACAAAACCTAGTAAAATTTATAAACCGAAGTATTTAAACCTCGGGTCGTCTTCTCAAGAAATTGCAGGGAAGTATGATTTATTATTGGTTTTGGAAAACAGTATTTTTGGGTTTTTGAAAGGTTTGAACAAGAGAAATAAATTGCAGGACTTAATAAATCAATAGCTAAGAAAACTCTTGGAAAGGTATGAAAATTAGAAGTCCTATCCTAGTTATCCTTATCAATTGTGATGAGAATTGCTCGTTGCTCCCACTTAGTCAACCTCTAACTATGAAGGTAAGTCAAGTGGATAAATCAATATGAATCCTCAAGTCCTAGTCAATTCCCAATGAAAGACTAGAGTTAGTGGAATTCAAGTCAATTAGCAACTTCCAATTATCAATCAACAAAAGAGTTTGATAACTCAAGAGTCTCTAATTACTCAACCAAAGCCAAGGGGAAAAAATCTAAATTAAATTAAAAGCACTAATAACATGAACTTAAAGAAAGCAATCTTTAGATCTGAAATACCTTAATTTATATTAAATAAGAAAATCAATTCTAACATGGAAAGTTCATAAGCCAAATCGAGAAAAGATAAATAACAATTAAAGTCATAGAACAAATAAAAGTAGAATTAAAAGAACATTGAACTTGTAATGAAGAAAAGTAGCCTAATCATAATAGAAATCCTAAATCCTAATCCTAAGAGAGAGGATAGAACCTCTCTCTCTAAAAACTACATCTAAAAACCTAAAATTATGAATTATCAATGAATCATTGATGAATGGATAGATTCCCCACTTTATAGCCTCTAATCTGTGCTTCTGGACTTGGATCTGGGCCAAAAGAGGGTTTAGAAATCGCTAGGAGCGTTTTCTGTAATTTTTGCACGTGGCGTCTGTCACGCGTACGCGTGTGACACGTTCACGTCATCTAGAGTTTTGCTCTTCCACGTGTCCGCGTCAGTCACGCGTCGACGTCAATTGCGTTCTACTCAAGGCATGCGTCCGCGTCATCCATGCGTGCGCGTCATTTGTGTTTTGCGCTAAGCATGCGTCCGCGTCGTCCATGCGTTCGCGTCGCTGCTTTTTCTTCAAAACTCCATTTTATGCTTTCCTTTCAGTTTTTTATGTCTCCTTTTTGTCCTCTGAGTCATTCCTACCCTATAAAACCTGAAAATACTTAAGACACAAATCACTGCATCGAAGGGTAATAAAGGACAATTAAATTTAATATTTTTAAAGCATAGGAAACATGTTTTGACACATATCATAAAATAAGGAAGGAATAGTAAAACCATGTAATTTACATGAATAAGTGGGTGAAGATTTGATAAAAACACTCAATTTAAGCACAAGATGACTCATAAAATAGGGGTTTATCAAAGGCCATTAGTTGTTGAGATGGAGCGACATTTAATTAACTTAGAAGAGTGACCAGGATCTTGAAGGTTAAGAGTCAGAGTGACGCAACAGAAGTGGGTTGGATTACATCTAAGGGATCAGAAGTGTTGAGAATGGTATGAAGTTATTGTTTGGAACCTAGTGGTAGTAAACTGCGGGGAAGAGGAATGGAATGGATTTAACCTTTAGTGCTAATCGTTTGAGAGGTGAGTGAAGATGAGACCAAATCGCTATTGATGAGCGGATAATTTATACGCATTTTGGCATTGTTTTTAGGTAGTTTTTAGTAGGATCTAACTACTTTTATGGATGTTTTTATTAGTTTTTATGCAAAATTCACATTTCTGGACTTTACTATGAGTTTGTGTTTTTTCTGTGATTTCAGGTATTTTCTGGCTGAAATTGAGGGACCTGAGCAAAAATCTGATTCAGGCTGAAAAAGGACTGTTGATGCTGTTGGATTCTGACCTCCCTACACTCGAGATAGATTTTCTGGAACTACAGAACTCCAAATGGCGCGCTCTCAATTGCGTTGGAAAGTAGACATCCAGGCTTTCCCGCAATATATAATAGTCTACACTTTATTCGAGTTTAGACGACGCAAACTGGCGTTCAACGACAGCTCCATGCTGCATTCTGGAGTAAAACACCAGAAACACGTCACAAACCAGAGTTAAATGCCAAAAACACGTTACAACTTGGCGTTTAATCCCAAGAGAAGCCTCTGCACGTGAAAAGCTCAAGCTCAGCCCAAGCACACACCAAAGTGGGCCCCAAAAGTGGATTTCTGCACTTAAGACTTATTTCTGTAAACCCTAGTGGCTAGTTTAGTATAAATAGAACTTTTTACTATTGTACTAGCATCTTGTCTTTGGATGGATCTTTAATCAGTGTATGCGATTTTAGACCTTCATGGGGGCTGGCCATTCGGCCATGCCTAGACCATGTTCTTATGTATTTTCAATGGTGGAGTTTCTACACACCACAGATTAAGGTTTGGAGCTCTGTTGTTCCTTGAGTATTAATGCAATTACTATTATTCTTCTATTCAATTCTGCTTATTCTTATTCTAAGATATTCACTGCACTTCAACATGATAAATGTGATGATCCGTGACACTCATCATCAGTCTCACCTATGAACGCGTTCCTGACAACCACTTCCATTCTACCTTAGATTGAGCGTGTATCTCTTGGATTCCTTAATCAGAATCTTCGTGGTATAAGCTAGAATTATTGGCAGCCATTTCTAAGATCCGAAAAGTCTAAACCTTGTATGTGGTATTCCGAGTAGGATCTGAGATGGGATGACTGTGACGAGCTTCAAATTCGCGAGTGTTGGGCGTAGTGACAGATGCAAAAGAATCACTGGATTCTATTCCCACATGATCAAGAACCGACAGATGATTAGCCGTGCTGTGATAGAGCATTTGGACCATTTTCACTGAGAGGATGGGAGGTAGCCATTGACGCCGGTGAAACCCAACATACAGCTTGCCATGGAAAGGAGTAAGAATGATTGGATGAAAGCAGTAGGAAAGCAGAGATTCAGAAGGAACACAGTATCTTCATGCGCTTATCTGAAATTCCCACCAATGAATTACATAAGTATCTCTATCTCTATTTTATGCTTTATTTAGCTTTATATTCGAAAACCATTATAACCATTACAATCCGCCTGACTGAGATTTACAAGATGACCATAGCTTGCTTCATACCAACAATCTCCGTGGGATCGACCCTTACTCACGTAAGGTATTACTTGGACGACCCAGTGCACTTGCTGGTTAGTTGTGCGAAGTTGTGACAAAGTGTGATTCACGTTTGAGAGCTCCAAATCTTTGGCGCCATTGTTGATGATCACAATTTCGTGCACCAAGTTTTTGGTGCCGTTGCCGGGGATTGTTTGAGTTTGGACAACTGACGGTTCATCTTGTTGCTCAGATTAGGTAATTTTCTTTTCAAAAAGTTTTCAAAAATCTTTCTTTGTTTTCGTTTTCCAAAAAAAGATTTTCGAAAATAAAATAAAATAAAATAAAATACGAAAAAATTTTAATAAAATTATAAAAATCAAAAAATATTTTGTGTTTCTTGTTTGAGTCTTGTGACATGTTTTAAGTTTGGTGTTAATTGCATGTTTCTATGTTTCTTGCATTTTTCGAAAAAAACTCATGCATGGTGTTCTTCATGATCTTCAAGTTGTTCTTGGTAAGTCTTCTTGTTTGATCTTCATATTTTCTTGTTTTGTGTCTTTTGTTATTTTTCATATGCATTTTTGCATTCATAGTGTCTAAACATGAAAAATTTCTAAGTTTGGTGTCTTGCATGTTTTTGTTTTCTTGAAATTTTTTCAAAAATAAATCTTGATGTTCATCATGATCTTCAAAGTGTTCTTGGTGTTCATCTTGACATTCATAGTGTTCTTGCATGCATTAGTGATCTTGATCCAAAATTTTCATGTTTTGGGTCATATTTGTGTTTTTCTCTCTCCTCATTAAAAATTCAAAAAAAATAAAAAAATCTTTTCCTTTTTTCTCTCATAAATTTCGAAAATTTGAATTGACTTAGTCAAAAATTTTTAAAACTTAGCTATTTCTTATAAGTCAAGTCAAATTTTCAATTTTAAAAAATCATATCTTTTCAAAACTTTTTCAAAAATCAAATCTTTTTCATTTTTCTTTTATGATTTTCGAAAATTTAAAAATATTTTTTAAAATATTTTTCTTAATTTCATTTCAAATTTTCGAAAACTTTGCTAACAATTAATATGACTGATTCAAAAATTTGAAGTTTGTTACTTTCTTGTTAAGAAAGGTTCAATCTTTAAATTCTAGAATCATATCTTTTAGTTTCATGTTAGTCAAGTAATCAATTTTAATTTTAAAAATAAAATCTTTTTAATTTCCTCTTTAATTCTTTTTCAAAATATCTTTTCAATCATATCTTTTTAACCATATCTTTTTCAAATGATATTTTTTTCAAAAATAATTTTAACATCTTTTCTAACTTCTTATCTTTTCAAAATTGAATTTCAAATCTTTTTCAACTAACTAATTGACTTTTTGTTTGTTTTACTAATTCTTATCTTTTTCAAAACCACCTAACTACTTTTCTTTCTCTAATTCTCGAAAATTCCTTCTCTTTTTTTTTCAAAATTCTTTTAATTAACTAATTGTTTCAAATTTTAATTTTAATTTTATTTCTTCTCTTAATTTTCGAAAATCACTAACTATTTTTTCAAAAATAATTTTCGAAATTCTCTCCCTCTCATCTTCTTCTATTTATTTATTCATTTACTAACATTTCTCTTCATCTAAAAATTCAAACCCTCTCTTCCTCTGTGTTCGAATTTTTTCTCTTCTCCTTCTTCTATTCTTTTCTTCTTCTACTCACATAAAGAAATCTCTATACTGTGACATAGAGGATTCCTCTTCTTTTCTGTTATCTTCTTTTTCATATGAGCAGGAGCAAGGACAAGGACATTCTTATTGAAGCAGATCCTAAACCTGAAAGGACTCTGAAGAAGAAGCTAAGAGAAGCTAAAGCACAACAATCCAGAGAAAACCTTACAGAGAATCTCGAAAAAGAAGACATGGCCGAACCCAATAACAATGTTGGAGGCGCAAGAAGGATGTTTGGTGATTATACTACACCTACTTCCAATTTTTATGGAAGAAGCATCTCAATCCCTGCCATTGGAGCAAACAATTTTGAGGTGAAGCCTGAACTAGTTGCTCTGATGCAACAGAACTGCAAGTTCCATGGACTTCCATAAGAAGATCCCTATCAGTTTTTAACTGAATTCTTGTAGATCTGTGATACTTCCTGAAGTCTACAAGCTCATGCTTTTTCCCTTTGCTGTAAGAGACAGAGCTAGAACATGGTTGGACTCACAACCTAAAGATAGCCTGGACTCTTGGGATAAGCTGGTCACGGCCTTCTTGGCCAAGTTCTTTCCTCCTCAAAAGCTGAGCAAGCTTAGAGTGGATGTTCAGACCTTCAAGCAAAAAGATGGTGAATCCCTCTATGAAGCTTGGGAAAGATACAAGCAGTTGACCAAAAAGTGTCCTTCTAGCATGCTTTCAGAGTGGACCATTTTAGATATATTCTATGATGGTCTATCTGAGCTTTCTAAGATGTCACTGGACCATTCTGCAGGTGAATCCATTCACCTAAAGAAAATGCCTGCAGAAGCTCAAGAACTCATTGACATGGTTACAAATAACCAATTCATGTACACCTCTGAGAGGAATCCTGTGAGTAATAGGATGCCTCAGAAAAAGGGAAGTTCTTGAAATTGATGCTCTGAATGCCATATTGGCTCAGAACAAAATGTTGACTCAGCAAGTCAACATGATTTCTCAGAGTCTGAATGGATTACAAAATGCATCCAACAGTACTAAAAAAGCATCTTCTGAAGAAGAAGCTTATGATCCTGAGAACCCTGCAATGGCAGGGGTAAATTACATGGGTGAAGCCTTTGGCAACACCTATAACCTTTCATGGAGAAATCATCTGAATTTTTCATGGAAGGATCCACAGAAGCAAGGCTTCAATAATAAAAATGGTGGAAGAAACAGGTTTAGCAATAGCAGGCCTTTTCCATCATCTTCTCAGCAACAGACAGAGAATTCTGAGCAGAGCTCCTCTAGCTTAGCAAATATAGTCCCTGATCTATCTAAGGCCACTTTAAGTTTCATGAGTGAAACAAGGTCCTCCATTAGAAACTTGGAGGCACAAGTGGGTCAGCTGAGTAAGAAAATCAATGAAACTCCTCCTAGTACTCTCCCAAGCAATACAGAAGAGAATCTAAAAAGAGAGTGCAAGGCTATTGATATGATCAAAATGGTCGAATCCAAAGAGTAAGGGGAGAACGTGAATCCCAATGAGGAAGACCTCATGGGATGTCCTCCAGACAGAAGGGAGTTCCCTATTGAGGACCTAAAGGAATCTGAAGCTCATATAGAGACCATAGAGATTCCATTAAACTTCCTTCTGCCATTTATGAGCTCTGAGAACTATTCTTTCTTTGAAGAGGATGAAGATGTAACTGAAGAGCAAGTTGCTCAATATCTAGGAGCCATCATGAAGTTGAATGCCAAGTTGTTTGGTAATGAGACTTGGGAAGATGAACCTCCCTTGTTCATTAGTGAACTAAATACATGAGTTTAGCAAACTTTACCTCAAAAGAAACAAGATCCTGGTAAATTCTTAATACCATGTACCATAGGCACCATGACCTTTGAGAAGGCTCGTGTGTCCTGGGGTCAGGTATAAATCTTATGCCACTCTCTGTAATGGAGAAACTAGGGATCTTTGAGGTACAAGCTGCAAAAATCTCATTAGAGATGGCAGACAAGTCAATAAAATAAGCTTATGGATTGGTAGAGGACGTGTTAGTGAAGGTTAAAGGCTTTTACATCCCTGCTGATTTCATAATCTTAGACATTGGGAAGGATGAGAATGAATCCATCATTCTTGGAAGACCCTTCCTAGTCACAACAGGACCTGTGATTGATGTTGACAGAGGAGAGCTAGTCCTTCAAGTGAACGGGGACTACCTTGTGTTTAAAGCTCAAGGATCTTCCTCTGCAACCATGGAAAAGAGGCACGATAAGCTTCTCTCAATACAGAGTCAACAAAGCCCCCACAGTCAAACTCTAAGTTTGGTGTTGGGAGGCCACAACCAAACTCTAAGTTTGGTGTTGAACCCCCACATTCAAACTTTAAGTTTGGTTTTGGAAGGTCCCAACAATGCTTTGAACATCTGTGAAGCTCCATGAGGGCTCATTGTCAAGCTATTGACATTAAAGAAGCGCTTATTGGGAGGTAACCCAATTTTTATTTATCTATATTTCTGTTGTTCTTTTATGTTTTATTAGGTTTATGATCATGTGGAGTCACAAAACAATTGCAAAAATTAAAAACAGAATCAAAAATAGCAGAAGAAACAGCACACCCTGGAGGAAGAGCTTACTGGCTTTTAAACGCCAATAAGGAGCATCTAGCTGGCGTTTAACGCCAGAACAGAGCATGAAGCTAGTGTTAAACGCCAGAAACAGGCAGCAGTCTGGCGTTTAAACGCTAGGATTGCACCTTGAGGAAAGCTGGCGTTAAACGCCAGAAACAAGCAGCAAAGTGGCGTTTAAAGCTAGAAACAAGCATAGAGCTGGCATTTAATGCCAGAAACAGGCATCAGTCTGGCGTTAAACGCCAGGATTGCATATAGAAGGCATTTTACACGCCTAAAGGGTGCATGGATGAGAAATCCTTGACACCTCAGGATCTGTGGACCCCACAGGTTCACCTCAGGATCTGTAGACCTCACAGGATCCCCACCTACCTTCTCCCTCTCTCTCACACCTTTTCATAACACTTTTCCCCAAACATCATTCACCAATCACCTCAATCACTCTTCCCCATCACCTCCTCACTACTCACATCCATCCTCTCTTCCCCATAAACCCCACCTACCTTCAAATTCAAAATCTCTTTCCCACCGAAACCCACCCTTCATGACCGAACCCTACCCCTCTCCCTCAACTATATAAACCTCTCCATCCTTCTTCATTTTCACACAACACAAACCTAAACCTCCCTCCATCTCCTCCATATCTTCTTCTTCTTCTTCTATTCTTTCTTCTTTTGCTCGAGGGTGAGCAACATTCTAAGTTTGGTGTGGTAAAAGCATAGCTTTTTTATTTTTCCATAACCATTTATGGAATCTAAGGCCGGAGAAACCTCTAGAAAGAGGAAAGAGAAGACAAAAGCTTCCACCTCCGAGTCATAGGAGATGGAGAGATTCATCTCAAAGGTCCATCAAGACCACTTCTATGAATTTATGGCCAAGAAGAAGGTGATCCCTGAGGTCCCTTTCATGTTCAAGAAAAATGAGTATCCAGAGATCCGACATGAGATCCTAAAAAGAGGTTGGGAAGTTCTTACCAATCCCATTCAACAAGTCGAAATCTTAATGGTTCAAGAGTTCTATGCCAATGCATGGATCACTAGGAACCATGATCAAAGTATGAACCCAAATTCAAAGAATTATCTTACAATGGTTCGGGGGAAATGCTTAGATTTCAGTCCGAAAAATGTGAGTTTGGCATTCAACTTGCCTATGATGCAAGAAGATGCACGCCCCTACACTAGAAGGGTCAACTTTGATCAAAGATTGGACCAAGTCCTCATGGACATATGTGTGGAAGGAGCTCAATGGAAAAGAAACTCAAGAGGCAATCCGGTTCAATTAAGAAGACTGGACCTTACGCTTGTGGGTAGAAGATGGTTGGAGTTCATCCAACGCTCCATCATTCCTACTAGCAACTGATCCGAAGTAACTGTGGATCGGGCCATCATGATCCATAGCATCATGATTGGAGAGGAAGTAGAAGTTCATGAAGTCATCTCTCTAGAACTCTACAAAGTAGCCAAAAAGCCCTCCACCTTGGCAAGGCTAGCTTTTTCTCATCTCATTTGCCATCTATGCTACTTAGCTGGAGTTGTCATAGAAGAAGACATCCTCATTGAAGAGGACAAGCCCATCACTAAGAAAAGGATGGAGCAAACAAGAGAGTCCATTCATGGATCTCAAGAGACGCATGAGGAAGCTCATCATCAAAAAATTCCTGAGATGCCTCAAGGGATGCATTTTCCTCCAAACAACTATTGGGAACAAATCAACACTTCTCTAGAAAGATTGAGTCATGACATGAACCAATTAAGGGTGGAACACCAAGAATACTCCATCATTCTCAATGAGATTAGAGAAGATCAATGAGCTATGAGGGAGGAGCAACAAAGGCAAGGAAGAGACATAGAGGAGCTCAAGAATACCATTGGTCTTTCAAGAAGAAGGTGCCACCATCACTAAGGTGGACTCATTCCTTAACTTCCTTGTTCTTATATCTCTGTTTTTCGGTTTTTGAGCTTCATGTTTGTCTATGTTTGTGTCTTTACTACATTATCATTAGTATTTAGTAACTATGTCTTAAGGCTATGAATAATTCCATGAATCCTTCACCTTTCTTAAATGAAAAATATTTTTAATACAAAAGAACAAGAAGTACATGAGTTTCGAATTCATCCTTGAAATCAGTTTAATTATATTGATGTGGTGACAATACTTTTTGTTTTCTGAATGAATGCTTGAATAGTGCATATTTTTGATCTTGTTGTTTGTGAATGTTAAAATTGTTGGCTCTTGAAAGAATGATGAAAAAGAGAAATGTTATTGATGATCTGAAAAATCATGAAATTGATTCTTGAAGCAAGAAAAAGCAGTGAAAAAAAAAGGCAAAGAAAAAAAAAGAAAGAAAAAGAAAAAGCAAGCAGAAAAAACCAATAGCCCTTAAAACCAAAAGGCAAGGGTAAAAAGGTTCCAAGGATTTGAGCATCAATGGATAGGAGGGCCCAAGGAAATAAAATCCAGGCCTAAGCGGCTAAGTTAAGCTGTCCCTAACCATGTGCTTGTGGCATGCAGGTCCAAGTGAAAAGCTTGTGACAGAGTGGTTAAAGTCGTGATCCAAAGCAAAAAGAGTGTGCTTAAGAGCTCTGGACACCTCTAACTGGGGACTTTAGCAAAGCTGAGTCACAATCTAAAAAGGTTCACACAGTCATGTGTCTGTGGCATTTATGTATCCGGTGGTAATACTGGAAAACAAAGTGCTTAGGGCCACGACCAAGACTCATAAAAGTAGATGTGTTCAAGAATCAACATACTTAACTAGGAGAATTAATAACACTATCTGAACTCTGAGTTTCTTTGGATGCCAATCATTCTAAACTTCAAAGGATAAGGTGAGATGCCAAAACTGTTCAGAAGCAAAAAGCTACAAGTGCCGCTCATCTAATTAGAACTAATATTCATTGATATTTTGAGATTTATAGTATATTCTCTTCTTTTTATCCTATTTTATTTTCAGTTGCTTGGGGACAAGCAACAATTTAAGTTTGGTGTTGTGATGAGTGGATAATTTATACACTTTTTGGCATTGTTTTTAGGTAGTTTTTAGTAGGATCTAGCTACTTTTAGGGATGTTTTTATTAGTTTTTATGCAAAATTCACATTTCTGAACATTACTACAAGTTTGTGTGTTTTTCTATAATTTCAAGAATTTTCTGGCTGAAATTGAGGGACCTGAGCAAAAATCTTATTCAAGCTGAAAAAGGACTGCTGATAGTATTAGATTCTGACCTCTCTGCACTCGAGATGAATTTTCTGGAGCTACAGAACTCCAAATGGTGCGCTCTTAATTGCGTTGAAAAGTAGACATCTAGGGATTTCCTGTAATATATAATAGTCCACACTTTATTCAAGTTTAGATGACGCAAACTGGCGTTCAACACCAGCTCCATGCTGCATTCTGGAGTAAAATGCCAGAAACACGTCACAAACCAGAGTTAAATGCCAAAAACACGTTACAACTTGGCGTTTAACCCCAAGAGAAGTCTCTGCACGTGTAAAGCTCAAGCTCAGCCCAAGCACACACCAAAGTGGGCCCCAAAAATGGATTTCTGCACTTAGACTTATTTCTGTAAACCCTAGTGGCTAGTTTAGTATAAATAGAACTTTTTACTATTGTACTAGCGTCTTGTCTTTGGATGGATCTTTAATCAGTATATGCGATTTTAGACCTTCATGGGGGCTGGCCATTCGGCCATGCCTAGACCATGTTCTTATGTATTTTCAACGGTGGAGTTTCTACACACCACAGATTAAGGTGTGGAGCTCTGCTGTTCCTCGAGTATTAATGCAATTACTATTATTCTTCTATTCAATTTAGTTTATTCTTATTCTAAGATATTTGCTGCACTTCAACATGATGAATGTGATGATCCGTGACACTCATCATCATTCTCACCTATGAACGCGTGCCTGACAACCACTTCCGTTCTACCTTAGATCGAGCATGTATCTCTTGGATTCCTTAATCAGAATCTTCGTGGTATAAGCTAGAATTATTGGCAGCCATTCCTAAGATCCGGAAAGTCTAAATCTTGTCTGTGGTATTTCGAGTAGGATATGAGATGGGATGACTGTGATGAGCTTCAAACTCGCGAGTGTTGGGCGTAGTGACAGATGCAAAAGAATCACTGGATTCTATTCCGACATGATCGAGAACCCACAGATGATTAGCTATGCTGTGAAAGAGCATTTGGACCATTCTCACTGAGAGGATGGAAGGTAGCCATTGACATCAGTGAAACCCAACATACAGCTTGCCATGGAAAGGAGTAAGAATGATTAGATGAAAGCAGTAAGAAAGCAGAGATTCAGAAGGAACACAGTATCTTCATGTGCTTATCTGAAATTCCAACCAATGAATTACATAAGTATCTCTTTCTCTATTTTATGCTTTATTTAGCTTTATATTCAAAAACCATTATAACCATTAGAATCCGCCTGACTGAGATTTACAAGATGACCATAGCTTGCTTCATACCAACAATCTCCATGGAATCGACCCTTACTCACGTAAGGTATTACTTGGACGACCTAGTGCACTTGCTGGTTAGTTGTACGAAGTTGTGACAAAGTGTGATTCACATTTGAGAGCTCCAAGTCTTTGGCGCCATTGTTGATAATCACAAATTCGTGCACCAGCTATTGTGGAAGAGTTTTCGAGACAATCCTGAAGGTGTCCAGAACCTCCATCTTGGAGATAAAGTGAGTTTGCGATAGACTTAGTGCCAGAAGCCGGATCAGTTTTTATTGTACCGCAACCGAAGACACTATTATAATCAGTAGAACCTAGGATCAAGTTGAAAGGAGTATTAGAATAGAAAAATGTCCGACTAAGTGTTTTCCTTTGAGGAGACCGGGTATGCTAGTGAAAAAGGAAGAGAACAGCAAATGGCTTTATGCGAGGGGGAGTGTGCCAACGGAATCTGCATGACCCAACTTAGCCTTTCTTTTATAACTTACATTGGGAATTCCATTATAAATTCCAACTTGAATTTTCAACGAATTAACAGACGGAAAACTTTCAATTATCAACCTATCACAATTCCCTATAACAACCAATCGCAATATCAATTTTGTCAAATTGTTCATGTACCATGATTACAACCCAACTTAGTAATCCAAATGTTCCCATAATCATTGCTCAAGCCCATTTCAATACCATAGTTGACTATTCGGTATCACTCTTATTCCTAATCCTTAGTTCACATTTTCATCCACTTATAAAAGCTCTTTCAGCTTTTAGAATTGCTTATTCTTTCAATTTACTCAACACTTCTACGCCTTAGCTGCACATTTTAACCACACATAGAGATACAATCGCGTACTTGTTCCAAACTCACATGCAGTCAACTTTCATTGTAATCAATCAAAAAATTCAACCCCTACAATGCCATCAAACCAACTAGAATCAATCTGATCATAATCAAACATACTCGCTATCGCCCACAATTCCCAACTTCATCAATTCTTAATCAATTAGCCATACAAAATATCAGTGGATTATTGCAAATATTTCACAGGCTTCTTGGCATTCTTAATGAATTGATTCTCCTTCTAATACTACCTTTTTCTTATATGAATCTCATTTTTCCAGAATGAGCCTGAACTTATCTCGGTATAATTATCTAAATCCTTGAATCTTGGGGGCGTGCTACGCGTGAAGTTGCTCCTTTTTACAAACTTGCATCCTCTTTGACATTAGCTGAGACTTGCTTAATTTGATATGCCTTGTTCTCCTTATCACAGTTTTAATTTGAACCCTTTTCTTGAGATGCACCTTGAACTCTTCTCCTTGTGTATTTCGTTATTCACCTGCCACTTTTGTTTAATTACTATACAAGACATCTTTCTGACTTCTCGTGAACACCGTTCGTATTGATCGTTTATCTTTCGAGCTTAATATCTATTTAAGAATCGATTCGATGTCTAAATTAGTATCACGTATAACTTCTAGTTGTAGCCATCGAGATATTGGTCCCTTAGAGCGAGATTCCTAAACGCGGGAGATGAAATGTGTATGTGTGCGATATCAAAAGGAATTTTAGAGCCTTAATTCTTGCCTACCGTATTGCCTGAAGTTACATTAACACTCTAGGATACACCGTGTGTGTGGATGCCTGAAGGCAAAGCAAACTTTCAAGTCTTGAGAGGAAGATTAATCTCGATACCAGTACTCACGACACTTGAACCTCAGAAACCATTTGAAACTACTGCAGTGCAATATCGAAGGGGTTTGGATGCACGTGGAGGTAACATCGTAAAGTGGTGACAAGCACCCTTAGTAAAAAGATCCTGAGTGTTGTTAGAGAATGATTAAGGAGAAGGAACCGTTAAGTAATGTTGTAGTCTAAAGCTGGATGTCGAGGCAGCAGCTAGAGGTATCAGACCGAATCAGTTGCGAATTTTGAGGAGTTGTAAGGCCGAGAGTTTGAGAAGTACAGTAAGAAGATAAAGAGCTACTAAGAATGTTGAAGCATGTTAAACAAGGAAATCAAGCGTCTTAAGTGCTGAACTGATAACCGAAAACGATGAGGAAAGATTAAGCAAAAATCGAGTTAAGGTTCTAACTACGCAAGCCGACATAAAAGTTATGTAGACTAATGGAGTGAGCCTAGAGAGTTTAAAAGAGAAAGTTGTGTATTATTGGGAACAACTTTGGCAATTGATAAGAGAAGAGTGATCAACCTAAATGAGTTTATCTTGAGGATGATGGGCCATCTGAGGTGCTATAACAATTTGAACCAGTTCAATTCAAAAAGGATAGGAAATGATGTCAGAATGGAGATCAAGTCAGAATGGAGAAGCACCCCGAAGAACTTGAATTAGAAATGGGGACAGACTACCCTCACCTATTTTCAGGTAACTGGATTCGAATTTTGTGGGCAAAATTCCGATTGAGGTGGGTAGAATGTAAAATCCGGTTAATTAATGGCTAATTAACCCATAAATTAAAATATATTCTAGAAAGTGAGAAATGAGATTTTTATGGTTTAATATGATAGAGAAAATCAAAACGAGAATTTTGGCACCAATTTTAAAGAAATCAGCCTAAGATTGGGCCGAACGGGCCAAATCGGGCCAACCGGACCCAAGTTGGGCCTAAGGGCCCAGCTAAACCCTCATTCATTAAAGAGAGTTTAGCACTCTCTCCCTCCTCAAACACACACATGGTGAAACATAGAAAGGGGAAGGGGGAAACAAGAAACACTTGCTCCTATTTGCCTCAATCTTCCATTGATCATAACTTTTGATCCGGAGTTTCGATTGATGCACTGTTTGCAGCCACGACCACGGTGTCGAGCTCTACAAAACCCACAACTTTGTCTCTGAGGTAACTGATGAGCGGATAATTTATACGCTTTTTGGCATTATTTTTACATAGTTTTTAGTATGATTTAGTTAGTTTTTAGTATATTTTATTAGTTTTTAAGAAAAATTCACATTTCTGGACTTTAGTATGAGTTTGTATGTTTTTCTATGATTTCAGGTATTTTCTGGCTAAAATTGAGGGACCTGAGCAAAAATATGATTCAGAAGCTGACAAAGGACTGCTGATGCTGTTGGATTCTGACCTCCCTGCACTCGAAATAGAAATTTTGGAGCTATCGGAGTTCAAATGGCGCGCTTTTAGTTGCGTTGGAAAGTAGACATCCAGGGCTTTCCAGCAATATATAATAGTTCTTACTTTTCTCGAGTTTAGATGACGCAAACTGGCGTTTAATGTTAGCTTTCTGCCCTATTCTGGCGTCAAACGCCAGAAACAAGTTGCAAAGCAGAGTCAAATACCAGAAACAAGCTACAAACTGGTGTTTAACTCCAAGGAAGACCTCTACATGTGAAAGCTTTAATGCTCAGCCCAAGCACACACCAAGTGGGTCCGAAAGTGGATTTCTGTATCAATTACTCATCTCTGTACCCCTAGTGACTAGTCTAGTATAAATAGGACTTTTTACTATTGTATTTTCATCTTGGCATCTATATTTGATCAGTTTATGCGGTCTTAGACATTGGGGGCTGGCCTCACGGCCATGCCTGGACCTTTATCACTTATGTATTTACAACGGTGGAGTTTCTACACACCATAGATTAAGGGTGTGGAGCTCTGCTGTTCCTCGAGTATTAATGCAATTACTACTGGTTTCTATTCAATTCATGCTTATTCTTATTCTAAGATATTCATTTGCACTTCAATCTGATGAATGTGATGATCCGTGACACTCATCACTATTCTCACTTATGAACGTGTTCCTGACAAACACTTCTGTTCTACCTGCGAAAGCTAAAGTGTGTATCTCTTGGATTCTTGGTCCACGACGCATGGTTGCCTCTCCTGACAATAGAGCCTTCCATTCCGTGAGATCAGAGTCTTCGTGGTATAAGCTAGAATCCATTGGCAGCATTCTTGAGATCCGGAAAGTCTAAACCTTGTCTGTGGTATTCCGAGTAGGATCTAGGATGGGATGATTGTGACGAGCTTCAAACTCGCGACTGTAGGGCGTGGTGACAGACGCAAAAGGATAGTAAATCCTATTCCTACACGATCGAGAACCAACAGCTGATTAGCCATGCGGGAAATCGTAGAGGACCTTTTTCACTGAGAGGATGGGAAGTAGCCATTGACAACGGTGATGCCCTACATACAGCTTGCCATGGAAAGGAGTATGAAAGATTGGATGAAGGCTGTAGGAAAGCAGAGATTCAAGAGGGATAAAGCATCTCCATACACTCATCTGAAATTCCCACCAATGATTTACATAAGTATCTCTATCTTTATTTTACGTTTATTTTTCTCTTAATTTTTAAAACTCTATTACCATTTGAATACGTCTGACTGAGATTTACAAGGTGACCATAGCTTGCTTTAAGCCGACAATCTCCATGGGATCGACCCTTACTCACGTAAGGTTTATTACTTGGACGACCAAGTGCACTTGTTGGTTAGTTGTGCGAAGTTGTGAAAAAAAGTGCTATTACAATTATGCGTACCAAGTTGTTGGCGCCATTGATATCACAATTTCGTGCACCAAATTTTTGGCGCCGTTGCCGGGGATTATTCGAGTTTGGACAACTGACGGTTCGTCTTGTTGCTCAGATTAGGTAATTTTCTTCTTATTTTACTTTCAAAAAGTTTTCAAAAATCTTTCAAAAAATTTTTCTTCTTTTTTTTTTCGTTTTTCTAAAAAATAATTTAAAAAAATCCAAAAAAATTATAAAATCATAAAATCAAAAATATTTTGTGTTTTTTGTTTGAGTCCTGAGTTAAATTTTAAGTTTGGTGTCAATCGCATGTTTTAAAAATTTGTGCATTTTTTGAAAATTCATGCATTGCATTCTTCATGATCTTCAAGTTGTTCTTGATAAGTCTTCTTGTTTGATCTTCATATTTTATTGTTTTGTGTCTTTTGTTATTTTCATATGCATTTTTGAATTATTAATGTCTAAACATGAAAAATCTCTAAGTTTAGTGTCTTGCATGTTTTTCTTTTCTTGAAAATTTTTCAAAAATAAGTTCTTAATGTTCATCATGATCTTCAAAGTGTTCTTGGTGTTCATCTTGACATTCATAGTGCTCTTGCATGCATCATTGGGTTTGATCCAAAATTTTCAAGTTGTGAGTAATTTTTGTGTTTTTCTCTCTCATCATTAAAAATTCAAAAAAAATAAAAAATATCTTTTCCTTATCTCTCTCATAAATTTCAAAATCTTTGGGTTGACTTAGTCAAAATTTTTTAAATAAGTTGTTTCTTATTAGTCAAGTCAAGATTTCAATTTTTAAAAATATTATCTTTTCAAAACTTTTCAAAAATCAAATCTTTTTCATTTTTTCCTTTGTTTTTCAAAAATTTTAAAAATTGTTTTTCGAAATCTTTTTCTGAATTTTATTTCATAATTTTTGAAAACTTTACTAACAATTAATGTGATTGATTCAAAAATTTGAAGTTCGTTACTTTCTTGTTAAGAAAGGTTCAATGTTTAAATTCCAGAATCATATCTTTTAGTTTCTTGTTAGTTAAGTCATTAACTTTAATTTTCAAAATCAAATCTTTCTAAATTTCTTTTTCAAATCTTTTTCAAAATAAATTTCAATCATATCTTTTTCAATCATATCTTTTTCTAACCAAATCTTTTTCAAATCATATCTTTTTCAAACTTTAATTTCAAAATCTTTTCTAACTTCTTATCTTTTTCAAAACCACCTAACTAATTTTCTCTCTCTAATTTTTGAAAACCACCTTCCCTTTTTTTTCAAAAATCTTTTTTATTTAACTAATTGTTTTAAATTTTAATTTTATTCTATTTCTTCTCCTAATTTTCGAAACTAACATCATAAATAAAATAAAAATAAAAATATTTTTCCTCTCTCTTCTTTTAATATTCAAATTCTCTCTCTCTTTCTCTCATCTCCTTCTATTTATTTGTTTTTCTACTAACACTTCTCTTCTACTCATAATTTGAACCCTCTTTTCTTCTCTCTTTGTGTTCAAATTTTTCTTCTTCTATTCTTTTCTTCTTCTACTCACATAAAGGAATCTCTATACTATGACATAGAGGATTCCTCTTCTTTTCTGTTCTCTTCTTTTTCATATGAGCAGGAGCAAGGACAAGGACATTCTTGTTGAAACAGATCCCGAACCTGAAAGGACTCTAAAGAGGAAGCTAAGAGAAGCTAAAATACAACACTCTGAAGAGGACTTTACTGAAATTTTCGAAAAAAAAGTAGAGATAGCCAAACCCAATAACAATGGTGGAGGTGCAAGGAAGATGCTTGGTGACTTTACTGCACCAAATTCCAACCTCCATGGAAGAATCATCTCAATCCCTGCCATTGGAGCAAACAATTTTGAGCTAAAGCCTCAATTAGTTTCTCTGATGCAACAAATTTGCAAGTTTCATGGACTTCCATCAGAATATCCTTTTCAGTTCTTAACTGAATTCTTGCAAATTTGTGATACTATTAAGACCAATGGAGTTGATACTGAGGTCTATAAGCTTATGCTTTTCCCTTTTGCTGTAAGAGACAGAGCTAGAACATGGTTGGACTCTCAACCTAGAGATAGCCTGAACTCTTGGGATAAGCTGGTCACGACTTTCTTAGCCAAGTTCTTTCCTCCTCAAAAGCTTAGCAAGCTTAGAGTGGATGTTCAAACCTTCAGACAGAAAGAAGGTGAATCCCTCTATGAAGCTTGGGAGAGATACAAGTAACTAACCAAAAAGTGTCCTTCTGACATGCTTTCAGAATGGACCATCTTGAATATATTCTATGATGGTCTGTCTGAATTGTCTAAGATGTTATTGGACCATTCTGCAGGTAAATTTATTCACCTGAAGAAAATGCCTGCAGAAGCTTAGGAACTCATTGACATGGTTGCAAATAACCAGTTCATGTACACTTTTGAAAGGAATCCTGTGAGTAATGGGACGCCTCAGAGGAAGGGAGTTCTTAAAATTAATGCTTTGAATTCCATATTGGCTCAGAACAAAATATTGACTCAGCAAGTCAATTTGATTTCTCAGAGTCTGAATGGATTGCAAAATGCATCCAACAGTACTAAAGAAGCATCTTCTGAAGAAGAAGCTTATGATCTTGAGAACCCTGTAATGGCAGAGGTGAATTACATGGGTGAAGCCTATGGAAACACCTATAATCCCTCATGGAGAAATCATCCAAATTTCTCATGGAAGGATCAACAAAAGCCTCAACAAGGCTTTAATAATGGTGGAAGAAACAGGTTTAGCAATAGCAAGCCTTTTCTATCATCCTCTCAGCAACGGACAGAGAATTCTGAGCAGAGCCCCTCTAGCTTAGCAAATATAGTCTCTGATCTATCTAAGGTCACTCTAAGTTTCATGAATGAATCAAGGTCATCCATTAGAAATTTGGAGGCACAAGTGGGCCAGCTGAGTAAAAGAGTCACTGAAACTCCTCCTAGTACTCTCCCAATCAATACAGAAGAGAATCCCAAAAGAGAGTGCAAGGCCATAACTATGAGTAACATGGCCGAACCTAGAGAGAGTAGAAAGGCAGTGATTACTAGTGAGGAAGACCTCCTGGGACATTCACTGACCAGTAAGGAGTCTCCCTTTGAGGAACCAAAGGAATCTGAGGCTCATACAGAGACCATAGAGATTCTATTGAATTTTCTTCTGCCATTCATGAGCTCTGATGAGTACTCTTCCTCTGAGGAGGATGAGAATATCACTGAAGAGCAAGTAGCTAAGTACCTTAGAGCAATCATGAAGCTAAATGCCAAGTTATTTGGTAATGAGACTTGGGAGGATGAACCTCCATTGCTCATTAATGAACTGAATGACTTAGTTAGGCAGACATTACCTTAAAAGAAACAAGATCCTGGTAAATTCTTAATTCCCTGTACTATAGGCACCATGACCTTTGAGAAGGCTCTGTGTGACCTGGGGTCATGCATAAACTTAATGCCACTCTCTGTAATGGAGAAACTAGGAATCTTTGTAGTACAGGCTGCCAAATTCTCATTAGAGATGGCTGACAAATCCATGAAAAAGGCTTATGGACAGGTAGAGGACGTGCTAGTAAAGGTCAAAGGTCTTTACATCCCTACTGATTTCATAATCCTAGACACTGGGAAGGATGAGGATGAATCCATCATCCTTGGAAGACCCTTCCTAGCCACAGCAAAAGCTGTGATTGATGTGGACAGATGAGAGTTGATCCTTCAATTGAATGAGGACTACCTTGTGTTTAAAACTCAAGGATCTCCCTCTGTAACCATGGACAGGAAGCAAGAAAAGCTTCTCTCATTGCAGAGTCAATGGTGGATGAAATTGTGATCATCAACAATGGCTCCAAAGACTTGGTGCTCTCAAACATAAATCACACTTTGTCACAACTCCGCACAACTAACCAGCAAGTGTACTGGGTTGTCCAAGTAATACCTTACGTGAGTAAGGGTCGATCCCACAGAGATTGTTGGTATGAAGCAAGCTATGGTCATCTTGTAAATCCCAGTCAGGCGGATTCAACTATATTAAGAGATTATTGGATTTTTGAAGAATAATAATAAATTTAAACAGAAAATAAAGATAGAGTTACTCATGCAATTCAATGATGGAAATTTCAGATAAGTGTCTGGAGGTGTTGTGTTCCTTCCGAATCTCTGCTTTTCTACTGCTTTTATCCAATCTTTGTCACTCCTTTCTATGGCAAGCTGTATGTAGGGCATCACCGTTGTCAATGGCTACATCCCATCCTCTCAGTGAAAATGGTCCAAATGCTCTGTCACAGCACGGCCAGTTCTCGATCATGTTGGAATAGAATCCCTTGATTCTTTTGTGTTTGTCATCACGCCCAGGAATCGCGAGTTTGAAGCTCGTCACAGTCATTAAATTCCAGAATCCTACTCGGAATACCACAGACAAGGTTAGACTTTCCGGATTCCCATGAATGCCGCCATCAATTCTAGCTTATACCACGAAGATTCTGATTAAGGAATCCAAGAGATATGCGCCCGGCCTAAGGTAGAACGGAAGTGGTTGTCAGTCACGCGTTCATAGGTGAGAATGATGATGAGTGTCACAGATCATCACATTCATCATGTTGAAGTGCAACGAATATCTTAGAATAAGAATAAGTCGAATTGAATAGAAAATAGTAGTACTTGCATTGAAACTTAAGGTACAGCAGAGCTCCACACCCTTAGTCTATGGTGTGTAGAAACTCCACCGTTGAAAATACATAAGTGATGAAGGTCCAGGCATGGTCGAATGGCCAGCCCCCAAAATATGATGTGAAATTCGAAAATAGGGAGAAGGACCAGATATGTGGTCAAAAGACTAGATAGTCAAAGACATCTAATAAACTAGTAAAAAGTTCTATTTATACTAAACTAGCTACTAGGGTTTACAGAAGTAAGTAATTGATGCCTAAATTCACTTCCGGGGCCCACTTGGTGTGTGCTTGGGCTAAGCTTGATCTATCCACGAGCTGAGGCTTCTCTTGGGGTTGAACGCCAAGTTGTAACGTGTTTTAGGCGTTCAACTCTGGTTCGTGACGTGTTTCTGGCGTTTGACTCTAGAATGCAGCATGGAACTGGCGTTGAGCGCTAGTTTACGTCGTCTGATTACGAATAAAGTATGAACTATTATATATTGCTGGAAAGCTCTAGATGTCTACTTTCCAACGCCATTGAGAGCGCGCCATGTGGAGTTCTGTAGATCCAGAAAATCCATTTTGACTGCAGGGAGGTTAGATTCCAACAGCATCAGCAGTCCTTTGTCAGCCTCCTATCAGAGTTTTGTTCAGGTCCCTCAAGTTCAGCCAGAAAATACCTGAAATAAAAAAAAAATATACAAACTCATAGTAAAGTCCAGAAATGTGAATTTAGCATAAAAACTAATGAAAACATCCCTAAAAGTAACTAGATCATACGAAAAACTACCTAAAAATAATGCCAAAAAGTGTTTAAATTATCCGCTCATCACAACACCAAACTTAAATTGTTGCTTGTCCCCAAGAAACTGAAGATCAATTAGGATAAAAGGAAGAGAATATAATATAAATCCCAAAATATCAATGAATATTAATTCTAATTAGATGAGCGGGACTTGTAACTTTTTGCTTCTGAACAGTTTTGGCATCTCACTTTTTCCTTTGAAGTTTAGAATGATTGGCTTCTATAGGAACTTAGAATTTCAGATAGTGTTATTGTTTCTCCTAGTTAAGTTTGTTGATTCTTGAACACAGCTACTTTTATGAGTCTTGGCCGTGGTCCTAAGCATTTTGTTTTCCAGTATTATCACCGGATACATAAATGCCTCAGACACATGACTGGGTGAACCTTTTCAGATTGTGACTCAGCTTTGCTAGAGTCCCCAGTTAGAGGTGTCCAGAGCTCTTAAGCACACTCTATTTGCTTTGGATCATGACTTTAACCACTCAGTCTCAAGCTTTTCACTTGGACCTGCATGCCACAAGCATATGGTTAGGGACAGCTTGATTTAGCCACTTAGGCCTGGATTTTATTTCCTTGGGCCCTCCTATCCATTGATGCTCAAAGCCTTGGATCATTTTTACCCTTGCCTTTTGGTTTTAAGGGCTATTGGCTTTTTTTGCTTGCTTTTTCTTTTTCTTTCTAATTTTTTTTGCCATTTTTTTACAAGCTTTTGCTTTTTCACTGCTTTTTCTTGCTTCAAGAATCAATTTTCATGATTTTTCAGATTATCAATAGCATTTCTCTTTGTTCATCATTCTTTCAAAAGCCAACAATTTTAACATTCATAAACAACAAGATCAAAAATATGCACTGTTCAAGCATTCATTTAGAAAACAAAAAGTATTGTCACCACATCAATATAATTAAACTAAATTCAAGGATAATTTCGAAATTCATGTCCTTCTTGTTCTTTTGAATTAAAAAACATTTTTCATTTAAGAAAGGTGAAGGATTTATGGAATTATTTATAGCCTTAAGACAGAGTTACTCAATACTAATGATCATGAGGTAAAGACACAAAACATAAACACACATATAGCATAAAAAATCGAAAAACAGAGATAAGAACAAGGAAGTTAAGGAATGAGTCCACCTTAGTGGAGTCTTCTTCTTGAAGGACCAATGATGTCCTTAAGCTCTTCTATGTCCCTTCCTTGCCTTTGTTGCTCCTCCCTCATTGCTCTTTGATTTTCTCTAATTTCATGGAGAATGATGGAGTACTCTTGATGTTCCACCCTTAATTGATCCACATTGTAACTCAAATCTTCTAAGGAAGTATTGAGTTATTCCCAATAGTTGTTGGGAGGAAAATGCATCCCTTGAGGCATCTCCAGGATTTCTTGGTGATGAGCTTCCTCATGCGTCTCTTGGGTTCCATGAGTGGGCTCACTTGTTTGCTCCATCCTTTTCTTAGTGATGGGCTTGTCCTCCTCAATAAGGATGTCTCCTTCTATGATAACTCCAGCTGAGTAACATAGATGGCAAATAAGATGAGGAAAAGCTAGCCTTGCTAAAGTAGAGGGCTTATCGGCTATTTTGTAGAATTCATGGGAGATGACTTCATGAACTTTTACTTCCTCTCCATTCATGATGCTATGAATCATGATGGCCCGATCTACAGTAACTTCAGATCGGTTGCTAGTGGGGATGAGGGAGCGTTGGATGAACTCTAACCATCCTCTAGCCACAGGCTTGAGGTCCAGTCTTCTTAGTTGAACCGGCTTGCCTTTGGAATCTCTTTTCCATTGAGCTCCTTCCACATATATGTCCATAAGGACTTGGTCCAACCTTTGATTAAAGTTGACCCTTCTAGTGTAGGGGCGTGCATCTCCTTGCATCATGGGCAAGTTGAACGCCAACCTCACATTTTCTGGACTAAAATCTAAGTATTTCCCCCGAACCATTGTAAGATAATTCTTTGGGTTCGGGTTCTTACTTTGATCATGGTTCCTAGTGATCCATGCATTGGCATAGAACTCTTGAACCATTAAGATTCCGACTTGTTGGATGGGGTTGGTTAGAACTTCCCAACCTCTTCTTTGGACCTCATGTCGGATTTCTGGATACTCATTTTTCTTGAGTTTGAAAGGGACCTCGGGGATCACCTTCTTCTTAGCCACAACATCATAGAAGTGGTCTTGATGGGCTTTGGATATGAATCTTTCCATCTCCCATGGCTCGAAGGTGGAAGCTTTTGTCTTCCCTTTCCCTTTTCTAGAGGATTTTCCGGCCTTAGGTGCCATTAATGGTTATGGAAAAACAAAAAGGCTATGCTTTTACCACACCAAACTTAGAATATTGCTCACCCTCGAGCAAGAGATGAAAGAAGAGAAGAAGAAGAAGAAAAAAATATGGAGGAGAGGGGGAGAGGTGTATTCGGCCGAGAAGGAGAAGAGAGGTTTGTGTTGTGTGAAAATGAAGAAGAATGGAGGGGTTTATATAGTGAGGGGAGAGGGAGTAGGTTCGGCCATTTAGGGTGGGTTTGGGTGGGAAAGAAATTTGAATTTTGAAGGTAGGTGGGGTTTTTGGGGAATAGTGGATGTGTGTGAGTAATGAAGGGGGGTGATTGGGAAGAGAGATTAAGGTGATTGGTGAAGGGTTTTGGGGAAGAGTGTTTATTGGAAAGAGATGATGAATGTTGAGAAGAGAGGAGAACATGATAGGTGGGGATCCTGTGGGGTCCACAGATCCTGAGATGATCCTGTGGGGTCCACAGATCCTGAGGTGTCAAGGATTTACATCCCTACACCAATTAGGCATGTAAAATGCCTTTCCATGCAATTCTGGCATTTAAACGCCGAAGTGATGCATGTTCTGGGCGTTCAACGCCCATGTGCAGCATGTTTCTGGCATTGAACGCCACTTCCATGCTTGTTTCTGGCGTTCAGTGCCAGCTCTCCTCAGGGTGCATTCCTGGCGTTTAAACGCCGGGATGTTGCTTGTTTCTGGCGTTCAGCGCCAGATCCATGCTCTGTTCTGGCGTTGAACGCCAGCCAGATGCTCCTTACTGGCGTTTAAACGCCAGTAAGTCCTTCCTCCAGGGTGTATTTTTCTTCTGCTGTTTTTGATTCTGTTTTTAATTTTAATATTTTTTTTGTGACTTCACATGATCATGAATCTAATAAAACATAAAAGAACAATAAAATAAAAAATAAAATTAGATAAATTGGTTGCCTCCCAATAAGCGCTTCTTTAATGTCAATAGCTTGACAGTGGGCTCTCATGGAGCCTCACAGGTGATCAGGTCAATGTTGTATAGTCCCAACACCAAACTTAGAGTTTGGTTGTGGGGATTCAACACCAAACTTAGAGTTTAGTTGTGGCCTCCCATCACCAAACTTAGAGTTTGATTGTGGGGGCTCTGTTTGACTCTGTACTGAGAGAAGCTCTGCATCCTTACTCTCCCTTGTTACAGAAGGATAGCCGTGTGCCTTAAACACAAGGTAGTCCCCATTCAATTGAAGGACTAATTCTCCTCTGTTAACATCTATCACAGCTTCTGCTGTGGCTAGGAAAGGTCTTCCAAGGATGATGCATTCATCCTCCTCCTTCCTAGTGTCTAAGATTATGAAATCAGCAGGAATGTAAAGGCCTTTAACCTTTACCAACACGTCCTCTACTAATCCATAAGCTTGTCTTACTGACTTGTCTGCCAATTATAATGAGAATAAGGCAGGCTGTACCTCAATGATCCCCAGCTTTTCTATTACAAAGAGTGGCATAAGATTTATGCCTGATCCTAGGTCACACAGAGCTTTTTCAAACGTCATGGTGCCTATGGTACAGGGTATTAAGAATTTCCCAGGATCTTGTTTCTTTTGAGGTAAAGTTTGCTGAACCCATGTATCAAGTTCACTAATGAGCAAGGGAGGTTTACCTTCCCAAGTCTCATTACCAAATAACTTGGCATTCAGCTTCATGATGGCTCCTAGATATTGAGCAACTTGCTCTCCAATTACATCTTTATCCTCTTTAGAGGAAGAATAATCTTCAGAGCTCATGAATGGCAGAAGGAGATTTAATGGAATCTCTATGATCTCTATATAAGCCTCAGATTCCTTTGGATCCTCAATAGGGAACTCATTCCTATTTGAGAGACGTCCCATGAGATCTTCCTCATTGGAATTCGCATCCTCTCCCTCCTCCTTGCATTCGGCCATATTGATTATATCAATGGCCTTGCACTCTCTTTTTGGATTTTCTTCAGTATTGCTTGGGAGAGTACTAGGAGGGGTTTCAGTGATTTTCTTACTCAGCTGGCCCACTTGTGCCTCCAGATTTCTGATGGAGGACCTTGTTTCATTCATAAAACTTAAAGTGGCCTTAGACAGATCAGAAACTAAGTTTGCTAAGTTAGAGGTATTCTGTTCATAATTCTCCGTCTGTTGCTGAGAAGATGATGGATAAGGCTTGATATTGCTGAGCCTATTTCTTCCACCATTATTAAAGCATTGTTGAGGCTTTTGTTGATCCTTCCATGAGAAATTCGGATGATTTCTCCATGATGAATTATAGGTGTTTCCATAAGGTTCACCCATGTAGTTTACCTCTGCCATTGCAGGGTTTTCAGGATCATAAGCTTCTTCTTCAGAAGATGCCTCTTTAGTACTGTTGGATGCATTTTGCCATCCATTTAGACTTTGAGAAATCATGTTGACTTGCTGAGTCAACACTTTGTTCTGAGCCAATATGGCATTCAGAGCATCAATTTCAAGAACTCCCTTCCTCTGAGGCGTCCCATTATTCACGGAATTCCTCTCAGAAGTATACATGAATTGGTTATTTGCAACCATGTCAATAAGTTCCTGAGCTTCTGCAGGCGTTTTCTTTAGGTGAATGGATCCACCTGCAGAGTGGTCCAATGACATCTTGGAAAACTCAGATAGGCCATAATAGAATATATCTAATATGGTCCACTCTGAAAACATGTCAGAAGGACACTTTTTGGTCATCTGCTTGTATCTTTCCCAAGCTTCATAGAGGGATTTACCATCTTTTTGCTTGAAGGTCTGAACATCCACTCTAAGCTTGCTCAGCTTTTGAGAAGGAAAGAATTTATCCAAGAAGGCCGTGACTAGCTTATCCCAGGAGTCCAGGCTATCTTTAGGTTGTGAGTTCAACCATGTTCAAGCTCTGTCTCTTACAGCAAAAGGGAAAAGCATGAGCCTGTAGACTTCAGGATCTACTCCATTCGTCTTAACAGTCTCACAAATCTGCAAGAACTCAGTTAAAAACTGGTAAGGATCTTCAGATGGAAGTCCATGAAACTTGCAGTTCTGTTGCATTAAAGCAACTAATTGAGGTTTCAGCTCAAAATTGTTTGCTCCAATGACAGGAATTGAGATGCTTCTTTCATCAAACTTGGACGTGGGTTTAGTAAAATCACCAAGCATCCTCCTTGCATTATTGTTGTTGGGTTCGGCTGCCATCTCCTTCTCTTGTTCGAAAATTTCAGAAAGGTTGCCTCTGGGTTGTTGTAATTTAGCTTTTCTTAGTTTCCTCTTCAGAGTCCTTTCAGGTTCAGGATCAGCTTCAACAAGAGTGTTTTTTTCCTTGTTCCTGCTCATATGAAAGATAAGAGAACAAAAAAAGAAGAGGAATCCTCTATATCACAGTAAAGAGGATCCTTAATATTAGTAGAAGAAGAAAAGAATAAAGAAAGGAGAATCCAAACACAAGGGTAAGGATAAAGGCATTGATTGGAGATGAAGAGAGGTGAAGAGAAGTGTTAGTAAATGAATAAATAAATAGAAGAAGATGAGAGAGAGAATTCGAAAATTAATTTTGAAAAGGAGTTAATGATTTTCGAAAATTAAAGATGAGATAGAATTAAAATTAAAATTTAAAACAATTAGTTAATTAAAAAGAATTCTTTTGAAAAAGAGGGAAGCATTTTCGAAAATTAGAGAGGGGAGAGTAGTTAGGTGGTTTTGAAAAAGATAAGAAACAAACAAAAAGTCAAATAATTAGTTGGAAGAGATATTAAAATCAAATTTGAAAAGATAAGAAGATAAGAAGTTAGATAAGATATTTTAAAATCAAATTTTTGAAAAAGATAAAATTTTGAAAAAGATATGATATAAAAGATAGGATAAGATAGATTTAATTTTTAAAGTTAAAATTAATTACTTAACTAACAAGAAACTAAAAGATAAGATTCTAGAATTTAAAGATTGAACATTTCTTAACAAAAAATTAACAACTTCAAATTTTTGAACCAATCACATTAATTGTTAGCATAATTTTCGAAAATAAAGATAAAATTAAGAAAAAGATTTTTGAAAAATATTTTAAAAAAAAAATTTTGAAAATTAATAAGAAAAATGAAAAAGATTTGATTTTTGAAAAAGTTTTGAAAAGATAAGATTTTTAAAATTGAAAATTTGACTTGACTTGTAAGAAACAACTAATTTTAAAAATTTTTTTGACTAAGTCAACTCAAATTTTCGAAAATTATGAAAAAATTAAGGAAAAGATATTTTTTATTTTTTTATTTTTGAATTTTTAATGATGAGTGAGAAAAACACAATTATGACCCAAAACATGAAAATTTTGGATCAAAACACATTATGCATGCAAGAACACTATGAATGCTAAGATGAACACCAAGAACACTTGAAGATCATGATGAACATCAAGAACATATTTTTGAAAAAAATTTTTGATGCAAAGAAAACATGCAAGACACCAAAATTAGAAATCTTTAATGCATGGACACTATGAATGCAAAAATGCATATGAAAAACAATAAAAGACACAAAACAAGAAAACATCAAGATCAAACAAGAAGACTTACCAAGAACAACTTGAAGATCATGAAGAACACCATGAATGCATGAATTTTTGAAAAATAATGCATAAATTTTTAAAAACATGCAATTGACACCAAACTTAAAAATTGACTCAAGACTCTAACAAAAAATACAAAATATTTTTTATTTTTATGATTTTATGATTTTTTTGTATTTTTATTATTTTTTTTTCAAAAATATTCTTTAGGAAAACGAAAATAAAGACAGATTTTTGAAAACTTTTTTTTTGAAAAGAAAATAAAAAGAAAATTACCTAATCTGAGCAACAAGATGAACCGTCAGTTGTCCATACTCGAACAATCTCCGGCAACGGCGCCAAAAACTTGGTGGACGAAATTGTGATCATCAACAATGGCTCCAAAGACTTGGTGCTCTCAAACATAAATCACACTTTGTCACAACTCCGCATAACTAACCAGCAAGTGTACTGGGTCGTCCAAGTAATACCTTACGTGAGTAAGGGTCGATCCCACAGAGATTGTTTGTATGAAGCAAGCTATGGTCATCTTGTAAATCCCAGTCAGGCGGATTCAACTATATTAAGAGATTATTGGATTTTTGAATAATAATAATAAATTTAAACAGAAAATAAAGATAGAGTTACTCATGTAATTCAATGATGGGAATTTCAGATAAGTGTATGGAGGTGCTGTGTTCCTTCCGAATCTCTACTTTCCTACTGCTTTTATCCAATCTTTGTCACTCCTTTCTATGGCAAGCTGTATGTAGGGCATCACCGTTGTCAATGGCTACATCCCATCCTCTCAGTGAAAATGGTCCAAATGCTCTGTCACAGCACCGCTAATCATCTGTCGGTTCTCGATCATGTTGGAATAGAATCCCTTGATTCTTTTGCGTTTGTCATCACGCCCAGCAATCGCGAGTTTGAAGCTCGTCACAGTCATTCAATTTCGGAATCCTACTCGGAATACCACAGACAAGGTTAGACTTTCCGGATTCCCATGAATGCCGCCATCAATTCTAGCTTATACCACGAAGATTCTGATTAAGGAATCCAAGAGATATGCGCCCGGCCTAAGGTAGAACGGAAGTGGTTGTCAGTCACGCGTTCATAGGTGAGAATGATGATGAGTGTCACAAATCATCACATTCATCATGTTAAAGTGCAATGAATATCTTAGAATAAGAATAAGTCGAATTGAATAGAAAATAGTAGTACTTGCATTGAAACTTGAGGTACAGCAGAGCTCCACACCCTTAATCTATGGTGTGTAGAAACTCCACCGTTGAAAATACATAAGTAAATGAAGGTCCAGGCATGGCCGAATGGCCAGCCCCCAAAATATGATGTGAAATTCGAAAATAGGGAGAAGGACCAGATATGTGGTCAAAAGACTAGATAGTCAAAGACATCTAATAAACTAGTAAAAAGTTCTATTTATACTAAACTAGCTACTAGGGTTTACAGAAGTAAGTAATTGATGCATAAATTCACTTCCGGGGCCCACTTGGTGTGTGCTTGGGCTGAGCTTGATCTATCCACGAGCTGAGGCTTCTCTTGGAGTTGAACGCCAAGTTGTAACGTGTTTTGGGCGTTCAACTCTGGTTCGTGACTTGTTTCTGGCGTTTGACTCCAGAATGCAGCATGGAACTGGCGTTGAGCGCCAGTTTACGTCATCTAATTACGAATAAAGTATGGATTATTTTATATTTCTGGAAAGCTCTGGATGTCTACTTTCCAACGCCGTTAAGAGAGCGCCATTTGAAGTTCTGTAGCTCCAAAAAATCCATTTTGAGTGCAGGGAGGTCAGATTCCAACAGCATCAGCAGTCCTTTGTCAGCCTCCTATCAGAGTTTTGCTCAGGTCCCTCAATTTCAGCCAGAAAATACCTGAAATCACAGAAAAATACACAAACTCATAGTAAAGTCTAGAAATGTGAATTTAGCATAAAAAATAATGAAAACATCCCTAAAAGTAACTAGATCATACGAAAAACTACCTAAAAACAATGCCAAAAAGCGTATAAATTATCCGCTCATCAGTCAACCAAAGCCCCCACAGTCAAACTCTAAGTTTGGTGTTGGGAGGCCACAACCAAACTCTAAGTTTGGTGTTGAACCCCCACATTCAAACTCTAAGTTTGGTGTTGGGAGGTCCCAACAATACTCTGAACATTTGTGAGGCTCCATGAGAGCTCACTGTCAAGCTATTGACATTAAAGAAGCACTTATTGGGAGGCAACCCAATTTTATTTATCTATGTATTTTCCATTTTTTTAGGTTGATGATCATGTGGAGTCACAAAAACAATTGCAAAAATTCAAGAAAAATAAAAAATAGCATTAAAAACAGCACACCCTAGAGGAGGAACTTACTGGCGTTTAAACACCAGTAAGGATAGCAGAATGGGCGTTTAACGCCCAGTCTGACACCATTCTGGGCATTAAACGCCAAACAAGCACCAGACTGGCGTTAAACGCCAGAAACAGGCTACAATATGGCATTAAACGCCAGAAACAGGTTGCATCCTAGCATTTAATGCTAGGAAAGGAATAAAAGCTGGCGTTTAACGCTAGAAACAAGCAGCAATCTGGCGTTAAATGCCAGGATTGCACAGCAAGGGCATTTTGTACGCCTAATAGGAGCAGGGATGATATATCCCTGACCCCTCAGGATTAATGGACCCCACAGGATCCCCACCTACCCTACCTCTCTCCCTCTCTCACTCACCAATCAAATCATATCCTCTTCCCTATATTCTCTTCACCAATCACCTCCATACCTCTTCCCTATATTCTCTTCACCAACCCTCCCCTCACCCCTATATAAACCCCTCACTACTCCTTCATATTCACACAACACAAACACCTTTCCCCTTCTTGGCCGAACCACCTATAACCTTCCATCTCATTCTTTTTCTTCTTCTTCCCCTTCTTTCTTTCTTCTTTTGCTCGAGGACAAGCAAACCTTTTAAGTTTGGTATGGTAAAAGCATTGCTTTTTGTTTTTCCATAACCATTTATGGAACCTAAGGCCGGAGAAACCTCTAAGAAGAGGAAAGGGAAGGCAAAAGCTTCCACCTTCGAGTCATGGGAGATGGAGAGATTCATCTCAAAGGTCCATCAAGACCACTTCTATAAAGTTATGGCCAAGAAGAAGGTGATTCCTGAGGTCCCTTTCATGCTCAAGAAAAATGAGTATCCGGAGATCCGACATGAGATCCGAAGAAGAGGTTGGGAAGTTCTTACCAACCCCATTCAACAAGTCGGAATCTTAAGGGTTCAAGAGTTCTACGCTAATGCATGTATCACTGGAAACCATGATCAAAGTATGAACCCGAATCCAAAGAATTGGCTTACAATGGTTCGGGGGAAATACTTAGATTTCAGTCCGAAAAATGTAAGGTTGGCGTTCCACTTGCCAATAATGCAAGAAAATGCACGCCCCTACACTAGAAGGGCCAACTTTGATCAAAGGTTAGACCAAGTCCTCATGGACATATGTGTGGAAGGAGCTCAATGGAAAAGAGACTTAAGAGGCAATCCGGTTCAATTAAGAAGACCGGACCTTAAGCCTGTGGCTAGAGGATAGTTGGAGTTCATCCAACGCTCCATCATTCCTACTAGCAACCGATCTGAAGTGACTGTGGATCGGGCCATCATGATCCATAGTATTATGATTGGGTAGGAAGTGGAAGTTCATGAGATCATACCTCTAGAACTTTACAAGGTGGCTGACAAGTCCTCCACTTTGGCAAGGTTAGCCTTTCCTCATCTCATTTGTCACCTATGCAATTTGGCTGGGATTGACATAGACGGAGACATCCTCATTGAAGAGGACAAGCCCATCACTAAGAAAAGGATGGAGCAAACAAGAGAGCCCATTCATGGACCTCAACAAGAGCATGAGGAAGATCCTCATCAAGAAATCCCTGAGATGCCTCAAGGGATGCAATTTCCTCCACACAACTATTGGGAACAACTCAACACCTTCTTGGAAGGCTTGAGTTACAACATGTACCAACTAAAGGTAGAGCACCAAGAGCACTCCATCATTCTCCATAAGATTAGAGAAGATCAAAGAGCTTTGAGGGAGGAGCAACAAAGGCAAGGAAGAGACATAGAGGAGCTTAGGCGTTCCATTGGTTCTTCAAGAGGAAGATGCCACCCACACTAAGGTGGACTCATTCCTTAATCTCCTTGTCTATTTATTTTCTATTTTTGGTTTTTGAGCTTCATGTTTATCTATGTTTGTGTCTTCATTACATGATCATTAGTGTCAAGTGTCTATGTCTTAAAGCTATGAATAATTCCATGAATTCTTTACCTCTCTTAAATGAAAAATGTGCTTAATTACAAAAGAACAAGAAGTACTTGGATTTCAAATTTTATCTTGAAATTAGTTTAATTAGTTTGATGTGGTGGCAATACCTTTTGCTTTCTGAATGAATGCTTGAACAGTGCATATTTTTTATCCTGTTGTTTATGAATGTTAAAATGGTTGGCTCTTGAAAGAATGATGAACAAAGAGAAATGTTATTGATAATTTGAAAAATCATGAAATTGATTCTTGAAGCAAGAAAAAGTAGTGAAAAAAAGGAGAAAAAGCAAAGCAGAAAAAGCCAATAGCTCTTAAAACCAAAATGCAAGGGTAAAAAGGATCCAAGGCTTTGAGCATTAATGGATATGAGGGCCCAAGGAAATAAAATCCAGGCCTAAGCGGCTAAATCAAGCTATCCCTAACCATGTGCTTGTGTCATGAAGGTCCAAGTGAAAAGCTTGAGACTGAGTGGTTAAAGTCATGATCCAAAGCAAAAGAGTGTGCTTAAGAACCCTGGACACCTCTAACTGGGGACTTTAGCAAAGTTGAGTCACAATCTAAAAAGGTTCACCCAGTTATGTGTCTGTGGCATTTATGTATCCGGTGGTAATACTGGAAAACAAAGTGCTTAGGGCCACGGCCAAGACTCATAAAGTAGCTGTGTTCAAAAATCAACGTACTGACTAGGAGATTCAATAACACTATCTAAAACTCTGAGTTCCTATAGATACCAATCATTCTAAATTTCAAAGTATAAAGTGAGATGCCAAAACTGTTCAAAAGCAAAAAAAAGCTACTAGCCCCGCTCATCTAATTGGGTCTAAGTTTCATTGATATTGTAAGATTCATTGTATATTCTCTTCTTTTTATCCTATTTTGTTTTCAGTTGCTTGGGGACAAGCAACAATTTAAGTTTGGTGTTGTGATGAGCGGATAATTTATACGCTTTTTGGCATTGTTTTTACATTGTTTTTAGTATGATTTAGTTAGTTTTTAGTATATTTTTATTAGTTTTTAAGCAAAATTCACATTTCTGAACTTTACTATGAGTTTGTGTGTTTTTCTATGATTTCAGGTATTTTCTGGCTGAAATTGAGGGACCTAAGCAAAAATCTGATTCAGAGGCTGACAAAGGACTGCTGATGCTGTTGGATTCTGACCTTCCTGCACTCGAAATGGAATTTTGGAGCTACAGAAGTCCAAATGGCGCGCTCTTAAGTGCGTTGAAAAGTAGACATCCAGGGCTTTCTAGCAATATATAATAGTCTATACTTTTCCCGAGTTTAGATGACGCAAACTGGCGTTTAACGTCAGCTTTCTGCCCTATTGTGGCGTCAAACGCCAGAAACAAGTTGCAAAGTAGAGTCAAACATAAGAAACAAGTTACAAACTGGCGTTTAACTCCAAGGAAGACCTCTACACGTGAAAGCTTCAATGCTCAGCCCAAGCACACACCAAGTGGGCCCGGAAGTGGATTTCTGCATCAATTACTCATCTCTGTACCCCTAGTGACTAGTCTAGTATAAATAGGACCTTTTACTATTGTATTTTTATCTTGGCATCTATCTTTGATCAGTTTATGCAGTCTTAGACATTGGGGGCTGGCCTCACGGCCATACCTGGACCTTTGTCACTTATGTATTCTCAACGGTGGAGTTTCTACACACCATAGATTAAGGGTGTGGAGCTTTGCTGTTCCTCGAGTATTAATGCAATTACTACTGGTTTCTATTCAATTCATGCTTATTCTTATTCTAAGATATTCATTCGCACTTCAACCTGATGAATGTGATGATCCGTGACACTCATCACTATTCTCACTTATGAACGCGTGCCTGACAAACACTTCCGTTCTACCTGCGAAAGCTAGAGTGTATATCTCTTGGATTCCTGGTCCACGACGCATGGTTGCCACTCTTGAAAATAGAGCCTTCTATTCCGTGAGATCAGAGTCTTCGTGGTATAAGCTAGAATCCATTGACAGCATTCTTGAGATCCAAAAAGTCTAAACCTTGTCTGTAGTATTCCGAGTAGGATCTGTGATGGGATGACTGTGACGAGCTTCAAACTCGCGACTGTAGGGCGTGGTGACAGATGCAAAAGGATAGTAAATCCTATTCCTACAAGATCGAGAACCAACAGCTGATTAACCATGCGGGAAACCGTAGAGGACCTTTTTCACTGAGAGGATGGGAAGTAGCCATTGACAACGGTGATGCCCTACATACAGCTTGACATGGAAAGGAGTATGAAGGATTGGATGAAGGCAGTAGGAAAGCAGAGATTCAAGTGGGATAAAGCATCTCCATATACTCATCTGAAATTCCCACCAATGATTTACATAAGTATCTCTATCTTTATTTTACGTTTATTTATTTATTAATTATTAAAACTCTACAACCATTTGAATTCGCCTGACTGAGATTTACAAGGTGACCATAGCTTGCTTCAAGCCGACAATCTCCGTGGGATCGACCCTTACTCACGTAAGGTTTATTACTTGGACGACCCAGTGCACTTGTTGGTTAGTTGTGCGAAGTTGTGAAAAAGAGTGATATTACAATTGTGCGTACCAAGTTGTTGGCGCCATTGAGATCACAATTTCGTACACCAGTAACCCACGTTTTTATTCCAGTTTCTCCAGCTTTGATTTCGAAAGTTGTGAGTAAAAGTGTTAAAATTTTGAGCTCTTTGATGTTATAAGATCTAATTAGCTTGAAGAGAAGGCTCAATCTCACTCCTTTGATCCTTGGGTAAGGTAAGGAAACTCTAAACCATTGTGGTTTACCCAATTTCATGTGCCCTAGTGTTAAAATTGTTCAATTGTATGAACTAATTAAGTTTATGTTGAATTAGAGTTGAAATTGTCAAATTGGAGCTTGATTGAAGTCTTGAAAAGGCTTGGAATGAGCTTTTGGTGCTGGAAGATCCATTTGAGAGGTGTTGGAGCCTTGAAAGTTGAGGAAAATTTGAATTGGAAGTGTTCGGAAAACTTAAGCTAAAATGTTTTCGGTTTTCTGTATCTAAAATGTATGTGGTTGTGAAAACTTAAGCTAGTGACCTATAGGATAGGAATTGAAATTGTGATGATGATTGGTTGGTTGTTGGAATATTGGTGGTGCACGAAAATTACACTCACACTATGTAATTCCGTACAACTAACCAGCAAGTGCACTGGGTCGTCCAAGTAATACCTTACGTGAGTAAGGGTCGAATCCCACAGAGATTGTTGGCTTGAAGCAAGCTATGGTTATCTTATTATTCTTAGTCAAGATACCAATTATAGTTATCAATTGACTTGCAAATGAATAAGAGAGCATGGATTAAATAATACTTATTATGCAGTAATGGAGAATATGTTGGAGTTTTAGAGATGCTTTGTCTTCTGAATCTCTGCTTTCCCCCTGTCTTTTTCTTCACGCACGCAAGGTTCCTCCTATGGCAAGTTGTGTGTTGGTGGATCACTGTTGTCAATGGCTACCATGAGTCCTCTCAGTGAAAATGGTCCAGGTGCTCTGTCACAGTGGTGGACGAAATTGTGATCCATATTCTTTTGTACTTGTATGAAATCATTATTATGGCACCAGTTGAATTCACAACTCCGTTCAACTAACCAGCAAGTGTACTGGGTCGTCCAAGTAATAACCTTACGCGAGTAAGGGTCGATCCTACAGAGATTGTTGGTATGAAGCAAGCTATGGTCACCTTGTAAATCTCAGTTAGGCAGATTAAATAGTTTTGGTTTTCGAAAATTAATAATAAAAAGAAAATAAAAAGGATAGAAATACTTATGTAGATTAATAGTGGGAATTTCAGATAAGTGCATGGAGATGCTGTGCTCCTCTTGAAACTCTACTTCACTACTCTCTCTTCCAATCCTTCTTACTCATTTCCATGGCAAGCTGTATGTAGGGCTTCACTATCATCAATGGCTACTTTCAATCCTCTCGGGAAAATGGTCCTATGCGCTGTCACTGCACGGCTAATCGTCTGGAGGCATCACCCTTGGTTGATAGCTACATCCCATCCTCTCAGTGAAAACGTTCCAAATGCTCTGTCACAGCACGGCTAATCATCTGTCGGTTCTCAATCAGGTTGGAATAGAATTCATTGATTCTTTTGCGTCTGTCACTAACGCCCAGCCTTCAGGAGTTTGAAGTTCGTCACAGTCATTCAATACCGGAATCCTACTCGGAATACCACAGACAAGGTAGACCTTCCAGATTCCCAGGTTCCTACTCGGAATACCACAGACAAGGTTAGACTTTCCGGATCCTCATGAATGCCGCCATCTTTCTAGCTTATACCACGAAGATTCTGTTGGGGAATCTAAGAGATATGCGCCCGGCCTAAGGTAGAACGGAAGTGGTTGTCAATCACGCGCGTTCATAAGTGAGAATGATGATGAGTGTCACGGATCATCACATTCATCAAAGTTAAGTGCAACGTATATCTTGGAATAAGAATAAAAGAGAGTTGAATAGAAAGGAATAGTAATTGTATTGAAACTTGAGGTACAGCAGAGCTCCACACCCTTAATCTATGGTGTGCAGAAACTCCACTGTTGAAAATACATAAGTAAAAGGTTCAGGCATGGCCGAATGGCCAGCCCCCATGGTCTAAGGACTAGGCGTCCAGAGATGTCAAATACATTAGTTAAATGTTCTATTTATAATAAACTAGCTCCTAGGGTTTACATGAGTAAGTAATTGATGCATAAATCCACTTCCGGGGCCCACTTGGTGTATGCTTGGGCTGAGCTTGATCAATCCACGAGCTGAGGCTTCTCTTGGAGTTGAACTCCGAGTTATGACGTGTTTTGGGCGTTCAACTCCAGATCATGACGTTTTTCTGGCGTTTAACTCCAGGCAGCAGCATGTACTTGGCGTTCAACGCCAAGTTACGTCGTCAATCTCCGAATAAAGTATGGACTATTATATATTGCTGGAAAGCCTTGGATGTCTACTTTTCAACGCCGTTGAGAGCGCGCCATTTGAAGTTCTGTAGCTCCAGAAAATCCATTTTGAGTGCAGGGAGGTCAGATTCCAACAGCATCAGCAGTCCTTTTGTCAGCCTTTTTCAGAGTTTTGCTCAAGTCCCTCAATTTCAACCAGAAATTACCTGAAATCACAGAAAAATACACAAACTCATAGTAAAGTCTAGAAATGTGAATTTAACATAAAAACTAATGAAAATATCCCTAAAAGTAGCTTAAACTTACTAAAAACTACCTAAAAACAATGCCAAAAAGCGTAAAAATTATCCGCTCATCACACAGCACGGCTAATTATCTGTCGGTTCTCGATCATGTCGGAATAGGATCCATTGATCCTTTTGCATCTGTCACTACACCTAACACTCGTGGGTTTGAAGCTTTTCACAGTCATCCAATCCCTGAATCCTACTCGAAATACCATAGACAAAGTTTAGACTTTCCGGATTCTCAAGGATGCTGCTAATAGATTCTAGCTTATACCACGAAGACTCTGATTAAGGAATCTAAGAGATACTCATTCAATCTAATGTAGAACGGAGGTGGTTGTCAGGCACGCGTTCATAGGTTGAGAATGGTGATGAGTGTCATGGATCATCACCTTCAGCATGGTTAAGTACGAATGAACATCTTAAAGAGAAACAAGCGTGTTTGAATAGAAAACAGAAATAATTGCATTAATTCATCGAGACGCTACAGAGCTCCTCACCCCCAACAATGGAGTTTAGAGACTCATGCCGTCAGAGAATACAAAGTTCAGATCTAAAATGTCATGAGGTACAAAATAAGTCTCTAAAAGTTGTTTAAATACTAAACTAGTAACCTAGGTTTACAGAAAATGAGTAAACTAAGATAGATAATGCAGAAATCCACTTCTGGGGCCCACTTGGTGTGCGCTGGGGCTGAGACTTGAGCTTCTCACGTGCCTGGGATGTTTCTGGAGTTAAACGTCAGGTTGTAATCTGTTTCTGGCGTTTAACTCCAACTTGCAGCCTGTTTCTGGCGTTCAATGCAAGAATGCAACATGGAACTGGCGTTAAACGCCAGTTTACGTTGTTTATCTTCGCGCAAAGTATGAACTATTATATATTTCTGGAAAGCCCTGGATGTCTACTTTCCAACCCAATTGAGAGCGCGCCAATTTCAGCAGTCCTTTTTCAGCCTGAATTAGATTTTTGCTCAGCCCCCTCAATTTCAGCCAGAAAATACCTGAAATTATAGAAAAACACACAAACTCATAGTAAAGTTTAGAAATATGAATTTTGCCTAAAAACTAACTAAAACATACTAAAATCTATATAAAATTACCCCCAAAAAGCGTATAAAATATCCGCTCATCATAGTACCAAACTTAAACTGTTGCTTGTCCCCAAGCAACTAGATAAATAAAATAGGACAAAAAGAAATCAAGAAGCAATAATATCTCAGAGTTTTAAGTGAAGCTCAGATTCTAATTAGATGAGCGGGACTAGTAGCTTTTTGCTTCCGAACAGTTTTGGCATCTCACTTTATCCTTTGAAATTCAGAATGATTGGCATCCATAGGAACTCAGAATTCAGATAGTATTATTGATTCTCCTAGTTTAGTATGTTGATTCTTGAACACAGCTACTTTATGAGTCTTGGCCGTGGCCCTAAGCACTTTGTTTTCCAGTATTACCACCGGATATATAAATGCCACAGACACATAACTGGTTGAACCTTTTCAGATTGTGACTTAGCTTTGCTAAAGTCCCCAATTAGAGGTGTCCAGAGTTCTTAAGCACACTATTTTGCCTTGGATCACGACTTTAACCACTCAGTCTCAAGCTTTTCACTTGGACCTACATGCCACAAGCACATGGTTAGGGACAGCTTGATTTAGCCGCTTAGGCCTCGATTTATTTCCTTGGGCCCTCCTATCCATTGATGCTCAAAGCCTTGGATCCTTTTCATCCTTGCCTTTTGGTTTAAAGGGCTATTGGCTTTTTCTATTGGTCATTTTCTTTTCACTGCTTTTTCTTGCTTCAAGAATCAATTTCATGATTTTTCAGATCAACAATAATATTTCTCTTGTTCATCATTCTTTCAAGAGCCAACAATTTTAAAATTCATAAAATTTAATATAAAAAATATGCACTGTTCAGACATTCATTCAGAAGACAAAAAGTATTGCCACCACATTTAAATAATTAGAATTTTGTTTATTAAAAACTCAAAAAAATATTGCCTCTTTATTCTAAAAATCTAATATTTTATTTATGTTTGATGATGATGGGAAAAATAAATTATAGCTTAATTGGAGATAAAATCAAAATAGATATACTAATTACTACTACTAATATATAACTTCTAAGGTAAATTCCTAATAAGAACAATTATCACAGAGTTAAGGCAAAGAATAGGACTCAACAACCTTTATTTTGGAAGGTGGATGCTCCTTTAATCTGTGGGATGCTTGGCCCTTTAAGAGATAGCTTCTGACGCTTTAGTCCTTAGTTCACGCCCTTGCTCTTCTTGTTCCTTAAGCAGTTTACAAAGCATGCTATTTTGATTTTGCTGTTCTTCCTTTAGTTGCTCCATAGCTTCTTGCAATTTGGTGACAGATGCTTCAAGGCGCTCCCAGTATTCAATTTGAGGGATTTTCGGGAGGAACTCCTGTGCTTTCCTCTTGATAGGGTCGTCCTGCACTTGTTGTCTTTCCATTGACTTTTTGGTGATTGGTCGCTCAACCGAGATATACTCAGTTACTCCCATCTTCACCCCAGCATCTTTACATAGCATAGAGATTAAGCTTGGATAAGCCAATTTGGCATCTTTGGAGTTCTTGTTTGCAATTGTATAAAGTTCACAAGAAATCAGCTGATGAACTTCCACTTTTTTCCCTAACATAATGCAATGGATAATTACTACTCTTTTAATGGTGACTTCAGAGCGGTTGCTAGTGGGCAGTATAGAACGCCCAATGAAGTCCAGCCAGCCTCTGGCGACTGGTTTGAGATCTTCTCTCTTGAGTTGATTTGGGACACCCTTGGTGCTGGTTATCCACTTGGTTTCAAGGAGGCATATGTCCTCTAGAATTTCGTCCAACCTCTTATTTGTTCTCATCATTCTCCTATTAAAGGAGTCTGGGTCATCTTTCAGCTGAGGTAGCTTAAAGATCTTCTTGATTTTGTCAGGGTGAAGGTGAACAATCTTCCCTCTGACCAAAGTCCGATAATCATAGAAGGCAGTTCCAGCTATTCTCTGCCTGTCTGTTTGCCACAGATTAGAGTAGAATTACTGAACCATATTTCTTCCCACCTTTGTTTCAGGATTAGCTAGGATTTCCCAGCTCCTGTTTTAAATTTGCTCTTGGATCTCCAGATATTCGTCTTCTTTCAGATCGAATTTAATTTCCGGGATCACTGACCTTAGACACATTATTTTGTAGTAATGGTCTGAATGTTCTTTGGTTAAGAACTTCCCTTGATTCCAAAGTGGTTTTGGAATATTCTCTTTCTTACCTCTTGGAGTGGTTTGTTTTCCCTTAGGAGCCATGATCTTAGTGGGTATTGGTTTAGTGATCACGGATAAACACACCAAACTTAGAGGTTTTCTTGTCCTCAAGCAAAAGAAAGGAAAGGAGAGGGATAGAAGGAGAGCCAATTTCGAATGGTGGAGGAGAAGAAGGAGGCCGAATGTGGATTTAAAGGGAAGGGGTGGGTTTTTGAAAATTTTGAAAAAGATAAGATAGAAGATATGATTTGTAAAAGATAAGTATGATAGGAAAAAGATATAATTTGAAATTTGAAAAGTTATAAAAGATATTTGAAAAAGATAAATCTGAATTTTGAAAAGAAGATATGATGAGTTTAAAAAGATTTGAAAAGAATTAAAAGAGATAACTGAGTTTTGAAAAAGGTTTGAAAAGATTTTGAAGAAGAATTAAGAAACAAGTTTAGGATTAAAAATTTTTGAAATTGAAGTTGAAAGATGAGAGTTTGTAACATGTTTATGCAAGAAATCATGAATTGAAACATGAAAAATGGAAAAAATTTGAAGTGAAAAATGAATTTACCTCCTCCCCAGAATCCTGGCGTTAAACGCCCAAATGCTGCATGTTTTGGGCGTTTAACGCCCATTTGTAGCTTCTTCTGGGCGTTTAACGCCCAGCTGTAGCATCTGGCTGGCGTTAAACGCCAGAAAATTCTTTATCACTGGGCGTTTTTCTGAACGCCCAGGATGCTGCGAATCTGGCATTAAACGCCCAGAAGTTGCTTCTTTATGGCGTTTAACGCCCAGATGGCTATCTCTACTGGCGTTAAACACCCAGTAGATGCTCCTTTTGGGTGTTTAACGCACAAAACCATTCTTACTGGCTTTTTCGCACCAGTGAGCTTCTTTTTTGCTGTTTTATTCTCTGAATCCTTCTGTAACTCTGTGAACTCATGAAATTACTATTTTACCTTGAAGATAATTAATATGAACCTATAAAATTCAATTAATTAACAAAATGGCTGGGTTGCCTCCCAGCAAGTGCTTCTTTATTGTCTTTAGCTGGACTATTACTGAGCTTTAATTAAGTCTCAGTTTTGAGCATTCTTGCTCAAAATTTCTTTCAAGATAATGTTTGACTCTCTGTCCATTAACAATGAACTTTTTGTTAGAATCATTATCCTGAAGCTCTACGTATCCATATGGTGACACACTTGTAATCATATATGGACCTCTCCACCGGGATTTCAATTTCCCAGGGAATAATCTGAGCCTAGAGTTAAACAGCAGAACTTTCTGTCCTAGCTCAAAGACTTTAGATGACAGCTTCTTATCATGCCATCTTTTTGCTTTCTCTTTGTAAATTTTTGCATTTTCGAAAGCATTGAGTCTGAATTTTTCTAGCTCATTTAACTAGAGCAATCGTTTTTCTCCAGCTAACTTGGCATCAAGGTTTAGGAATCTGGTTGCCCAGTAGGCCTTACGTTCCAGTTCCACTGGCAAGTGACAGGCTTTTCCATACACAAGCTGGTATAGATAGGTCCCTATAGGAGTCTTGAATGCTGTTTTGTATGCCCACAGAGCATCATCCAAGCTTCTTGCCCAATCCTTTCTACGGTTAATCACATTCTGTTCCAGGATTCTTTTAAGTTCTCTATTAGAGACTTCAGCTTGCCCATTTGTCTGTGGATGATATAGAGTTGCCACCCTGTGGCTGACTCCGTATCGAACCATAGCAGAGTAAAGCAGTTTATTGCAGAAATGAGCGCCTCCATCACTGATTAGTACTCTAGGGACACCAAATATGCTGAAGATATATTTTGGAGGAATTTCAGCACTGTCTTAGTATCATTAGTGAGTGTTGCAATAGCTTCCACCCATTTGGATACATAATCCACTACCACCAGAATATAAGTGTTTGAGTATGATGGTGGGAAAGGCCCCATAAAGTCAATACTCCACATCAAACAACTCAATCTCCAAGATTCCTTGTTGAGGCATGGCATAACTGTGAGGCAGATTTCCAGATCTTTGGCAACTGTCACAATTAAGTACAAACTCTCGGGAGTCTTTATGGAGAGTAGGCCAATAGAAGCCACATTGGAGGACTCTTGTGGCTGTTCGCTCACTTCCAAAATGTCCTCCATATTGTGATCCATGGCAATGCCATAGAATTTTCTGTGCTTCTTCTTTAGGCACACATCTACGGATTACTCCGTCTGCCCATCTCTTGAAAAGATATGGTTCATCCCAAAGATAGTACTTTGCGTCTGTGATTAATTTCTTTGATTGCTGCCTACTATACTCTTTGGGTATGAATCTCATGGCCTTGTAGTTTGCAATGTCTGCAAACCATGGTACTTCCTGGATGGCAAAGAGTTGCTCATCCGGAAAGTTTTTAGATATCTCAGTAAGAGGGATGGACGCCCCTTCTACTGGTTCTATTCGGGACAGGTGGTCTGCTATTTGGTTCTCTGTCCCTTTTCTGTCTCTTATTTCTATATCAAACTCTTGAAGAAGCAACACCCATCTTATGAGTCTGGGTTTTGAATCCTACTTTGTGAGTAGATATTTAAGAGCAGCATGGTCAGTGTACACAATCACTTTTGATCCTACTAAATAAGATCTGAACTTGTCAATTGCGTAAACCACTGCAAGTAAATCTTTTTTTGTGGTTGTGTAGTTCTTCTGTGCATCATTTAAAACATGACTGGCATAATAAATGACGTGCAGAAGCTTGTCATGCCTTTGTCCCAACACTGCACCAATGGCATGGCCACTGGCATCACACATTAGTTCAAATGGTAATGTCCATTTTGGTGCAGAGATGACTGGTGCTGTGACCAGCTTAGCTTTTAGAGTCTCAAACACCTGCAGACACTCTTTACCAAAGATAAATGGCGTGTCAGCAGCTAGCAGATTACTCAGAGGTTTGGCGATTTTTGAAAAATCTTTTATAAACCACCTATAGAATCTTGCATGCCCCTAGAAAGCTTTTGATTGCCTTAACATTGGCAGGTGGTGGTAATTTTTCAGTTATCTCTATCTTAGCTTGATCCACCTCTATTTCCTTGTTCGAAATTTTGTGCCCAAGGACAATTCCTTCAGTCACCATAAAGTGACATTTTTCCCAGTTTAAAACTAGGTTAGTCTCTTGGCACCTCTTTAGAACATGTGCTAGATGGTCAAGACAGGAGTTGAATGAGTCTCCAAATACTGAAAAGTCATCCATGAAGACTTCCAGAAATTTTCCACCATATTAGAGAAAATAGAGAGCATGCACCTTTGAAAGGTTGCAGGTGCATTGCACAGACCAAATGGCATCCTTCTGTATGCAAATACTCTAGATGGACATGTGAATGCTGTTTTATCTTGATCTTGGGGATCTACTGCAATTTGATTATAACCTGAATATCCATCCAGGAAGCAGTAGTATTCATGACCTACTAGTCTTTCTAGCATCTGGTCTATGAATGGTAAAAGAAAATGATCCTTTCTGGTAGCTGTATTGAGCCTTCTATAATCAATACACATCCGCCACCCTATAACTGTTTTTGTAGGAACCAATTCATTTTTTCATTATGAACCACTGTCATGCCACCCTTCTTAGGGACGACTTGGACAGGGCTTACCCAGGGGCTATCAGAAATAGGATAAATAATCCCAGCCTCTAGTAATTTAGTGACCTCCTTCTGCACCACCTCCTTCATGGCTGGATTCAGCTGCCTTTGTGGTTGAACCACTGGCTTAGCGTCACCCTCCAATAGGATCTTGTGCATGCATCTAGCTGGGCTAATGCCCTTAAGATCACTGATGGACCACCCAAGAGCAGTCTTGTATGTCCTTAGCACTTGAATTAGTGCTTCCTCTTCCTGTGGCTCTAAGGTAGAGCTTATGATTACAGGAAAGGCATCACCTTCTCCCAAAAATGCATATTTCAGGGATGGTGGTAATGATTTGTGCTCAGGCTTGGGAGGTTTCTTCTCTTCCTGAGGTATTTTCAGAGGTTTTATTATTCTCTCTGGTTCTTCTAGATCAGGCTGAGCATCTCTAAAGATATCCTCTAGCTCTGATTCGAGACTCTCAGTCATATTGACCTCTTTTACCAGAGAGTCAATAATATCATTGCTCATGCAGTCGTTTGGGGTGTCTTGATGCTGGATAGCTTTGACAACATTCAACTTAAACTCGTTCTCATTGACTCTCAGGGTTACTTCCCCTTTTTGGACGTCAATGAGGGTTCGTCCAGTTGCTAGGAAAGGTCTTCCTAGAATGAGAGTTGCACTCTTGTGCTCCTCTATTTCCAGCACCACAAAGTCAGTGGGAAAGGCAAATGGCCCAACCTTGACAATCATGTCTTCAATCACGCCTGATGGGTATTTAATGGAGCCATCAGCAAGTTGGAGACATATCCGGGTTGGTTTGACTTCTTCAGTCAAACCAAGCTTTCTGATAGTAGATGCAGGTATTAGGTTGATACTTGCCCCAAGATCACATAGAGCTTTCTTGGTACAAGTACCCTCTAATGTGCATGGTATCATAAAGCTTTCGGGATCTTTAAGCTTTTCTGGCAAGCTTTTTGATGAGCGGATAATTTAGACGCTTTTTGGCATTGTTTTTAGTATGTTTTTAGTATGTTTTAGTTAGTTTTTAGTATATTTTTATTAGTTTTTAGTTAAAATTCACTTTTCTGGACCTTACTATGAGTTCGTGTGTTTTTCTGTGATTTCAGGTATTTTCTGGCTGCAATTGAGGGACCTGAGCAAAAATCTGATTCAGAGGCTGAAAAGGACTGTAGATGCTGTTGGATTCTGACCTCCCTGCACTCGAAGTGGATTTTCTGGAGCTACAGAAGCCCAATTGGCGCGCTCTCAACTGCGTTGGAAAGTAGACATCCTGGGCTTTCCAGCAATGTATAATAGTCCATACTTTTCCCGAGATTTGATGGCCCAAACAGGCGTTCCAAATCAAATCAAAATTGCCCGGTGTTAAACGCCGGAACTGGCACAAGAATGGGAGTTAAACGCCCAAACTGGCACAAAAGCTGGCGTTTAACTCCAAGAAAAGTCTCTATACGAAAATGCTTCAATGCTCAGCCCAAGCACATACCAAGTGGGCCCGGAAGTGGATTTTTATGTCATTTACTCATTTCTGTAAACCCTAGGTTACTAGTTCTCTACATATAGGACCTTTTACTATTGTATTCTCATCTTGGTAGCTATCTTTGAGTAGTCTTATGCTATCTTAGATCATGGGGCTGGCCATTCGGCCATGCCTAGACCTTGTTCTTATGTATTTTCAATGGTGGAGTTTCTACACACCATAGATTAAGGTGTGGAGCTCTACTGTACCTCGAGTATTAATGCAATTACTATTGTTCTTCTATTCAATTTGGCTTATTCTTGTTCTAAGATATCACTTGTTCCTCAACTTGATGAATGTGATGATCCGTGACACTCATCATCATTCTCACCTATGAACGTGTGCCTGACAACCACCTCCGTTCTACCTTAGATTGAGTGGATATCTCTTGGATTCCTTAATCAGAATCTTCGTGGTATAAGCTAGAATTGATGGCGGCATTCAAGAGAATCCGGAAGGTCTAAACCTTGTCTGTGGTATTCTGAGTAGGATTCAATGATTGAATGACTGTGACGAGCTTCAAACTCCTGAAGGCTGGACGTTAGTGACAGACGCAAAAGAATCAATGGATTCTATTCCAACCTGATTGAGAACCGACAGATGATTCTATTCAAAAGAACATTTTCACTAAGAGGACGGGACTGTAGCCACTGACAACAGTGATGCCCAACATACAACTTGCCATGGAAAGGAGTAAGAAGGATTGGATGAAGATAGTAGGAAAGCAGAGAGACGGAAGGGACAAAGCATCTCCATACGCTTATCTGAAATTCTCACCAATGAATTACATAAGTATCTCTATCTTTACTTTATGCTTTATTCATATATCATTCATAACCATTTGAATCTGCCTGACTGAGATTTACAAGGTGACCATAGCTTGCTTCATACCAACAATCTCCGTGGGATCGACCCTTACTCGCGTAAGGTTTATTACTTGGACGACCCAGTGCACTTGCTGGTTAGTTGTGCGAAGTTGTGATAAAGAGTTGAGATTGCAATTAAGCGTACCATGTTGATGGCGCCATTGATGATCACAATTTTGTGCACCAAGTTTTTGGCGCCGTTGCCGGGGATTGTTGAGTTTGGACAACTGACGGTTCATCTTGTTGCTTAGATTAGATATCTTTCTTCAGAGTTCTTAAGAATGAATTCTAGTGTTTCAAGGTGATGTTCTTATCATCACCAAAGCTGATTGATTCTCATCAATTTAGCTCTTGAATGTAATGTCCTGCTGAAGCTTGGCTAGCCATGTCTAATTTCTTTAGACTAAAGCTTTAGACTAACATTGCATGAGTCCTGGAATTCTCATTAAGAATTTTGATATCTTTATTTTCTTTTCCACTTAATTTTCGAAAAATCCAAAAAAAATTACAAAATCATAAAAAACCAAAAATATTGTATGTTTCTTGTTGAGTCTAGTAACTCATGTTAAGTTTGGTGTCAATTGCATGTTTCTATTCTTCTTGCATTCATTCATGTGTCTTAAGTGATCTTCAAGATGTTCTTGATGATTTCCTTGCTCTGATCTTTAAATTCTCTTGTCTTGAGTGTTTTGTTGTTTCTCATGTGCATTCTCAATTTGTTAGTGTCAATAGCATACAAACTTCTAAGTTTGGTGTCTTGCATGCATTGTTATTTTATTTTAGTTACATCTTGATTATTCCTCATTATTAAAAATCCAAAAATTTTTTAATTTGTGTCTTTTCAAGTCAATAATACAGAGAATTGAAGATTCAGAACATTCAGCAGAGGAATTACACAGAAAAAGCTGGGCGTTCAAAATACCCAGTGAGGAAGGAAAACTGGCGTTTAAACGCCAGCCAGGGCACCTGGCTGGGCGTTTAACGCCAGGACGGCACAAGAGGGAAGATTTTGTTTTTAATTCAATTTTTTTTCAAGTTTTCAAATCTTTCAAAATCAAATCTTTTTCAAATCATATCTTTTCAATCATATGTTTTCAAAATCAATTTCTTTCCATTTTCAAAAATACTTGCTAACAATTAATGATTTGATTCAACATTTCAAGTATGTTGCCTTTTCTGTTGAGAAAGGTTTAATGTCTGAATCATATCTTTCTTTTTAGGCAGGTCATTAATTTTTAAAATCAAATCTTTTTAAATTATTTTTCAAATCATATCTTCTCAATCACATCTTTTTAAAACCATAACTTTTCAATCATATCTCTTAATCACATCTTTTTCAAAATAGTTTTCAATCATATCTTTTTAAACTCACTTGATTTCAAAATCTTTTTCAAAAATCACTTGATTTCTTTTCCACTCTTAGTTTTCGAAAATCAATTAGTATTTTTCAAAATGTTTTTAAAATGTTTTTAATTTATTTTCAAAAATTTCTTCCCCTCTTCTCACATCCTTCTATTTATGGACTAACACTACTCCTCAATGCACAATTTGAACTCCATCTTTCCTTGATAAGTTCGAATTTTCTACCTCTTCCTTCTATTTTTCTTTTCCTCTGACACCTCAAGGAATCTCTATACTGTGACATAGAGGATTCCATATTTTCTTGTTCTCTTCTCTTTCATATGAGCAGGAGCAAAGACAAAAGCATTCTTATTGAGGCTGATCCTGAACCTGAAAGGACCTTAAAGTGAAAGCTAAGAGAAGCTAAGGCACAACTCTCTGTAGAGGACCTAACAGAAATCTTCAAAGAAGAAGAATCCATGGCAGCCGAAAATAACAACAATGCCAACAATGCAAGAAAAGTGCTGGGTGACTTTACTGCACCTACTCCCGACTTCTATGGGAGAAGCATTGGTGCACGAAATTGCAATCACACTTTTGCAATCCGTACAACTAACCAGCAAGTGTACTGGGTCGTCCAAGTAATACCTTACGTGAGTAAGGATCGATCCCACAGAGATTATTGGTTTGAAACAAGCTATGTTTATTTTATTATTCTTAGTCAGGATTTCAATTAAAATTATCAGTTTGAATTATTAGAAAAATAAAAGAGCATGAATTAATTACTTGTAATGCAGTAATGGAGAATATGTTGGAGTTTTGGAGATGCTTTGTCTTCTGAATTTCTGTAATGTAATATTCCATCCATGGAAAAGTGCAAAGTTCCTTCTATGGCAAGCTGTATGTAGGGTGTCACCATTGTCAGTGGCTACCTCCCATCCTCTTAGTGAAAACAGTCCAGATGCTCTGTCACAGCACGGCTAATCAGCTGTTGGTTCTCGATCATGTTGGAATAGGATCCATTGATCCTTTTGCATTTGTCATCACGCCCAGCAATCGCGAGTTTGAAGCTCGTCACAGCCATTCAATCCTTGAATCCTACTCCGAATACCACAGACAAGGTTTAGACTTTCCGGATCTTCAAGAGTGGCCGCCATCAATTCTAGCTTATACCACGAAGATTCTGATTAAGGAATCTAAGAGAAGCTCATTCAATCTGATGTAGAACGGAGGTGGTTGTCAAACACACGTTCATGGATTGAGGAAGGTGATGCGTGTCACGGATCATCACCTTCTTCATAATTAAGCGCGAATGAACATCTTAGATAGGAACACACACGTTTGAATAGGGAAATAGAAACAATTGCATTAATTCATCGAGACGCTGCAGAGCTCTTCACCCTCAACAATGGAGTTTAGAGACTCATGCCGTCAAAGTGTATAAAATTCAGATCTAAAAATTGTCATGAGATACAAAACAAGTCTCTAAAAGTTGTTTTAAATAGTAAACTAGTAACCTAGGTTTACAGAATATGAGTAAACTAAGATAATTGGTGCAGAAATCCACTTCTGGGGCCCACTTGGTGTGTGCTGGGGCTGAGACTTAAGCCTCCCACGTGCTTGGGCTGTTTCTGGAGTTGAACGCCAGGTTGTAACGTGTTTTGGGCATTGAACTCCAACTTGTAACTTGTTTCTGGCGCTGGACGCCAGACTGCAACATGACACTGGCGTTGAACGCCAGTTTACGTTGTCTATCTTCGTGCAAAGTATGGACTATTATATATTGCTGGAAAGCCCTGGATGTCTACTTTCCAACCCAATTGAGAGCGCGTCAATTGGACTCCTGTAGCTCTAAAAAACCTAGTCCGAGTGCAGGGAGGTCCGGATCCAACAGCATCAGTAGTCCTTTTTCAGCCTAAATCAGATTTTTGCTCAGCTCCCTCAATTTCAGCCAGAAAACTAATAATATTCTACTAAAAACTAATTAAAACATGCTAAAATCTACATGAAATTACCCCCAAAAGACGTATAAAATATCCGCTCATCACAACACCAAACTTAAACTGTTGCTTGTCCTCAAGCAACTAGATAAATAAAATAGGATGAAAATAAATTAAGAAGTAATAATATCTCAGAGTTTTAAATGGAGCTCAGATTCTTATTAGATGAGCGGGGCTTGTAGCTTTTTGTTTTTGAACAGTTTTGGCATCTCCCTTTATCCTTTGAAATTCAGAATGATTGGCATCCATAGGAATTTAGAATTCCGATAGTATTATTGATTCTCCTAGTGTAGTATGTTGATTCTTGAACACAGTTACTTTATGAGTCTTGGTCGTGGCTCTAAGCACTTTGTTTTCCAGTATTACCACCGAATACATAAATGCCACAGACACATGACTGGGTGAACCTTTTCAGATTGTGACTTAGCTTTGCTAATGTCCCCAGTTAGAGGTGTCCAGAGCTCTTAAGCACACTCTTTTTGCTTTGGATCACGACTTTAACCACTCAGTCTCAAGCTTTTCACTTGGACCTGCATGCCACAAGCACATGGTTAGGGACAGCTTGATTTAGCCGCTTAGGCCTGGAATTACTTCCTTGGGCCCTCCTATCCACTGATGCTCAAAGCCTTGGATCCTTTTCACCCTTGCCTTTTGGTTTTAAATGCTATTGGCTTTTGTTCTTTTTCTTGATCCAATGATTCCTTGTAATTTTTTTCACTGCTTTTTCTTGCTTCAAGAATCAAATTCATGATTTTTCAGATCATCAATAATATTTTCGTGTTCGTCATTCTTTCAGGAGCCAATATTCGTAAAATTCAGGATAAAATATGCACTGTTCAAGCATTCATTCAGAGAACAAAAAGTATTGCCACCACATATAATTAATTATAATTTTTATTATTAAGAACTCGAAAAATATAAATTACTTCTTTATTCTAAAAATCTACTATTTTATTCATGTCTGATGATGATGAGAAAAATAAATTATAACTTAATTGGAAATAAAACCAGAATAGATATGCTAATTACTACTACTACTACTACTGTATAACTTCTAAGGTAAATTTCTATAATAAAACTATCACAGAGTTAAAGCTAAAATTAGAACTCAACAACCTGTGTTTTGGGAAGTGGATGTTCCCTATATTCAAATTGAGGAAGTTCTGGGAGGACTTCTTGTGCTCTCCTCTTGATTGGATCATCCTGCAGCTGTTGTCTTTCCATTGATATTTTAGTGATTGGCCTCTCAACTGAGATATACTCAGTTATTCCCATCTTCACTCCTACATCTTTGCAGAGCATAGAAATTAAACTTGGATAGGCCAATCTGGCATCCTTGGAATTCTTGTTTGCTATTTTGTATAGTTCACACGAGATCAGTTGATGGACTTCTACTTCTTTTCCCAACATGATGCAGTGAATCACCACTGCTCTTTTAACAGTAACTTCAGAACGGTTGCTGGTAGGCAATATAGAACGCCCAATGAAGTCCAGCCAGCCTCTGGCAGCTGGTTTGAGATCTTCTCTTTTGAGTTGATTTGGGATGCCAGTGGTGCTGGTGGTCCACCTGGCTTCAGGGATGCATATATCCTCTAGAATCTTGTCCAGGCCTTTGTTTACCCTCATCATTCTCCTATTAAAGGAGTCTGGGTCATCTTTCAGTTGAGGAAGCTTAAAGATCTCCCTTATTTTGTCAGGATGGGTGTAAACAATCTTTCCTCTGACAAAGGTCCGATGATCATAGAGGGCAGCTCCAATTATTCTTTGCGTGTCTGTCTGCCATAGATTAGCATAGAACTCCTGAACCATATTCCTTCCCACTTTTGTTTCAGGATTAGCTAGGATTTCTCAGTTCCTGTTTCGAATTTGCTCTTGGATCTCCGAATATTCATCTTCTTTCAGATCGAACTTGACTTCCGGGATCACTGATCTTAGACTCATTATTTTGTAGTAATGGTCTGAATGTTCTTTAGTTAAGAACTTCCCTTGATTCCAAAGTGGCTTTGGAATATTCTCTTTCTTGCCTCTTGGGTTGGATTGTTTTCCTTTAGGGGCCATGATCAAAGTGAGTATGTTTTTGTGATCACGGATAAGCACACCAAACTTAGAGGTTTGCTTGTCCTCAAGCAAAAGAAAAGAGAGGAGAGGGATAGGAGGAGAGCAAGTGTGGAATGGTGGATGATGAGAGGGATGCCGAAGGTGGATATAAAGGGAGGGGGTGGGTTTTCGAAAATAAGAAAAAGATATAAGATAAAAGATAAATATGATAAGAAAAGGATATGATTTAAAAAGATATGAATCATATTTAAAAATAAATCTAAATTTTTAATTTAAAAAAGATTTTAAAAGATAATTAAGTTTGAAAAAAATGGACAAAGAGTTGGATTGGATTGGAAAAAGGTTTATGTTTATGTATGAAGCTAAATTATTTTTGAAAAAGGGATTTTAGAAATTAGGGTTCTTAGAAAACTATTTTGATTTGAAGGATGACATTTTGAAACATGTTTATGCAAGAAATCATGATTTGAAATATAAAAAATTAGAAAATTTGTAAAGAAAAACGAATTTTACCTCCTCCCCACCATCCTGGCGTTAAACGCCCAACTGCTGCATGTTTTGGGCGTTTAACGCCCAATTACTGCTTCTCCTGGGCGTTCAACGCCCAGCTGTTGCTTCTTTCTGGCGTTGAACGCCAGGAAATCCTTTGTCACTGGGCGTTTTTCTAAACGCCCAGGATGCTGTAATTCTGGCGTTAAACGCCCAGAAGGAGCTTCTTTCTGGCGTTCAACGCCCAGAAGATGCTCCTTTCTGGCGTTGAACGCCCAGATGGCTATCCTTACTGGCGTTGAACGCCCAGTGGATGCTTCTTTTGGGCGTTCAACGCCCAAAACGTTTTTTACTGGCTTTTTCACGCTAGTGAGCTTCCAAATTCCCCTGTAACTCTGTGAATTCAATCAATTGCTATTTTACCTTTCGAAGATACTTTGACCTATACCTGTAAAAATTGATTAACAAATAAAATTAAATTTTGTGAATGGCTGGGTTGCCTCCCAGCAAGCGCTTCTTTATTGTCTTTAGCTGGACTATTACTGAGCTCTAATCAAGTCTCAGTTTTGAGCATTCTTGCTCAAAATTGCCTTCAAGATAATGTTTAACTCTCTGTCCATTAACAATGAACTTTTTGTTAGAGTCATTATCCTGAAGATCTACGTATCTATATGGCGATACACTTGTAATCAGATATGGACCTCTCCACCGGGACTTCAATTTCCCGGGGAATAATTTGAGCCTAGAATTGAATAGCAGAACTTTCTGCCTTGGCTCAAAGACTCTGGATGACAATTTCTTATCATGCCATCTTTTTGCTTTCTCTTTGTATATTTTTGCATTCTCGAAAGCATTGAGTCTAAATTCCTCTAGCTCATTTAACTGAAGCAATCGTTTTTCTCCAGCTAACTTGGCATCAAGGTTCAGGAATCTGGTTGCCCAGTAGGCCTTATGTTCCAGTTCCACTGGCAAGTGACATGCCTTTCCATACACAAGCTGGTATGGAGAGGTCCCTATAGGGGTCTTGAATGCTGTTCTGTATGCCCACAGAGCATCATCCAAGCTTCTTGCCCAATCCCTTCTACGGTTAATTACAGTCCTTTCCAGGATTCTTTTAAGTTCTCTATTTGAGACTTCAGCTTGCCCATTTGTCTGTGGATGGTATGGAGTGGCTACCCTGTGGCTAACTCCATAACGAACCAAAGCAGAGTAAAGCTGTTTATTGCAGAAATGAGTGCCCCCATCACTGATTAATACTCTAGGGGTACCAAATCTGCTGAAGATGTGTTTCTGGAGGAATTTTAACACTGTTTTAGTGTCATTAGTAGGTGTTGCAATAGCTTCCACCCATTTGGATACATAATCCACTGCCACCAGAATATAAGTGTTTGAGTATGATGGTGGGAAAGGTCCCATGAAGTCAATACCCCATACATCAAACAACTCAATCTCTAAGATCCCTTGTTGAGGCATAGCATAACTGTGAGGCAGATTACCAGATCTTTGGCAACTGTCACAATTAAGTACAAACACTCGGGAGTCTTTATAGAGAGTAGGCCAGTAGAAGCCACATTGGAGGACTCTTGTGGCTGTTCGCTCACTTCCAAAATGTCCTCCATACTGTGATCCATGGCAGTGCCATAGGATCTTCTGTGCTTCTTCTTTAGGCACACATCTACGGATCACTCCGTCTGCACATCTCTTAAAGAGATACGGCTCATCCCAAAGATAATACTTTGCATCCGTGATTAGCTTCTTTGATTGCTGTCTACTGTATTCTTTGGGTATGAATCTCACTGCCTTGTAGTTTGCAATGTCTGCAAACCATGACACTTCTTGGATGGCAAAGAGTTGCTCATCCGAAAAGTTTTCAGAAATCTCAGTAAGAGGGAGGGACGCCCCTTCTACTGGTTCTATTCGGGACAGGTGATCTGCTATCTGATTCTCTGTCTCCTATTTCTATATCAAACTTTTGCAGAAGCAACACCCATCTTATAAGTCTGGGTTTTGAATCCTGCTTTGTGAGTAGATATTTAAGAGCAGCATGATCAGTGTACACAATCACTTTTGATCCTACTAAATAGGATCTGAAGTTGTCAATGGCGTAAACCACTGCAAGTAGTTCTTTTTCTGTGGTTGTGTAGTTCTTCTGTGCATCATTTAAAACACGACTGGCATGGTAAATGACGTGCATGAGCTTGTCATGCCTCTGGCCCAACACTGCACCAATGGCATGATCACTGGCATCACACATCAATTCAAATGGTAGTGTCCAGTCTGGTGCAGAGATGACTGGTGCTGTGACCAGCTTAGCTTTCAGGGTCTCGAATGCCTGTAGACACTCCTTATCAAAGATGAATGGCGTGTCAGCAGCTAGAAGGTTGCTCAGAGGTTTGGCGATTTTTGAAAAATCCTTTATAAACCTCCTATAGAATCCTGCATGCCCCAGAAAGCTTCTGATTGCCTTAACATTGGCTGGTGGTGGTAATTTTTCAATTACCTCTGCCTTAGCTTGATCCACCTCTATTCCCTTGTTCGAAATTTTGTGCCCAAGGACAATTCCTTCAGTCACCATAAAGTGACACTTCTCCCAGTTTAAAACCAGGTTAGTCTCTTGGCATCTCTTTAGAACAAGTGCTAGATGGTTAAGGCAGGAGCTGAATGAGTCTCCAAATACTGAAAAGTCATCCATGAAGACTTCCAGAAAATTTTCCACCATATCAGAGAAAATTGAGAGCATGCACCTCTGAAAGGTTGCAGGTGCATTGCACAGGCCAAATGGCATCCTTCTGTATGCAAATACTCCAGATGGACATGTGAATGCCGTTTTCTCTTGATCTTGGGGATCTACTGCAATTTGGTTATAACCTGAATATCCATCCAGGAAGCAGTAGTATTCATGACCTGCTAGTCTTTCTAGCATCTGGTCTATGAATGGTAAAGGAAAATGATCCTTTCTGGTGGCTGTATTGAGCCTTCTATAATCAATATACATACGCCACCCTGTAACTGTTCTTGTAGGAACCAGTTCATTTTTTTCATTATGAACCACTGTCATGCCACCTTTCTTAGGGACGACTTGGACAGGGCTTACCCAGGGGCTATCAGAAATAGGATAAATAATCCCAGCCTCTAGTAACTTAGTGACCTCTTTCTGCACCACCTCCTTCATGGCTGGATTCAGCCGCCTTTGTGGTTGAACCACTGGCTTGGCGTTACCCTCCAATAAGATCTTGTGCATGCATCTGGCTGGGCTAATGCCCTTGAGATCACTGATGGACCACCCAAGAGCTGTCTTGTGTGTCCTTAGCACTTGAATTAGTGCTTCCTCTTCCTGTGGCTCTAAGGTAGATCTTATGATTACAGGAAAGGTATCACCTTCTCCCAGAAATGCATATTTCAGGGATGGTGGTAATGGTTTGAGCTCGGGTTTGGGAGGTTTCTTCTCTTCCTGAGGGAATTTCAGAGGTTCTATTATTCTCTCTGATTCCTCCAAATCAGGCTGAACATCTTTAAAGATGTCTTCTAGCTCTGATTCGAGACTCTCAGCCATATTGACCTCTCTTACCAGAGAGTCAATGATATCAACGCTCATGCAGTCGTTTGGTGTGTCTGGATGTTGCATGGCTTTGACAACATTCAACTTGAACTCCTCCTTATTGACTCTCAGGGTTACTTCCCCTTTTTGGACGTCAATGAGGGTTCGGCCAGTTGCTAGGAAAGGTCTTCCTAGAATGAGAGTTGCACTCTTGTGCTCCTCCATTTCCAGCACCACAAAGTCAGTAGGAAAGGCAAATGGCCCAACCTTGACAATCATGTCTTCAATCACGCCTGATGGGTATTTAATGGAGCCATCAGCAAGTTGAAGACATATTCGGGTTGGTTTGACTTCTTCAGTCAAACCAAGCTTTGTGATAATAGATGCAGGTATTAAGTTGATACTTGCCCCAAGATCACATAGAGCCTGCTTGGTACAAGTACCCTCTAATGTGCATGGTATCATAAAGCTTCCGGGATCCTTAAACTTCTCAGGTAAGCTTTCCAGGATAACTGCACTGCATTCTTCAGTGAGGTAAACTTTTTCAGTTTCCCTCCAATCCTTCTTATTACTTAAGATCTCTTTCATGAACTTGGCATAAGAGGGTATTTGCTCAAGTGCTTCTGTAAACGGAATCTTTATTTCAAGAGTCCTGAGATAGTCTGCAAAGCGGGCAAATTGCTTATCCTGTTTCGCTTGGCGGAGTTTTTGAGGATAAGGCATTTTGGCTTTGTATTCCTCAACCTTAGTTGCTGCAGGTTTATTACCTATAGAAGAAGTGAGTTGGGAAGCCTTTTTAGAAGGGTTGTTATCAGCACTTGTATGTGTCTGATCCCCCACTGGCATTTGAATGCCAGGGGTGGAAGCTGGAGTGGCGTTAGACACCAACTCCTTGCCTGTTTCTGGCGTCTGAACGCCAGAACTATGCTCCCTTTGGGCGTTCAACGCCAAATCCTTGCTTGTTTTTGGCGTTGAACGCCAGGAATGAGCATGGTTTGGGCGTTCAGCGCCAGCATTATTCCTCTCTGGGCTCTGATTGTCCTCAGAGGGATTTTGGTTAGCCATCTGTTCATTTCTTGGCTTCCTGCTGTTTTGAAGTGAGGTATTTAATGTTTTCCCACTTCTTAATTAAACTGCTTGGCATTCTTCTGTTATTTGTTTTGACAGTTGCTTTTCTGTTTGCTTTAACTGTACTTCCATATTTCTGTTAGCCATTCTTGTTTCTTGTAGTATTTCCTTGAATTCGGCTAGCTGCTGAGTTAGAAAATGCAGCTGCTGATTGAATTCATTAGCCTGATCTACAGGACTAGGTTCAGCAGTTACTGTTTTAGCTTCTTCTTTCATGGAAGATTCACTGCTTAGGTACAGATGCTGATTTCTGGCAACTGTATCAATAAGCTCTTGAGCTTCTTCAATTGTTTTTCTCATATGTATAGATCCACCAGCTGAGTGATCTAGAGAAATCTGAGCTTTTTCTGTAAGCCTATAGTAGAAGATGTCTAATTGCACCCACTCTGAAAACATTTCAGAGGGGCATTTTCTTAGCATCTTTCTGTATCTCTCCCAGGCATCATAAAGGGATTCATTATCTCCTTGTTTGAAGCCTTGGATTCTTAGCCTTAGCTGTGTCATCCGTTTTGGAGGAAAATAGTGATTCAGGAATTTTTCTGACAGCTGTTTCCACGTCCTTATGCTGTTCTTAGGTTGGTTATTTAACCACCTCTTAGCTTGATCTTTTACAGCAAAAGGAAATAGTAATAATCTGTGGACATCCTGATCTACTTCTTTATCATGTACTGTGTCAGCAATTTGTAAAAATTGTGCCAGAAACTCTGTAGGTTCTTCTTGTGGAAGACCGGAATACTGGCAACTTTGCTGCACCATGATAATGAGCTGAGGATTCAACTCAAAACTACCAACTCCAATAGAGGGTATACATATATTGCTCCCATATGAAGCAGTAGTGGGGTTAGCATATGACCCCAGAGTCCTTCTGGACGGTTCATTTCCACTTAATTCCATGATAGAACAAGGGAGATGATATGTATGTTGATATTATTTATTTTATAAAAATTTATTTTATAAAATAAAATAAATATGAAATAAATAAAAACGAAATAAATAAAATAAAAAAAAGAAATTGAAAATATTTTGTGAAGATTTTCGAAAAATTTGAGGAAAAGGAGAAAGTGGTTAGGATAAAATTTTTGAAAAAGATAATAAAATATATATTAAAAAGATAAGAATGAAAAATTTTGAAATTGAAATCTGAATTTTTATATAAAAATTTCGAAATGTAGTTTAAAATTAGTTAGAAAAGATATTTTTTTTGAATTTTGAATTTTATGTTGAAAGAGAAAACACACAAAAGACACAAGACTTAAAATTTTTAGATCTAATGCTCCTTATTTTCGAAAATTTTGGAGGAAAACACCAAGGAACACCAAACTTAAAAATTTTAAGATCAAAACACAAGAAACTCAAGAACACCTTGAAGATTCACAAGAACACCAAACAAAAGAAGAACACCAAACTTAAATTTTTAGAAAACCAAGATAAATTTTCGAAAATTAAAGAAAGATCAACAAGAAAACATCAAACTTAAAGTTTGGCACAAGATTAAATCAAGAAAAATTATTTTTTGAAGAAAAGATTTTAAAAAGAAGATACCCAATTGCCAAGAACATAAGCCAACGCTCTAACCAACTGAGCTAAAAATGTAACGTATTTTAAAGATGTATTATTTTTATAGATAAGAAATTTTTTTTTTGAAAACTAATGTTTTGAAAAAGCACAAGAAAAACAAGAAAAGACAACAAAAATAAATTATTCCTAATCCAAGAAACAAAATAAACCTTTAGTTGTTCAAACTCGAATAATCCCCGGCAATGGCGCTAAAAACTTGGTGCACGAAATTGCAATCACACTTTTGCAATCCACACAACTAACCAGCAAGTGTACTGGGTCGTCGTCCAAGTAATACCTTACGTGAGTAAGGGTCGATCCCACAGAGATTATTGGTTTGAAACAAGCTATGTTTATTTTATTATTCTTAGCCAGGATTTCAATTAAAATTATCAGTTTGAATTATTAGAAAAATAAAAGAGCGTGAATTAATTACTTGTAATGCAGTAATGGAGAATATGTTGGAGTTTTGGAGATGCTTTGTCTTCTGAATTTCTGTAATGTAATATTCCATCCATGGAAAAGTGCAAAGTTCCTTCTATGGCAAGCTGTATGTAGGGTGTCACCATTGTCAGTGGCTACCTCCCATCCTCTCAGTGAAAACGGTCCAGATGCTCTGTCACAGCACGACTAATCAGTTGTTGGTTCTCGATCATGTTGGAATAGGATCTATTGATCCTTTTGCGTTTGACATCACGCCCAGCAATCGCGAGTTTGAAGCTCGTCACAGCCATTCAATCCTTGAATCCTACTCCGAATACCACAGAAAAGGTTTAGACTTTCCGGATCCTCAAGAGTGGCCGCCATCAATTCTAGCTTATACCACGAAGATTCTGATTAAGGAATCTAAGAGAAGCTCATTCAATCTGATGTAGAACGGAGGTGGTTGTCAAACACACGTTCATGGATTGAAGAAGGTGATGAGTGTCACGGATCATCACCTTCTTCATAATTAAGCGCGAATGAACATCTTAGATAGGAACACACACGTTTGAATGGGGAAATAGAAACAATTGCATTAATTCATCGAGACGCTTGGTCGGGCGAAATTGTGAACAATACTTTTTCACAACTCAAATAATCCCTGGTAATGGCTCCAAAAACTTGGTGCGCTCAATACCATGGCATTACACAACTTCGCACAACTAACCAGCAAGTGCACTGGGTCGTCCAAGTAATAAACCTTACGTGAGTAAGGGTCGATCCCACGGAGATTGTTAGTATTGAAGCAAGCTATGGTCATCTTGTAAATCTTAGTCAGGCAAACTCAAATGTATATGATGATGATGAACGAAAATAACATAAAAGATAAAGATAGTGATACTTATGTATATCATTGGTGTAAGAGCTTCAGACAAGTGTATGAAGATGCCTTCCCTTCCGTCTCTCTGCTTTCCTACAGCCTTCATCCAATCCTTCTTACTCCTTTCCATGGCAAACTCGTGTAGGTCTCACTGTTGTCAGCAGCTACCTCCCATCCCGCGCAGTGAAAGCTAATGCAAAGCACTCTGTCACAGTGCCGCCAATCACCGGTTTGGTTCCCTCCCCCTACCGGAATAGAATAACTCTTTTGCGTCTGTCACTAACCCCAGTAGGTTACAGGTTTGAAGCACATCACAGTCATTCAATCATTGAATCCTACTCAGAATACCAAGACAAGGTTTACCTTCCGGATTCTCTTGAATGCCGCCATCAGGTCCTGCCTATACCACGAGGATTCCGAAGAATCCAAGAGATTCACTAAGCCTCAGATGCTTGTAGAACAAGAATGGTTGTCATCACCTTGTTCATGGGTGAGAATGGTGATGGGCGTCAGTCATCACCTTCATCATGTTGAAGAACAAGTGATATCTTGATAAAGAACAAGCGAATTGAATGGAAGAACAATAGTAATTGCATTAATACTCGAGGTACAGCAAAGCTCCACACCTTAATCTATGGTGTGTAGAAACTCCACCGTTGAAATACTAAGAACAAGGTCTAGGCATGGCCGAATGGCCAGCCTCCAAAGATCTAAGATAGCATAAAAGTGAAGATAGCTACCAAAGTCTACTAATACAATAGTAAAAGGTCCTATTAATAGTAAACTAGTAACCTAAGGTGTACAGAAATGAGTAAATGACATAAAAATCCACTTCCGGGCCCACTTGGTGTGTGCTTGGGCTGAGCAATCAAGGAAATTCGTGTAGAGACCTTTTCTGGAGTTAAACGCCAGCTCCCATGCCAGTTTGGGCGTTTAACTCCAACTTTTATTCCTGTTCCGGCGTTTAACGCTGGAATCCTGAGGCCGGATTGCTTCGCGGGTTTGGGCCATCAAATCTTGGACAAAGTATGGACTATTATATATTGCTGGAAAGCCCTGGATGTCTACTTTCCAACGCCGTTGAGAGCGCGCCAATGGGCTTCTGTAGCTCCAGAAAATCCACTTCGAGTGCAGGGAGGTCAGAATCCAACAGCATCTGCAGTCCTTTTGAGTCTCTGGATCAGATTTTTCAGGTCCCTCAATTTCAGCCAGAAAATACCTGAAATTACAGAAAAACACACAAACTCATAGTAAAGTCCAGAAAAGTGAATTTTAAATAAAAACTAATAAAAATGTACTAAATCTAACTAAAAGATATCAAAAACATACTAAAAACAATGCCAAAAAGTAGACAAATTATCCGCTCATCACAACACCAACTTAAATTGTTGCTTGTCCTCAAGCACTGAAAATCAAATAAGATCAAAAGAGAATATGCAATGAATTCCAAAACATCTGTGAAGATCAGTATTAATTAGATGAGCGGGGCTTTTACCTTCTGTCTCTGAACAGTTTTGGCATCTCAATCTATCCCTTGAAATTCAGAATGGTTGGCTTCTTTAGGAACTCAGAGTCCAGATAGTGTTAATGATTCTCCTAGTAAGTATGATGATTCTGAACATAGCTATTTTGAGTCTTGGCTGTGGCCAAAGCACTCTGTCTTCCAGTATACCACTGGATACATACATGCCACAGACACATAATTGGGTGAACCTTTTCAGATTGTGACTCAGCTTTGCTAAAGTCCCCAATTAGAGGTGTCCAGGGTTCTTAAGCACACTCTTATTTGCCTTGGATCACAACTTTATTTCTTTTCTTTTTCTTTCTTTTCTTTCTTTTTTTTTTTTTTTTTTTTTTTTTTTTTTTCGGTTTTTTTTTTCTCTTTTTTTTTTTTTTTTTTTGAATAGCTTTTTCTTGCTTCAAGAATCATTTTATTGATTTTTAGATCCTCAGTAACATGTCTCCTTTTTCATCATTCTTTCAAGAGCCAACATTCATAACCACAAATTCAAGATACATATGCACTGTTTACACATACATTCAGAGAACAAAAATATTGCCACCACATCAAATAATTAAACTATTATAAAATTCAAAATTCATGCAATTCTTCCTTTTTCAATTAAGCACATTTTTATTCAAGAAAGGTGATGGATTCATAGGACATTCATAACTTTAAGGCATAGACACTAAGACACTAATGATCATAAGACACAAACATGGATAACAAAAGCATAAAATTCGAAAAACAAAGGAATAGAACAAGGAAATCAAGGAATGGGTCCACCTTAGTGATGGCGGCTCTTCCTTGCTTTTGAAGGTCCTATGGAGTGCTTGAGCTCCTCATGTCTCTTCCTTGTCTTTGTTGCTCCTCCCTCATGATTCTTTGATCTTCTCTAATTTCATGGAGGAAATGGAGTGTTCTTGATGCTCCACCCTTAGTTGTCCCATGTTGGAACTTAATTCTCCTAGGGAGGTGTTTAGTTGCTCCCAATAGTTTTGTGGAGGAAAGTTCATCCCTTGAGGAATCTCAGGGATTTCTGATGAGAGGGGTCTCTTGTGTATTCCATCCTTTTCTTGGTGATGGCTTGTCCTCATCAATGGGGATATCTCCTTCTATGTCAACTCCAACTGAATAACAGAGGTGACAAATGAGGTGAGGAAAGGCTAACCTTGCCACAGTGGAGGTCTTGTCTGCCACTTTATAGAGTTCTTGAGCTATAACCTCATGAACCTCTATTTCCTCTCCAATCATGATACTGGATCATGATGGCCCGGTCTATGGTAACTTCGGACCGGTTGCTAGTGGGAATGATTGAGCGTTGTATGAACTCTAACCATCCTCTAGCCACGGCTTGAGGTCATGCCTTCTCAATTGGACCGGCTTTCCTCTTGAATCTTGCTTCCATTGTGCGCCCTCTTCACATATGACTGTGAGGACTTGGTCCAACCTTTGATCAAAGTTGACCCTTCTAGTGAAAGGATGCTCATCTCCTTGCATCATAGGCAAGTTGAACGCCACCCTCACACTCTCCAGACTAAAATCCAAGTATTTCCCCCGAACCATAGTAAGATAATTCTTTGGATTCGGGTTCACACTTTGGTCATGGTCTTTGTGATCCATGCATTGGCATAGAACTCTTGAACCATCAAGATTCCAACTTGTTGAATGGGGTTGGTGAGAACTTCCCAACCTCTTTTGGATCTCATGGCGGATCTCCGGATATTCACCCTTTTTGAGTAAAAGGGGACTTCGGGGATCACCTTCTTCAAGGCCACAACTTCATAGAAGTGGTCTTGATGCACCTTTGAGAGGAATCTATCCATCTCCCATGACTCGGAGGTGGAAGCTTTTGCTTTCCCTTTCCTCTTTTTAGAGGTTTCTCCGGCCTTTGGTGCCATAATGGTTATGGAAAAACGAAAAAGCAACGCTTTTACCACACCAAACTTAAAATGTTTGCTCGTCCTCGAGCAAAAGAAGAAAGAAAGGAGTAGAAGAAGAAGAAATGAGGAAGAAGGGAGATGGTAGTGTGTTCGGCCAAGAAGGGTAAGAAGTGGTGTTTAGGTTGTGTGAAAATGAAGGGTTGAAGAAGGGTATTTATAGGAGAGAGGGGGGTAAAGGTTCGGCCATTTGAGGGTGGGTTTGGGAGGGAAAGTGGTTTGAATTTGAAGGGTGAGGTTGGTGGGGTTTTATGAAGGATGGATGTGAGTGGTGAAGAGAAAGATGGGATTTGATAGGTGAGGGGTTTTTGGGGAAGAGGTGTTGAGGTGATTGGTGAATGGGGGAAGAAGAAGAGAGTGATGGTAGGGTCCTGTGGGGTCCACAGATCCTGTAGTGTCAAGGAAAAGTCATCCTTGCACCAAATGGCATCAAAATCCACGTTTTGACCCATTTCTGGCGTTAAACGCCGGGCTGGTGCCCATTCCTGGCGTTTAACGCCAGGTTGTTGCCCTTTACTGGCGTTTAACGCCAGTCTGGTGCCCTTTTCTGGCGTTAAACGCCCAGAAAGGTGCCAGACTGGGCGTTAAACGCCCAACTGCTAGGCTGACTGGCGTTTGAACGCCAGCAGCATCTTCCTCCAGGGTGTGCTGTTTTTCTTCCTGTTTTTCATTTGTTTTGCTTTTTTCATTGTTTTTGTGACTTCTTATGATCATCAACCTACAAAAAAGATAAAATAACAAAAGAAAATAATTAATTATAAAACATTGGGTTGCCTCCCAACAAGCGCTTCTTTAATGTCATTAGCTTGACAGAGGGCTCTCATGGAGCCTCAGAAATGCTCAGAACCATGTTGAAACCTCCCAACACCAAACTTAGAGTTGAATGTGGGGTTTCAACACCAAACTTAGAGTTTGGTTGTGGCCTCCCAACACCAAACTTAGAGTTTGACTGTGGGGGCTCTGCTTGGCTCTGTTTTGAGAGAAGCTCTTCATGCTTCTTCTCCATGATGATAGAGGGATATCCTTGGGCCTTAAACACCATGGATTCTTCATTCACTTGAATGATCAACTCTCCTCTATCAACATCAATCACAGCCTTTGCTGTGGCTAGGAATGGTCTGCCAGGATGATGGATTCATCCATGCACTTCCCAGTCTCTAGGACTATGAAATCAGTAGGAATGTAATGGTTTTCAACCTTAACCAGAACATCCTCTACAAGTCCATGGGCTTGTTTTCTTGAGTTGTCTGCCATTTCTAGTGAGATTTTTGCAGCTTGCACCTCAAAGATCCCTAATTTCTCCATTACAGAGAGGGGCATGAGGTTTACACTTGACCCTAAGTCACACAAGGCCTTCTTGAAGGTCATGGTGCCTATGGTACAAGGTATAGAAAACTTCCCAGGATCCTGCCTCTTTTGAGGCAGTTTCTGCCTAGACAGGTCATCCAGTTCTTTGGTGAGCAAGGGAGGTTCATCTTCCCAAGTCTCATTTCCAAATAACTTGTCATTTAGCTTCATGATTGCTCCAAGGTATTTAGCAACTTGCTCTTCAGTGACATACTCATCCTCTTCAGAGGAAGAATACTCATCAGAGCTCATGAAAGGCAGTAGCAAGTCCAAGGGAATCTCTATGGTCTCAGTCTGAGCCTCAGATTCCCAAGGTTCCTCATTGGGGAACTCATTAGAGGCCAGTGGACTCCAGTGAGGCCTTCCTTAGTGGCGTTCACTGCCTCTTCTTCCTCCCAGAAATCGGCCATGTTTATGGCTTTGCACTCTCCTTTTGGATTTTCTTCAGTGTTACTTGGGAGAGTGCTTGGAGGAAGTTCAGTAATTTTCTTGCTCAGCTGACCCACTTGTCCTTCCAAATTCTAATGGAAGATCTAGTTTCAGTCATGAAACTTTGAGTGGTTTTTGATCAGATCAGAGACCATGGTTGCTAAGTCAGAATTATTCTGCTTAGAGCTCTCTGTCTGTTGCTGAGAAGATGATGGAAAAGGCTTGCCATTGTTAAACCTGTTTCTTCCACCATTGTTATTGAAACCTTGTTGAGGTCTCTCGTGATTCTTCCATGAAAGATTTGGGTGATTTCTCCATGAAGAATTATAGGTGTTACTATAGGGTTCTCCTAGGTAATTTACCTCTTCCATGGAAGGGTTCTCAGGATCATAAGCTTCTTCCTCAGATGAAGCTTCCTTAGTACTGTTTGGTGCATTCTGCATTCCAGACAGACTTTGAGAAATCAAATTGACTTGTTGAGTCAATATTTTATTCTGAGCCAATATGGCATTCAGAGTGTCAATCTCAAGAACTCCTTTCTTCTGACTAGTCCCATTGTTCACAGGATTCCTTTCAGAAGTGTACATGAATTGGTTATTTGCAACCATTTCAATCAATTCTTGAGCTTCTGCAGGCGTCTTCTTCAGATGAAGAGATCCTCCAGCAGAGCTATCCAAGGACATCTTGGATAGTTCAGAGAGACCATCATAGAAAATACCTATGATGCTCCATTCAGAAAGCATGTCCGAGGGACATTTTCTGATTAATTGTTTGTATCTTTCCCAAGCTTCATAGAGGGATTCTCCATCCTTCTGTCTGAAGGTTTGGACTTCCACTCTAAGCTTACTCCATCTTTGTGGTGGAAAGAACTTTGCCAAGAAGGCATTGACTAGCTTTTCCCAAGAGTCCAGGCTTTCTTTAGGTTGAGAATCCAACCATATTCTAGCTCTGTCTCTTACAGCAAAAGGGAATAGCATCAGTCTATAAACCTCAGGGTTAACCCCATTAGTCTTGAATGTGTCACAGATTTGCAAGAATTCAGCTAAAAACTGATGAGGATCTTCCATTGGAAGTCCATGGAACTTGCAATTCTGTTGCATTAGAGAAACTAATTGAGGCTTAAGCTCAAAGTTGTTTGCTCCAATGGCAGGGATAGAGATGCTTCTCCCATAAAAATCAGGAGTAGGTGCAGTAAAGTCACCCAGCACCTTCCTTGCATTGTTGGCATTGTTGTTGTTTTCGGCTGCCATGGGTTCTTCTTCTTTGAAGAATTCGGTCAGGTCCTCTAAAGAGAGTTGTGCTTTGACTTCTCTTAGCTTTCTCTTCAAGGTCCTTTCAGGTTCAGGATCAGCTTCAACAAAAATGCCTTTGTCTCTGCTCCTGCTCATATGAAAGAGAAGGGAACAAGAAAATGTGGAATCCTCTATGTCACAGTATAGAGATTCCTTTAAGTGTCAGAGGAAAAGAGAAATAGAAAGAAGAAGGAGAAGATAAATTCGAACTTTAGTTAGATAAGGTTCGAATTGTGCATTGAGAAGGAGTGGCACTCCATAAATAGAAGGATGTGGGAAGGAGGGAAGTTTATTTTCGAAAATCAAGTGAAAAATTTTGAAATTATTTTGAAAAACATTAATTAATTTTCGAAAATAAAAGTGGAAAAGAAATTAAGTGATTTTTGAAAAAGAATTTGAAATTAGAAATTAAAAAGATTTGATTGAAAACTGTTTTGAAAAAGATGTGATTAGGAAGATATGATTGGTTTTAAAAAATGTGATTGAGAAGATATGATTTGAAAACAATTTTAAAAAGATTTGATTTTAAAAACTAATGACTTGCCTAACAAGAAAAGATATGATTCAAACATAAAACCTTCCTTAATAGAAAAGGCAAAAATGTTCAATCAAATCATTAATTGTTAGTAAGTATCTTTGAAAAAGGAAAGAAATTGATTTTGAAAACATTTTGATTGAAAAGATATGATTTGAAAAAGATTTGATTTTGAAAAACTTTGAAAACTTGAAAAAAAATTGATTTTGAAAACAAAATCTTCCCCCTGCACCATCCTGGCGTTAAACGCCCAGAATGGTATACATTCTGGCGTTTAACGCCCAAAATGCACCCTTTTTGGGCGTTAAACGCCCAACCAGGTACCCTGGCTGGCGTTTAAACGCCAGTCTGCCTTCTTCACTGGGCATTTTTGAATGCTCAGCTTTTTCTGTATAATTCCTCTGCAGCATGTTTTGAATCTTCAATTCTTTGTATCATTGACTTGAAAGGACACAAATTAAAAATATTTTTGGATTTTTGATAATCAAAATGCGACAAGAATCAAATAACAATGCATGCAAGACACCAAACTTAGCAGTTTGTGTACTACTGACACTAACAATATGAAAATGCATATGAGACACACAAAATACTTCAAGTCAATAGAATTCAAGATCAAAACAAAGAATATATGCATGGATTCGAAAATTATAACAAAAACATGCATTTGACACCAAACTTAGGATGAGACACTAAACTTATGCAAGAAACATCAAATATTTTTGGTCTTTTGGTTTTGTAAAATTTTTTTTTTTTTTTTTTGTGTTTTTTCGAAATTAAGTGGGAAAGGTATCAAAATTCTTAATGAGAATTCCAGGAATCAGTGCAATGCTAGTCTAAGACTCCGGTCCAGGAATTAGACATGGCTTCACAGCCAGCCAAGCTTTCAAAGAAAGCTTCGGTCCAAAACACTAGACATGACCAAAGGTCAGCCAAATCTTTAGCAGATCACTGCTCCAACAGCAAGATTGATACGAAATCAACAAGCTCTTGTGGTGATAAGTTGAACCTCGGTCCAATCAGATTAGACATGGCTTCTCAGCCAGCCAGATTTCAACAAATCATCATGAACTCTAGAATTCACTTTCAAGAATTTCGAAAAAAATACCTAATCTAAGCAACAGATGAACCGTCAGTTGTCCAGCCTAAACAATCCCGGGCAATAACACCAAAAATTTGATGTTGTTGCCGGATCTTGGCTCTGATGTTACCAAAAGCTTGCTCAAAACATGAACAATCCCCGGCAACGGCGCCAAAAACTTGGTCGGGCGAAATTGTGAACAATACTTTTTCACAACTCAAATAATCCCTGGTAATGGCTCCAAAAACTTGGTGCGCTCAATACCATGGCATTACACAACTTCGCACAACTAACCAGCAAGTGCACTGGGTCGTCCAAGTAATAAACCTTACGTGAGTAAGGGTCGATCCCACGGAGATTGTTAGTATTGAAGCAAGCTATGGTCATCTTGTAAATCTTAGTCAGGCAACTCAATGTATATGATGATGATGAACGAAAATAACATAAAAGATAAAGATAGTGATACTTATGTATATCATTGGTGTAAGAGCTTCAGACAAGTGTATGAAGATGCCTTCCCTTCCGTCTCTCTGCTTTCCTACAGCCTTCATCCAATCCTTCTTACTCCTTTCCATGGCAAACTCGTGTAGGGTCTCACTGTTGTCAGCAGCTACCTCCCATCCGCGCAGTGAAAGCTAATGCAAAGCACTCTGTCACAGTGCCGCCAATCACCGGTTTGGTTCCCTCCCCTACCGGAATAGAATAACTCTTTTGCGTCTGTCACTAACGCCCAGTAGGTTACAGGTTTGAAGCACATCACAGTCATTCAATCATTGAATCCTACTCAGAATACCACAGACAAGGTTTAGACCTTCCGGATTCTCTTGAATGCCGCCATCAGGTCCTGCCTATACCACGAGGATTCCGAAGAATCCAAGAGATATTCACTAAGCCTCAGATGCTTGTAGAACAAGATGGTTGTCAGTCACCTTGTTCATGGGTGAGAATGGTGATGGGCGTCAGTCATCACCTTCATCATGTTGAAGAACAAGTGATATCTTGGATAAAGAACAAGCGGAATTGAATGGAAGAACAATAGTAATTGCATTAATACTCGAGGTACAGCAAAGCTCCACACCTTAATCTATGGTGTGTAGAAACTCCACCGTTGAAAATACATAAGAACAAGGTCTAGGCATGGCCGAATGGCCAGCCTCCAAAGATCTAAGATAGCATAAAAGTGAAGATAGCTACCAAAGTCTACTAATACAATAGTAAAAGGTCCTATTAATAGTAAACTAGTAACCTAAGGTGTACAGAAATGAGTAAATGACATAAAAATCCACTTCCGGGCCCACTTGGTGTGTGCTTGGGCTGAGCAATCAAGGAAATTCGTGTAGAGACCTTTTCTGGAGTTAAACGCCAGCTCCCATGCCAGTTTGGGCGTTTAACTCCAACTTTTATTCCTGTTCCGGCGTTTAACGCTGGAATTCCTGAGGCCGGATTGCTTCGCGGGTTTGGGCCATCAAATCTTGGACAAAGTATGGACTATTATATATTGCTGGAAAGCCCTGGATGTCTACTTTCCAACGCCGTTGAGAGCGCGCCAATTGGGCTTCTGTAGCTCCAGAAAATCCACTTCGAGTGCAGGGAGGTCAGAATCCAACAGCATCTGCAGTCCTTTTGAGTCTCTGGATCAGATTTTTGCTCAGGTCCCTCAATTTCAGCCAGAAAATACCTGAAATTACAGAAAAACACACAAACTCATAGTAAAGTCCAGAAAAGTGAATTTTAAATAAAAAATAATAAAAATGTACTAAAATCTAACTAAAAGATATCAAAAACATACTAAAAACAATGCCAAAAAGTATACAAATTATCCGCTCATCAACGCTGCAGAGCTCCTCACCCCCAACAATGGAGTTTAGAGACTCATGCCGTCAAAGTGTATAAAATTCAGATCTGAAAATTGTCATGAGATACAAAACAAGTCTCTAAAAGTTGTTTTAAATAGTAAACTAGTAACCTAGGTTTACAGAATATGAGTAAACTAAGATAATTGGTGCAGAAATCTACTTATGGGGCCCACTTGGTGTGTGCTGGGGCTGAGACTTAAGCCTCCCACGTGCTTGGGCTGTTTCTGGAGTTGAACGCCAGGTTGTAACGTGTTTTGGGCGTTGAACTCCAACTTGTAACTTGTTTCTGGCGCTGGACGCCAGACTGCAACATGACACTGGCGTTGAACGCCAGTTTACGTCATCTATCTTCGCGCAAAGTATGGACTATTATATATTTCTGGAAAGCCCTGGATGTCTACTTTCCAACCCAATTAAGAGCGCATCAATTGGACTCTTGTAGCTCCAAAAAACCCAGTCCGAGTGCAGGGAGGTCAGGATCCAACAGCATCAGCAGTCCTTTTTCAGCCTAAATCAGATTTTTGCTCAGCTCCCTCAATTTTTGCCTAAAAACTAATAATATTCTACTAAAAACTAATTAAAACATGCTAAAATCTACATGAAATTACCCCCAAAAAGCGTATAAAATATCCGCTCATCAAGCATCTCTATCCCTGCCATTGGAGCAAACAACTTTGAGCTTAAGCCTCAATTAGTTTCTCTAATACAACAGAATTGCAAATTCCATGGACTTCCATTGGAAGATCCTCATCAGTTTTTAGCTGAATTCTTGCAAATCTGTGACACTGTCAAGACTAATGGGGTTGACCCTGAGGTCTACAGACTAATGCTATTCCCTTTTGCTGTAAGAGACAGAGCTAGGATTTGGTTGGACTCACAACCTAAATAAAGCCTGAACTCTTGGGAAAAGCTAGTCAATGCCTTCTTGGCAAAGTTCTTTCCACCTCAAAAATTGAGTAAGCTTAGAGTGGAAGTCCAAACCTTCAGACAAAAGGATGGTGAATCCCTCTATGAAGCTTGGGAAAGATACAAACAATTGATCAGAAAGTGTCCCTCTAACATGCTTTCTGAATGGAGCATCATAGGTATCTTCTAGATGGTCTGTCTGAACTGTCCAAAATTTCTTTGGATAGCTCTGCTGGAGGATCTCATCTGAAGAAGACGCCTGCAGAAGCTCAAGAACTAATTGAAATGGTTGCAAATAACCAATTCATGTAAACTTCTGAAAGGAATCCTGTGAATAATGGGACGAATCAGAAGAAAGGAGTTCTTGAGATTGATACTCTGAATGCCATATTGGCTCAGAACAAAATATTGACTCAGCAAGTCAATATGATCTCTCAAAGTCTGTCTGGAATGCAAGCTGCACCAGGCAGTACTAAGGATGCTACATCTAAAGAAGAAGCTTATGATCCTGAGAACCCTTAAATGAAAGAGGTGAATTACATGGGAGAACCCTATGGAAACACCTATAATTTTTAATGGAGAAATCATCCAAATCTCTCATGGAAGGATCAACAGAGACCTCAACAAGGTTTCAATAACAATAATGGTGGAAGAAACAGGTTTAGCAATGGCAAGCCTTTTCCATCATCTTCTCAGCAACAGACAGAGAATTCTAAGCAAAGCCACTCTGACTTAGCAACCATGGTCTCTGATCTAATCAAAACCACTCAAAGTTTCATAACTGAAACAAGGTCCTCCATTAGAAACTTGGAGGCACAAGTGGGACAGCTGAGTAAGAAAGTTACTGAACTCCCTCCTAGTACTCTTCCAAGCAATACAGAAGAGAATCCAAAAGGAGAGTGCAAGGCCACCCACATGGCCGAACTTGGAGAGGAGGAAGAGGCAGTGATCGCCACTGAGGAAGACCTCAATGGACGTCTACTGGCCTCCAATGAGTTCCCTAATGAGGAACCATGGGAATCTGAGGCTCATAATGAGACCATAGAGATTCCATTGGATTTACTTCTGCCATTCATGAGCTCTGATGAGTATTCTTCCTCTGAAGAGGATGAAGATGTCACTGAAGAGCAAGTTGCTAAGTACCTTGGAACAATCATGAAGCTAAATGACAAGTTATTTGGTAATGAGACTTGGGAGGATGAACCTCCTTTGCTCACCAAAGAACTGGATGACTTGACTAGGCAAAGATTACCTCAAAAGAGACAGGATTCTGGGAAGTTTTCAATACCTTGTACCATAGGCACCATGACCTTTAAGAAGGCTCTGTGTGACTTAGGGTCAAGTATAAACCTCATGCCTCTCTCTGTAATGGAGAAGCTAGGGATCTTTGAGGTGCAAGCTGCAAGAATCTCACTAGAGATGGCAGACAATTCAAGAAAACAAGCTTATGGACTTGTAGAGGATGTTCTGGTAAAAATTAAAGACCATTACATCCCTGCTGATTTCATAGTCCTAGAGACTGGGAAGTGCATGGATGAATCCATCATCCTTGGCAGACCCTTCCTAGCCATAGCAAAGGCTGTGATTGATGTTGACAGAGGTGAATTGATCATTCAAGTGAATGAAGAATCTCTTGTGTTTAAGGCTCAAGGATATCCCTCTGTTACCATGGAGAGGAAGCATGAAGAGCTTATCTCAAAACAGAGTCAAACAGAGCCCCCATAGTCAAACTCTAAGTTTCGTGTTGGGAGGCCACAACCAACTTCTAAGTTTGGTGTTGAACCCCCACATTCAAACTCTAAGTTTGGTGTTGGGAGGGTCCAACATTGCTCTGAGTATCTGTGAGGCTCCATGAGAGCCCACTGTCAAGCTACTGACATTAAAGAAGCGCTTGTTGGGAGGCAACCCAATGTTATATTTATCTATTTTCCTTTGTTATTTTATGTTTTCTGTAGGTTGATGATCATGAGAAGTCACAAAATCAGTTGAAAAAGAAAAAACAGAATGAAAAACAGAAAGAAAAATAGCACACCCTGGAGGAAGATCTCCTAGCGTTTAAACGCCAGTAAGGGTAGCAAATGGGCGTTTAACGCCCAGTCTGGCACCATTCTGGGCGTTTAACGCCAGAAAGGGGCACCAGACTGGCGTTAAACGCCAGAAAAGGGCAAGAAGCTGGCGTTAAACGCCAGAAATGGGCACCAGCCCGGTGTTTAATGCCAGAATTGGCATAAAGAGCATTTTTGCTCGCCAATTGATGCAGGGATGAATTTTCCTTGACACCTCAGGATCTGTGGACCCCACAGGATCCCCACCTGTCCCACCACCCTCTCTCTTCTTCTCCCCCTTTGGCCGAACCTCAAAGCCATCTCCATCTCCTCTATTTCTTCTTCTTCTACTCTCTTCTTCCTTCTTTTGCTCGAGGATGAGCAAACCTTCTAAGTTTGGTGTGGTAAAAGCATTGCTTTTTGTTTTTCCATAACCATTTATGGCATCCAAGGCCGGAGAAACCTCTAGAAAGAGGAAAGGGAAGGCAAAAGCTTCCACCTCCGAGTCATGGGAGATTGAGAGATTCATCTCAAGGGTGCATCAAGACCACTTCTATGAAGTTGTGGCCATGAAGAAGGTGATCCCCGAGGTCCCTTTCAAACTCAAAAAGAGTGAATACCCGGAGATCCGACATGAGATTCGAAGAAGAGGTTGGGAAGTTCTTACCAACCCCATTCAACAAGTCGGAATCTTAATGGTTCAAGAGTTCTATGCCAATGCATGGATCACCAAGAGCCATGATCAAAGTGTGAATCCGAACCCAAAGAATTGGCTTACAATGGTTCGGGGGAAATGCTTAGATTTTAATCCAGAAAATGTAAGGTTGGCATTCAACTTGCCCATGATGCAAGGAGATGAACACCCTTACACTAGAAGGGTCAACTTTGATCAAAGGTTGGACCAAGTCCTCATAGACATTTGTGAAGAGGGCGCTCAATGGAAGAGAGATTCAAGAGGGAAGCCGGTTCAACTAAGAAGGCATGACCTCAAGCCCGTGGCTAGGGGATGGTTAGAGTTTATCCAACGCTCAATCATTCCCACTAGCAACCGGTCTGAAGTTACTATAGACCGGGCCATCATGATTCATAGCATCATGATTGGAGAGGAAGTATAAGTTCATGAGGTTATAGCCCAAGAACTTTATAAGGTGGCGGACAAGTCCTCTACCTTGGCAAGGTTAGCCTTTCCTCATCTCATTTGTCACCTCTGTTATTCAGTTGGAATTGACATTGAGGGAGACACCCTCATTGATGAGGAAAAGCCCATCACTAAGAAAAGGATGGAGCAAACAAGAGATCCCACTCATCATGAAATCCCTGAGATGCCTCAAGGGATGCACTTTCCTCCACAAAACTATTGGGAGCAAATCAACACCTCCCTAGGAGAATTGAGTTCCAACATGGGACAACTAAGGGTGGAGCACCAAGAACATTCCATCCTCCTCCATGAAATTAGAGAAGATCAAAGAATCATGAGAGAGGAGCAACAAAGGCAAGGAAGAGACATTGAGGAGCTCAAGCACTCCATAAGATCTTCAAGAGGAAGAACAAGCCACCATCACTATGGTGGACTCGTTCTTTAATCTCCTTGTTCCTTATTTTCCTGTTTTTTGAATTTTCATGCTTATGTTTATCTATGTTTGTGTCTTGTGATAATTAGTGTCTTAGTGTCTATGCCTTAAAGTTATGAATGTCCTATGAATCCATCACCTTTCTTAAATGAAAAATGTTCTTAATTGAAAAAGAGAAGAATTGCATGAATTTTGAATTTTACAACAGATTAATTATTTTGATGTGGTGGCAATGCCTTTGATTTCTGAATGTATGCTTAAACAGTGCATATGTCTTTTGAATTTGTTGTTCATGAATGATTGGCTCTTGAAAGAATGATGAAAAAGGAGACATGTTGTTGAGGATCTGAAAAATCATAAAAATGATTCTTGAAGCAAGAAAAAGCAGTGATTATTCAAAAAAAAAGAGGAAAAAAGAAAAAGAAAAAGAAAAAAATAAAGTTGTGATCCAAGGCAAAAAGAGTGTGCTTAAGAACCCTGGACACCTCTAATTGGGGACTCTAGCAAAGCTGAGTCACAATATGAAAAGGTTCACCCAATTATGTGTCTGTGGCATGTATGTATCCGGTGGTAATACTGGAAGACAAAGTGCTTTGGGCCACGGCCAAGACTCATAAAGTAGCTGTGTTCAAGAATCATCATACTTAACTAGGAGAATCAATAACACCATCTGGATTCTGAGTTCCTATAGAAACCAATCATCCTGAATTTCAATGGATAGAGTGAGATGCCAAAACTGTTCAGAGGCAAAAAGCTAAAAGCCCCGCTCATCTAATTAATACTGATCTTCATAGATGTTTTTGGAATTCATTGCATATTCTCTTCTTTTATCTTATTTGATTTTCAGTTGCTTGGGGACAAGCAATAATTTAATTTTGGTATTGTGATGAACGGATAATTTAGACGCTTTTTGGCATTGCTTTTAGTATGTTTTTAGTATGTTTTAGTTAGTTTTTAGTATATTTTTATTAGTTTTTAGTTAAAATTCACTTTTCTGGACTTTACTATGAGTTTGTGTATTTTTCTGTGATTTCAGGTATTTTCTGGCTGAAATTGAGGGACCTGAGCAAAAATCTGATTCAGAGGCTGAAAAGGACTGTAGATGCTGTTGGATTCTGACCTCCCTGCACTCGAAGTGGATTTTTTGGAGCTACAGAAGCCCAATTTGCTCGCTCTCAACTGCGTTAAAAAGTAGACATTCTGGGCTTTCCAGCAATGTATAATAGTCCATACTTTTCCCGAGAGTTGATGGCCCAAACAGGCGTTCCAAATCAGCTCAAAATTGCCCGGCGTTAAACGCTGGAACTAGCACAAGAATGGGAGTTAAACGCCCAAACTGGCACAAAAGCTGGTGTTTAACTCCAAGAAAAGTCTCTACACAAAAATGCTTCAATGCTCAGCCCAAGCACACACCAAGTGGGCCCGGAAGTGGATTTTTATGTCATTTACTCATTTCTGTAAACCCTAGGCTACTAGTTCTCTACATATAGGACCTTTTACTATTGTATTCTCATCTTGGTAGCTATCTTTGAGTAGTCTTATGCTATCTTAGATCATGGGGCTGGCCATTCGGCCATGCCTAGACCTTATTCTTATGTATTTTCAACGGTGGAGTTTCTACACACCATAGATTAAGGTGTGGAGCTCTGCTGTACCTCTAGTATTAATGCAATTACTATTGTTCTTCTATTCAATTCGGCTTATTCTTGTTCTAAGATATCACTTGTTCCTCAACTTGATGAATGTGATGATCTGTGACACTCATCATCATTCTCACCTATGAACGTGTGCCTGACAACCACCTCCGTTCTACCTTAGATTGAGTGGATATCTCTTGGATTCCTTAATCGGAATCTTCGTGGTATAAGCTAGAATTGATGGCGGCATTCAAGAGAATCCGAAAGGTCTAAACCTTGTCTGTGGTATTCTGAGTAGGATTCAATGATTGAATGACTGTGACGAGCTTCAAACTCCTGAAGGCTGGGCGTTAGTGACAGATGCAAATGAATCAATGGATTCTATTCCAACCTGATTGAGAACCGACAGATGATTAACCGTGCTGTGGCAGAGCACGTTGAACATTTTCACTGAGAGGACGGGACTGTAGCCACTGACAACGGTGATGCCCAACATACAGCTTGCCATGGAAAGGAGTAAGAAGGATTGGATGAAGACAGTAGGAAAGCAGAGAGACGGAAGGGACAAAGCATCTCCATACGCTTATCTGAAATTCTCACCAATGAATTACATAAGAATCTCTATCTTTATTTTATGCTTTATTCATATATCATTCATAACCATTTGAATCTGCCTGACTGAGATTTACAAGGTGATCATAGCTTGCTTCATACCAACAATCTCCGTGGGATCGACCCTTACTCGCGTAAGGTTTATTACTTGGACGACCTAGTGCACTTGCTGGTTAGTTGTGCGAAGTTGTGATAAAGAGTTGAGATTGCAATTGAGCGTACCATGTTGATGGCGCCATTGATGATCACAATTTTGTGCACCACTTTTCAGAATGACTGCACTGCATTCTTCAGTGAGGTAAACTTTTTCAGTTTCTCTCCAATCCTTCTTATGACTTAAGATCTCTTTCATAAACTTAGCATAAGAGGGTATTTGCTCAAGTGCCTCTGCAAACGGAATCTTTATTTCAAGAGTCCTGAGATAGTCTGCAAAGCGGCAAATTGCTTATCCTGTTCCGCTTAGCGGAGCCTCTAAGGATAAGGCATCTTGGCTTTGTATTCCTCAACCTTAGTTGCTGTAGGATTATTGCCTACAGATGTGGGTTGAGAATCCTTTTTAGAGGGGTTGCTATCAGCACTTGTATGTGTCTGATCCCCTATTGGCATTTGAATGCCAGGGGTGGAAGCTGGAGTGGCGTTAGACGCCAACTCCTTACCTGTTTCTGGCGTCTGAACGCCAGAACTAAGCTTTCTTTGGGCGTTCAATGCCAACTTCTTGCCTATTTCTGGCATTTGAATGCCAGAACTGAGCATGGGTTGGGCGTTTAACACCAGCCCTTCACCCTTTTCTGGCGTTTGAGCGCCAGAATTATTCCTCTCTGGGTTCTAACTGTCCTCAGAGTGATTTTGGGTAGCAGTTTGTTCATTTCTTGGCTTCCTGCTGTCGTGAAGTGAGGTATTTAATGCTTTTCCACTTCTTAATTGAACTACTTGGTACTCTTCTGTTATTTGTTTTGATAACTGTTGTTCTGTTTGCTTCAACTGCACTTCCATATTCATATTAGCCATTCTTGTATCTTGTAGTATCTCCTTGAATTCGGCTAGCTGTTTTGTTAGAAAACCTAATTGCTGATTGAATTCAGTAACTTGTTCTGCAAGACTGAGTTCAGCAGTTACTATTTTAGCTTCTTCTTTCCTGGAAGGTTCACTGCTTAGGTACAGATGCTGATTTCTGGCAACTGTATCAATGAGCTCTTGAGCTTCTTCAATTGTCTTTCTCATGTGGATAGATCCACCAGCTGAGTGGTCTAGAGAAATCTGAGCTTTCTCTGTAAGCCCATAATAGAAGATGTCTAACTGCACCCACTCTGAAAACATTTCAGAGGGGTATTTTCTTAGCATCTCTCTGTATCTCTCCCAGGCATCATAAAGAGATTTATTATCTCCTTGTTTAAAGCCTTGGATGTTCAGCCTTAGCTGTGTCATCCGTTTTGGAGGGAAATATTGATTCAAGAATTTTTCTGACAGCTGTTTCCATGTCCTTATGCTAGCCTTAGGTTGGTTATTTAACCACCTCTTAGTTTGGTCTTTTACAGCAAATAGAAACAGTAATAATCTGTAGACATCCTCATCTACTTCCTTATCATGTACTGTGTCAACAATTTGTAAAAACTATGCCAGAAATTCTGTAGGTTCTTCCTGTAGAAGATCGGAATACTGGCAACTTTGCTGCACCATGATAATGAGCTGAGGATTCAGCTCAAAACTACTAACTCTGATGGAGGGTATACAGATACTACTCCCATATGAAGCAGTAGTGGGGTTAGCATATGACCCCAGAGTCCTTCTGGACTGTTCATATCCACTTAGATCCATAATGGAGAAAGGGAGATGATGTGGATTTATTTTATTTATTTTATTATATTAAAAAAAATTTTCAAAATAATAAAATAAAATAAAATAAAAACTACAATAAAAATAAAAAAAAGAATTGAAAATATTTTATGAGGATTTTCGAAAAAGTGAGGAAAGAAAAAGTGGTTAGGATATTTTTGAAAAAGATATGATTTTTAAAAAAATATTTGACAACTAAGATATGATAAGATAAAATTTTAAATTGAAATCTAAATTTTTTTGAAAGAAAATTTCGAAAAAATTGCTCAAAAATAGTTAGAGAAGATATTTTTTTATTTTTGAATTTTATGATGAAAGAGAAAAACACACAAAAGATACACAAATTTTTAGATCTAATGCTACTTGTTTTCGAAAATTTTGGAGGGAAAACACCAAGGAACACCAAACTTAAAAATTTTAAGATCAAGTCACAAGGAAGAGTCAAGAACACTTTGAAGACTCACAAGAACAACAAGAACATGAAGATAGAACACCAAACTCAAAATTTTTAGAAAACCAAAATAAATTTTCAAAAATTAAAGAAAATTAACAAAAGAACACCAAACTTAAAGTTTGGCACAAGATTTAATCAAAAAAAATTATTTTTTGAAAGAGTTTTAAAAGGAAGATACCCAATTTCCAAGAACATAAGCCAACGCTCTAGCCAACTGAGTTATAAATTTAACGTGTTTTAACAAGGTATTTAATAACTAAAATTTTTTTGAAAACTAAAGATTTGAAAATGCATAAGAAAAACAAGAAAAGACACAAAACAAGACAAACAAAAAATCAAACAAGAAAAATTGACAAGAACAATTTAAAAATCAAGGAAGAACAAAGAACATGCAATTCAAAAATTGTATGACAAAGAAAAGCATGCAATTGACACCAAACTTAAAACATGACACTAAACTCACAGAAAAACTAAAAATTAATAAAGAAAAATAATATTTTTGAAAAATTTTTGAAAAAAAAATAAAAGACTCTGATCCAAAAGACAAAATCTTCCTAATCTAAGCAACAAGATTCACCGTCAGTTGTTCAAACTCAAACAATCCCCGGCAACGGTGCCAAAAACTTGGTGCACAAAAATTACACTCACACTATGTAATTCTGCACAACTAACCAGCAAGTGCACTGGGTCATCCAAGTAATACCTTACGTGAGTAAGGGTCATATCCCACGGAGATTGTTGGCTTGAAGCAAGCTATGGTTATCTTATTATTCTTAGTCAGGATACCAATTATAGTTATCAATTGACTTGCAAATGAACAAGAGATCATGGATTAAATAATACTTATTATGTAGTAATGGAGACTATGTTGGAGTTTTGGAGATGCTTTGTCTTCTGAATCTCTGCTTTCCCTCTGTCTTCTTCTTCACGCACGCAAGGTTCCTCCTATGGCAAGTTGTGTGTTGGTGGATCACCGTTATCAATGGCTACCATCCGTCCTCTCAGTGAAAATGGTCCAGGTGCTCTGTCACAGCACGGCTAATCATCTGTCGGTTCTCGATCATGTTGGAATAGGATCCATTGATCCTTTTGCATCTGTCACTACGCCCAACACTCGCGAGTTTGAAGCGCGTCACAGTCATCAAATCCCTGAATCCTACTCGGAATACCACAGACAAAGTTTAGACTTTCTGAATTCTCAAGAATGCTGCCAATAGATTCTAGCTTATACTACGAAGTCTCTGATTAAGGAATCTAAGAGATACTCATTCAATCTAATGTAGAACGGAGGTGGTTGTCAGACACGCGTTCATAGGTTGAGAATGGTGATGAGTGTCATGGATCATCACCTTCAGCATGGTTAAGTACGACTGAACATCTTAAAGAGAAACAAGCGTGTTTGAATAGAAAACAGAAATAATTGCATTAATTCATCGAGACGCTACAGAGCTCCTCACCCCCAACAATGGAGTTTAGAGACTCATGCCGTTAGAGAATACAAAGTTCAGATCTAAAATTTTATGAGGTACAAAATAAGTGTCTAAAACACTACAAGAAAAACACCCATTCAGGTACATTTGAAAAGTGTAGCTAAAAGTGAAAAAAATTGATGTCTTAGGCTACGGCTACGCTTTTTGGGCTACGGCTATGCTTTTTAGGGTGATTCCTATTCGGCCATTGCCTATTCTCAAAGGCTACGCTTTTCTGCACCAAGGGCTACGCTTTTGGCGTTTGAGAATAGGCTACGCTTTTCAAGTGATGCTGTTCAGGATCAAAGGCTACACTTTTCAGCTTTCATTCTTCCAGAATAGGCTATGCTTTTCAACGCTACTGCATCACTTGTAAACGTAGCCCCATTGTATACCATAGCTACTTTTTATAAGCGTAGCCTTAGGTCCCTCTTTTTTTTTTTTGTATACTATAGCTATTGTATATAAGTGTAGCCTTAGGTCTCTTTTTTTTTCCTCTATACTATAGCTACTATATATAAGTGTAGCCTTAGATCTAATTTTTTTTGTTATATATATATATATATATATATATATATATATATATAAAATTTTCTAATAATTATTAATACAACATAATAATTAACAATATGATTACATGTATATAATTTTGTATTTTTATTTAAATAAGTTGAATATTATAAAATAAAAATAAATACATAATTATACTAAATAATTTCTTTAAATAATAAAAATCTCAAGTGCAGGACTTATGTAGCAAAAGGCATCCAATCTTTTCAAATATGACAAACGTTGCACTCCCTGAGGAATCAATAACTTTCACCTTATTTCTATACCTGTTTTTATAATATATACAAATGAAATAATCAACATAAATAAACCTCATACTAACACTATAACTTCAAGGAAAACAAATCAACATGCTTTGAAGACTTTTCACAATAGTATGACCCAAGCTTCAGAACAACTTCACTGCCACATCTAAATTGAGCAACAAACCAATCAGATCCACCAATCACTCCCATAATTGTACCATACACAGCATAATCACCATCCTAAAAGAAAAGTAACAATAAAAAGGGCATTAGTATTTTAATTTGGACTTGAATGATGAACATAAAAAGAAAGTGAAAAATAATAAAAAATGACTAACCTCTTTACATTCCTTTAATTCTCCAATTGTCTTCCAAGGTGTAATCTCGAGAAAATCTTCTGCAAGTGAGTAATAGTGATCACGTATTTTAGCACTATTTGATTTCAAAGATCATATAAAGAAAGAAAAATTTTAGATATTATGTAAAGGAATATAGCAATACTATAGCATAGCCATGAAGCTTTAAAAAAAGGTTGAACCTCGTATTAACGTTGGAAAGGGGTTTCTGACTAATCAGAAATCTATCAAAGTTTTGTTTATGCTTAACGGTGCTATCAACCTGTTGCAACAATTCGGCACAACAACAGGGAAATAGAAAATTTAGTTAGCAAAGACAGTAAACTTCAAGATTAAAAAAAACAGAGGAGTGGCGGCAAGGACAGCAGATGCTGGTGGTGCTGGGTGAGCAGTGAGAAGCAGTTAGAAGATGATGGCAACAGAAAAATCACGCAGTATAGAAATCATAGTAACAACCTAAATAGAAAATCATAGTTAAAAAATATGGAAAAAGAAAAATAACAAGAACGTGAATCAACTAATAGAATCAACCAACAGAATAGAATCACAGTAATAAAAAGTTAACTACAATAATTAAAAAAGAAAACTCAAGTAATAACAACATAAATTAGAGATGGATAGCACTCAAGATATAAGCAGAAAGACAGCAAATCAGAAATCTATGGAAATCTGCAGGCTGTGTTTATAGAAATGGATAGCACTCAAGATATAAGCATAAACCTTCAAACCTTGTCCCAATTGAAACTATTTGTGCTGACTTAACTTAAAATTTTAGGAACATGAAGCACAAATTAAAACACATGGAATTAGTTAACAGATAGAGTGAAGAGGAGGTACCTGTCACAAATTTGAACCTATTCCATCATGGATGCCATTCTTTGCTGATCAGCTTCTAGAAGTGATTCAAAACCAGCAAACATGTTGTTATCCATGATTCAACTAAGGATTTTGGAGAAGAAACTCAAACCCAAGGAACGAAATTAAAACCAGTTAACTAATAATAATATAGGATGAAACTAAAGACCAAAAAGAAATAGAAAGCAAACAAAACTTAACTAAAGAAGAATTTTGTGCAGAAGATGAAGCCTACTAGTTCTTCTGGAAATTTGTGCAGCTTCCTCTGAATTCATGTTTCCTCTGATAAAATCAACAATGGAATCATCAATTTGGAATCAAAAGTGATCATAAGCACGAGTGACTAGAAGCACTAATAATATGCCTTATGGATTATAATAAAAAATAATATGCATAATAAACTAAATTCACTAATGAAACCAGCAAGAGTGATCAGAAGCACTAATGAAATAGATATAATAGAGTTGTTGTACAACAACAAAAAATATTCACTAACCCTTCGGCAAGATTTAACTATATCTGACTCTGGGAATTGAGCACCACCTTGAATGTCCTATCACCATAAATAAAAGCAAATAACTCAGCCTCACTAAATGGAAGTAGAAAGAGGGAATTTGGATGCACAAAGTATACCTTGCTATAGTACCGCTTCAGCAACATTTCCTTTGCCACCCTGCACATGCCACAAAAATAAAGTAAATTTGACATGACAGAAAGAATTGGATAATCTGGAACAATCTCAGGAGCTCCCAACTGCAACAACTCTTGAACAAAGTACAAGATGATAAGAAAGCAAGAACTTAAAATATTATCAATGAATGAATTTATAACAGTGAGGAGATATATACATCAAGTAACACTGCAAAACAATCAAACACAGCTTAACATGATGAGCACAAAACAATCAAGAGGAGTAACATATTAAACCTTTTTTCTCAACCTTGTGCCTGCCATTCATGGCACTTTCCTGAAACAAAGATCACGAAAATATCAACAAGAGAATTTCAAGTCAGAGAAAATCGAGTAATCCAATGTCAATCATATAACACACGTTAAAGCACCGAAGCAAATCCTTGGCCTGGTCCGCATCATGATCCTTGGCCAGAGTAGTCCATAAACCAACAACCCCTTAACCCAGCAGCCACAGTACCTGAAAACCTGAAAATAATTAGGAAACATCATAACCAAAAACAAATTAAAAATAGAACATGATGCTTCTTAATTAAAAAACAAATAATCGCAGAAGTTGATTTGCATCAGGAGTTGATCCTTGTTCTTACGAAGATGGTGTTTCTGATGGTGTATTCGCAGAAGCCATTCTAAAAGAATATCGAGTAGCAAAACTGCAAAATAGTATTCCCTATTCAACAATCCTAAATTATATTAACATTATTCCTATTCATATTCAGCAAGACAGCAAGTCAGCAACCTTAATTCCTATTCCAGTATTCCCTATTCAGCAAGACAGCAACCTTAATTCCTATTTTAAAATAATAGCAATCCTAAATTTCCTAATTCCTATTCCAGTATTCCCTATTTAGTAAGACAGCAACCTTAAAGGCTTAAATAGTTAAATTCACAGCACAAGCATATTCATCCTAGACAAGCATTAGTCAACAAGCAATCTTAAATAGTTAAATTTCCTATTCAGCAAGACAAGCATATTCATAAATCATAACAGAACAATATTAGATTAACATTATTCATAACAGATTTAAGCTTTCAAGTTTCAACAAGCATATTCATCCCAGAAATTTCAACCAGCATATTCAACAAGCATATGCATAACACTGTAACAGCAAGAAGTGCAGAACAGACTACAGAGGAGAACTGAAGGTAACCTATTTGACAGAGCAGAAGAGCGAGGCAACGGCGAGATCGACGGCGCATCAACGGCGAGGGCGACGGTCTGGCGACGGCGATGAGAGACAGCCGCGGGTCTATCTCTGTCCTGTTCCTACTTCATTGATTCCTTCAGACTTCAGAGTTCTGACCGGCGGTGAGATGAAGAGGACGACGGCGGGCGGCTGGCGGCTGGCGGCGGTGGCTGCGTGAGTGACGTAGAGTGAGGTGAGGCGAAGAGGGTTAGCAGTTCGCACATTAGGGTTGGGGAGGGGAAAAGTGGAACTGGGGGTGGGGTTTGGGGCTGGGGTCCGTAATTACGAGGACCTTTCTTTTTTAAAAAAAAATAAACCAAAACGACATTGTTTTGGAAAAGGAATAAAAAAGAGGTTTTCGAACCGGTCGGTTAATCAGAAACCGCCAGTTTTCCGGTTTCAGCAAAACCGACCGGTTCAACCCAGTTCTCCACGGTTTCCTTCCTTATCCGGTCATATCACTCGCCCGGACCGGTTATGGGTCCGATTCACCAGTTTTTTGGTTGAATCGGCCGGTCCGGTCCGATTTTTATAACTATGCAAAGAACGACACTATTTTTAAAAAAAAAAAGATTAATCCTGTCCGGGTTATATAAACCGGTCTGGGTCACCGGTTTTCATGAAACCCGACCGGGTCAATCGGTTTTTACCGGGTTTATTACTTAAACAATTCGACGAATGGCTCGACCCGACCATATGACCGGGACCGGGTTTCCGGTCGAACCGGCCAGGTCGAGCCGGGTTTGATAACTATGCCCTAGAGCGTAGTATGTGCTTTGGTGAAAAGGAAACAAAAAATTACTAAGTGTTTGTGAGTTGTGTTAAATTTTTTTGCACTAGATACATTAGGCATCACTTTTAAAATGCACCCAAAACTTAACAAATAGGCTACCCTCTAAAAGCGTCTCCTTTGATACGAAAAGTGAACCTATAGATATCAACCTACGGCTACGCTTTATAAGTGATTTCTATAATACCTAAGGCTACACTTTTTAAATGATGCCACAATTGTGTATCCTTTTCTCTTATAAAAAGGCAACACGGAGAAAAGCGTAGCCTATTCGTAGAATAGGCTACGCTTTTCAAATGTAGCTTAAAAAAGTGTGGCTGAATGGGTATTTTTCTTGTAGTGAAAGTTGTTTAAATACTAAACTAGTAACCTAGGTTTACAGAAAATGAGTAAACTAAGATAGATAGTGCAGAAATCCACTTCTGGGGCCCACTTGGTGTGTGCTGGGGCTGAGACTTGAGCTTCTCACGTGCCTAGGCTGTTTCTGGAGTTAAACGTCAGGTTGTAACCTGTTTCTGGCGTTTAACTCCAACTTGCAACCTGTTTCTAGCGTTCAACGCCAGAATGCAACATGGAACTGGCGTTAAATGCCAGTTTACATCATTTATCTTCGCGCAAAGTGTAACACCCTAACTACCAAAGCTCACGCTTCTGGCTGCGCAACTCTGATAGCTCGGACATTACGACGACACTTATACTATTTAATATTAAAATATGAGCCTGTTTAAAACTTTAAACCGCAATACCGCTCCAAAAAATTACTTTCGTTCGATAACATACATCCATAGATACCATACAACTTACAAAAGCTCACCAAGAGTACATCCATATATATACATATACATATAAATAATATTACAAGCATTATCCAATACAATTCCTAACCCTCTTACAAAATATACCAAGATAAAGGTGAGGGTACAATAAGTCACAATCTAAAACAATATAGAACATCACAACAACAATTAAATAAACTCTTCGTGACTTCTGCGCCCATATCCTGAAAGGGGAAAAATGTAGGGAGGTGAGAACATCATCCTCGAAAGGGTTCTCAGTAGAGGGTTTTTGGGAATTACTGTAATAGGATACATGAAGATAAACCGTACCAGTGATTAATAATCGTCTTATGCCTCTTTTCAAAAACAACGGTTTACAATAGAAGTAAAGTCAAAAAATCCTTTCTAAAAGAGGAATCGTTCGATTCTCAAAAACTCAAAAAGCCTTTCAAAACGGTTTATCTATGCTGAACCAAAATAGCCTTTCATACTTTTCCAAGCCAGAAACACAAAACCGAAATCAACCATCGGTCCTCTCATTTCAACCACGGCCCTAGGCCCAAACAATCCAACCATCAACCAATCACCATAATCCAACCGTCAACCAATCACCACAATCCAACAGGGACCCAGATGCAAACACAGATAGGAAGTTCAAGCACAAACAAACAGTTACAGCAAGTAGAACAATTAGCAGTTAATCACAAAGGCAAACCAAATACAATATGCACACTCAAACAATGTCACATAGATGCATATGATGCATGCCTGTCCTAGTGGCTGATGATATCATCTGTCGGTTATCAAGCCAACCGGACATGTCCGATAGCTAACCCGGGCACAGTCTCTCTGTTGTGCATTAATATCATTAGAGGGTATCTACGCCCTGTCGCCATTAGAGGGTATATGCGCCCTGTCACCCTTACAACCAGAGAGAAAACACAAGCATACTCGCTTACGACATTCATCTCAGCCATTTGGCTTAAATTCACAATTCATTCAATTGCATACATGCTTTTATATTCAACCATGGATCATCATCCATCTCAGCCATCCAACTCACGGTTCATTCCAGAACCAACCAATTTATCAACAAATACAGCCCTTCGGCTTAAATTCATAATTCATAGCCAGCCATACGGCTTATAACTCATTCGGCAATCAGCCATAATTCATATCATTCAAAGCCATTCCGGCTCACAACAAAACAGCACTTCCACATTCAACATCATCAATTCATAAAATCGGCATTTAAGCCATAAATAACTTTTTCTCAAATTATTTCACTTTGAACTCAAGTTTCAACTCTTTCAGCCTTGGCTTTAAAGATCTCATTTCTCAAATCATCTCAGGCTCATAAGCCATTTTTTCTCAAAGTAAGTTCCCCTTTTAAAAACAATGCCACTCTCGGCATCCTCTTTCCACAACTTCCATAACCATGGCAAGTTAAAGATTCATTTTGAAACATTCAAAATCATTCATCCAATAAGGGGATTTTATAACAAAAGTTTCTCGGTAGAGTCCCAAGTTTTTAGGGAAGGTCAAAATGTATCAATTCCTTAAAATTCATTGAAACTCTTAAAATCATAGATTCTCGGTTCAAGTAAATAAAACTGAATTTATTATGAAATCGAACCATACAAAATCACAAGTTCCAACCCGGTCCAAAAATCAACTCATTTGAAACGGAACCGGTTCATTTGAATCAAACCACTTTCAGGTTTCTTTTTGGAACCCATTTTTCTAACTCTTCCAAAATGCCTCAAACTTAATTACTCAATCAAAAGTCTAGATTCCTTTAAAATCACTAAAAACCCCTTTTTGTATTGAAATCAACATTTGAGCATCATTCTTTCTATCAGTGATTCAAACGGTACAAATAGTTCATTTCTAAATAAGCCGAACTCAACGCATAAAGTTCATTAAATAATTTAAGCTTGAAAACATAAATATTCTCTTAACAAATCAAATAATACAATTTCTCAAATCCAACCCTTTTTAAATAACTTTTCAAACAAGACTAGGATTTTTGTAGAAATTTCGGCAGCACCTCCCCTAAAACTTGGACTTTTGCCACCCGGTTCGGGTCCCAACTAAACCGTTCCTCATTCCTTTTCAAAAACACAAAACCAGAAATCAATTCAAAGCAAGCTAAATCTAACGATCGCCTCAGTGGCGTATCTCAAGGATACTATTTTAAAACCAACTCAATATCAATCAATTTAACTCATTTCCAAAGCTTTAAAGAATCGGTTCAGCAATAAATCATTTGTCCAAAACCAAGTCAATTAAAGTAACCCAGGCTGAATTCAAAAGTGCATTCGACTTTTCACATCATCAAAATAATCAACTCAAACTAAATCAATCCTCAACGGATTAAACTCAGATTTCAAATCTTTCAAGAATCAGCTTCAAAACATTGCATTTTACAAAGCCGCACAACAATTCAGCCAAACCAACATCCATAAACATTCGAGTCAATCAAATAATACATAAGGCAGATAGAATCACCACATACACAATATCTCACATCAGTATCCATATGTAATAATTCCAATACATAAACATAGTTTTTGGAAAGCGCCCCTACCTCAAAACGCAATTCCATAACCCAAATAACTCATCAAGTCTTTTTCGCCTCAAATCGAACTGACGGCAACCAAAACCTCAGCTCCAAGCCACTTTCACAACAGTCTCAACAACTCTAATCGCAACATACAATAACCGAAACTCAATCTCATAACAATTAATGCCGCAAAACGTCAGCGTATGATAATAAAGTAGCGATTAAAGGACTCTTCCAAACAAAATGCTTACCATACTCGAGGGAACCAAGTAGCGGCTGCACCAGTGGCGTTTCCGGTAACACCAACGTCACAGCCGGTGACCAGAGCGACAGCAACTCGCGGTAAACTCCTGACAGAACCAGCCTTAGCAACAACTCTCATGGCCTATGGAGAAATTAACGGATAAAAAAGCTGAAGCAGAGTTAGAGCTTACCATCATAGAAGACTCAGCGGCTGTTTCCACAGCAGAGGTGGCGGCAGCGAGGTTTTTCGGCAGCCAGAACAATAGCAACAGCATTAACCAAAATAGAGCAGGATCGGGATGAGCGGCAAAGCCTTGGAACAGTCCCGGCTAACTCTATTAAAGACGACCAGAACCCTTTCTGACGGCGGCGCTCAAGAAGTCCGGCGACGACGATAGCGGCACAGGCAGCGGTAGTGACGCGACCCCCTGGTGGCGTCCATCTCCCTCGCGCGTCTCTGCTTCGGCGATGGCTGAACGACGACGACACGGGCTCCACGGCGAGGAGCGGCCGTGGCCACCCAAATCCCGCGAAGACGGCGGCGGATGCAAGGCTATTTCGTGGCGGCGACTGCACGAGGGTGATGGCAAACTGGAGCCTGAACAGCGGTGAGTTGAACGCGGTTCTAGGCAACGCAGCAGCTCCTCCTTCCCGGCGTTCTCCCTGGACGACTGTGGCGGCGCGACCCTCTCGCTCTCTTGCCTGTTCCTCGCTCTCTCAAGTCCCCCTTTCAGCTTCTCTTCTTTCATGGTGAAGAAAACCGTGGGTGTGGGCTGCGAAGCACAGCTCGCGGTGAGGCAGCTGAGGACGATGGCGGCACGGTGAACTCCCTTCCCTTCCCCTTTTACGTCGGCGACCCCTTCTTCCTTCTCCCTCAATTTCACTTTCTGCTTCTGTTTCCTTCCTTTCATGGAAAAGGAGGAAGGAAACCATGCGTGTATTGCCGCTGCTGTTGGAAGGGAAGGCTGCAGCAGCTATGGGGAAACTGGGTCGGGTTAGGGTTTCATTTCAAAAATTAGGGTTAAGGGTACTTTGGTAATTTCAAAAAAATTGGGAATATGTAGTAATTGAAACCCAAATTAAACCCAACACTAATTGTATATAGAAAATACTATTTGCTCATTAATTTTACAAATTATTTTCAATAAAATGTCAAAATTCAAAATTAGAAATAATATACTTAATTTCTTTATTTTCTAAAATAGCAGTACTAATATTTAAAATATTAGTTACTTAGTCCAAAACATATAAAAATCCTTATTATTTCACAACTACCAACTTTATAATTCAAATATAGAAAATAATCCAATAATTATAAAATTGGATAATAATCATAACTTATCTCAAATCCAATAAATCAAAACTTGCCTTAATTACCTTTAATAAAATAATTTCTGAAATTAAGGCTATAAATAACCATATGATTTGAGACTTGATCATAATAAGACTTTTCAAGAGTTCTGGGTCTTATACAAAGTATGGACTATTATATATTGCAGGAAAGCCTTGGATGTCTACTTTCCAACCCAATTGAGAGCGCGCCAATTGGACTCTTTTAGCTCCAAAAAATCTATTCCGAGTGCAGGGAGGTCAGAATCCAATAGCATCAGCAGTCCTTTTTCAGCCTGAATAAGATTTTTGCTCAGCTCCCTCAATTTTAGCCAGAAAATACCTGAAATCATAGAAAAACACACAAACTCATAGTAAAGTCCAGAAATATGAATTTTTCCTAAAAACTAATAAAAATATACTAAAAACTAACTAAAACATACTAAAATCTATATGAAATTACCCCCAAAAAGCGTATAAAATATCCGCTCATCAATTGGCATGATTATGTGATTATTGGTTTTGGAGGGTATGATTGAAATTATTGATTAATGATGTATGTGAGTTTTATATGATGATGATCATTGGTATATGTAAAGGTTGAATTGAAATTGAAATTTGTGCTTGATATGGATAATTGGTCTTGTATGTTGATCATTGTGGAATTAGAGACCTTGGTGGTAAAGTTTGATGAAAATGGAAGATTGGTATTTGATGATGTATGTTGTGGATTATTGAGTTAAAATTTATGAAGTAGAGTGTTGATGTGTTATGGAATGAATATGGAAGTTGTGATGTGGTTGAGATTGAAATAGTAAGGTTTTGGTAGGTTTTAAAAATGAATTTGGAAGTATATGTTTTGGAAATTGGGAGTTTATGAACATTGGTAAAAATAAAATTTTAGTGAACTTCAACGGATCATATCTCAAACTATTGTTTTTGAAACTTGATAATTTTTATATCAAAATAAAGATAATTTCGTAGGCTTTAAAATGGTTTAAATTTGATGAAAATATGATTTTTGTGGAAGGAGATATGATCGTTGGAAGTTCGGGCCAAAAATCTGGATTTTACAACTTCTGCATAATTTGAGATTTTTGGTTTGTGTGCACATGCACAGACTTGTGCGTACGCACACGCGGGGGCAGGGCTACTGATGGGAGCGCTAGCACGCCCTGTGTGCACACACAACCAATGAAGGTTTGCGAGATGTGCATACGCACAGACCTGTGTGCACGCACACGTTGGGAATGGTACTCGGTTGATGGCGCTAGCACACCTTGTGCACGTACTCAACCTTGGAACTTTAATTTTCTGTGCGTACGCACAAGTCTGTGTGCACGTTGACTTTCTGAAAATACTTCTGGGCATGCACATGCACACCCTTATGCGTACGCACACGACCCTGTTCTTTTCTAAAGCCTTTGTTTTCAAGTTTTTCACATTCCCAACAAGCTTGTAACCTTCCGAGATGTTATTTCACGCTTATGAGTTGTTGAGGAGGATGGTGAAGTGTTGTGTATATGATATGGGCCGAATGGCTGTGTGTATGATATGAGCCGAATGGCTGTATGCAATATGAGCCGAATGGCTGTGTGTGATGATGGTTTATGGCTGCGTATGAATTATGATTTTAAGCCGGATGGCTATGATAAATTGTAATTTATGGCTGTGAATGTGAATGCTTGTTTTATCTTGAGTTCTCTTTCTCAAAAGTGCGACCCCAGAGAGATGGTGGAAGGTAAGGATCCCCTTCCTTGTTCCTCCTAGTATTGTAAAGTTACCCCCAGCGAGATGGTGGAAGGATAGGATCCCGTCCTTGGTTCTTCCTGGGCATATGAGAACGTACATCCTGGGTAAATGTAAGGATTGTGGTTTTGCCCTACTTGCTCCAGGTTCGTTAGTATAGATGCTTCCCGGGTGGACGAAAGGGTTGTGGTTTCGTCCCACCTGCCCCGGGTTATGATGAGCTCGCCTCCGTGAAAAACACCAAGAGTGGGTGTTGTATGATTATGATTATAATTATGATTATGAATATGTTATGATTGAGAATTACTCGAGTTAGGGATGCACGACAAGGGGACCGTCCAATGGTTAGCTACCAGGACTTGTCGGGTTGGCTCTATAACTGACAGATGATACTCATCAGCCACTAGGACAGGCATGCATTATATGCATCTATGTGTCTTGTTTGGATTGTCTAAGTGATTGCATAACTAAATGCTACTTGATTATCTGCTGTATTTGAATCCTATATGTGATTTCTTTTTTGTAATAATTGTGTTTGTTGCATTTGGTTCCGCTGGTGGTTGGGAGGTTCGGAGGAGTGGGAAAAGGGGAGTTTTAGATAGCTCTGAATATCCTTAGCTAGTTGCCAATTTTAATTTCATGGTTTAGTTATGTTTTAAGCTTTAATTATCTGTAGGAAGTTCTAGAAATGACTTCGGCTTTCCCAGGACATTATATGTTAGATATGTGGGCACTGTTACCATGCTGAGAACCTCCGGTTTTCACCCATGCGGGTTTTGTGGTTTTCAGATGCAGGACAGGTGACACCTCAGTAAAGCATGCTGGAAGCTTCTGATGTTGCGAAGATCTCTACCTTTTGAGTTTAATTTGGGTTATTTGTATTTATTTAGATACTTATTATCTCCACCTATTATATATATGCTGTATAAATTCCGCTTAGAGGTGATTTTGGAGACTCAGGTTTTGTAACTCTGTATTTTGGGGTTTTCTTTTGGATTTGTCTATATATCTATATATGTATATACACTTATTCTCTCAGGCCGGTTTATCTTCGCGAGCCGAGTCTTGAGTTTTGTTATATGTATTTTGGAACTCTTGGTATATCAACTCCTTAGCTTGTTCTATCTTGCGCTGTCTGCTCTATCGCTTCGTGAGCGTTACGCTTTTCGATTTATCGATTTTTGTTTTATCCCTTTCTCTAAAGGCTCCTAGATATAAGTCTTTTTCACTATATTATATATTAAATTTTTATTATTAGAGGTCGTAGTGCCTCGCCACCTCTGTTTTACATCCTAGGTGTAAAGTTCTGTGTGGTAGGGTGTTACAGTTCTAGTATCTTAGTTTATCTACTTCTCTTGTTAATTCCTTTATATTGCCAATTTTAGTTTATGAACTCTCTTGTTAATTTCATTTCTCTTTTAACACAATTTTATATTTTCATGTCTCTTGATATTTATTTTAGTTGCTATTATTGATCTCTTGCTTGGTTTTGCTATGGTTTTTATTAATTCTTGCATTGCATGATGTTTGCCTTTATTGCACTCTAGGTGTTTGATGAATTGTTTCTTTTAGTCATGGATTAGATTTTTCCATTCTTGGCTTGGGTTGGTAATTTGGGTGACCTTGATTTACTAATGTCCAAGTGATTGATAGTTTGTCTCCATTGACGCTAGTCTTCACTAAATCAATTAGTGAGTGGCTAGGACTTATGGATTAGGATCAATTAATCTCACTTGACTTTTCTCCAGTTTTGGGGATGAGGAAGTGGGAGTGATCTTTGTAATTATCATATTGTGATTAGTAACAAGGATAGAGATCCCTAACCATCAACCCTTGCCAAGATCCTTTTTATCATTTGAATTTCTTTTCCTTTATTAGTTATTTGTCATTTACTTTCTTGTTATTTATATTTCTTGTCAATTGCTATCTCACCCCCCGATTTCCCTTATAGCCAATAATTGAACATTCCATTGCAATTCTTAGGGAGAACGACTCGAGATTCTACTCCCGGTTATTTTGGTTTGTATTGTGACAACCTTTTAAACTTTGATTGAGGGTTAATTGGTGGTTTGGACTATGCTTGCAATGAAATTCTATTGAGAAATTCTAGACCCACATTTATCCTTCTTCTACCTCTTTTCAAGGTTTTACTTCTCAACTTCTCTTCTTTCTACTTTTCTTTTGATTACAGTATTTGATCACCTTTGTTCTTATTAATTGCATTTAATTTTGCTATATGTATTTAGTTCTTCATTCTTATTTTCTAAACTTGTTATTTTTGCATTAGTGTTGGTTTGTTCACATTCAAATTTTATGAATTCAATAGATTATTGTGGTGCCTCTTACTATGTTTTGTCTTGTTTAATGATGCTATGATTGTTGCTTTCCATTTTGGGTGTGCTACATACTTGGTTTTATCAATTTACTTGTTAATTTCCACCATCCACACCAAGTGTTTGTGAAAAGGAACCAATGAGACTTTACCTCAATTTTGGCTTTATGCTTCCAACTCTTGGCTTCTTTTTCATAAGACTTGCATTCCTTGTACATTGCTCTATTTTTATACTTTTTCATGATTAATTCTTATTGTTCATGGATTGCTAATCTTGTGACATCATGTACGAATTAGTGATTTAACTCTATATTATTCTTTTTGTGCTACATTGCTTTGGAGTTTCTCTGAGTCAATACTTCTCTTATGTCTTCACTATTCTTGCATGGTTTCATCTTTACTGATTTTGGTGCTTGAGTTGCTCTTTCCTTGGCCTATACTTATGTGCTTTCTTGACTCATGCATCGTGTGCTAGTGATATGCCTCAATGTTTTAGTTGATTTCTCACTTACATGTTGTTGCGACCATGTGCGTGAGATACCTTATTCTTATTTGGCATTCTTTCTCACTTGCACTTTATTAATTTCTTATCTTTCTCTCTTAGCTTAATGTTTACCCCTTCCCCTCCTTTTCAGGAGGTCGCCAAGAGAGAATGGAGCAAGCTTCTAGGAAGGTAGCTAACCGGCAATTTTAACATCATCAACATCACCGCAAGCACCTCAACTATCTACCCACCTTTGGAGGAGACCGACACCCCGGAGTCCACTTTGAATTATGGAAAAGAATGCAATCGAGAGGTGGACATGAAGGCACCCCTGTCACACCATTCTTTGGCCATTGAAAGTGGTGATACCGCACCCCCTTGCTCATCTTTGAATGCACCAAGGACGGTGCAATCTTTAAGTGTGCGGAGGTCGATGACCTACTTCCATAGGTAATAACTCTTTTTCCAACACCTGTGTTTGATTTTTCTTTGTTAGTTAGCATAATTTGCTTTTTGTAGATAGTTGTTGCATGATAGATTGCATGATAGTTAGAGTTTGTATATATTATACCCATCTTTGTGCTAGGACTACTTGCTTAAAGTGATGATTTCTTTTTCGAGAAACTGTTTTAAGGCATTCCACCAATTTGAATAAAAAATTTTTGTTGAACTTGCTTGAAAAAATTAATTTTGGAACATGGTGTTAGAGCTAGAACACATAAGCCTAGTGAGATTTTGAGCCTATTTGATTGGTTGCATCTTATCAACCAATATTTTGTTTTGGTGTGTGTTGTTCTCTCTAAGATTGTGATTGATGAGCGGATAATTTGTACGCTTTTTGACATTGTTTTTAGTATGTTTTAGTTAGTTTTTAGTATATCTTTATTAGTTTTTAGTTAAAATTCACTTTTCTGGACTTTACTATGAGTTTGTGTGTTTTTCTGTGATTTCAGGTATTTTCTGGCTGAAATTGAGGGACCTGAGCAAAAATCTGATTCAGAGGCTGAAAAGGATTGCAGATGCTGTTGGATTCTGACCTCCCTGCACTCGAAGTGGATTTTCTGGAGCTACAGAAGCCCAATTGGCGCGCTCTCAACGGCGTTGGAAAGTAGACACCCTGGGCTTTCCAGCCATACTTTGCCCGAGATTTGATGGCCCAAACCGGCGCTCCAAATCAGCTCAAAACTGCCCAGCGTTAAACGTCGGAACTGGCATAAGAATGGGAGTTAAATGCCCAAACTGGCACAAAAGCTGGCGTTTAACTCCAAGAGAAGTCTCTACACGAAAATGCTTCAATGCTCAGTCCAAGCACACACCAAGTGGGCCCAGAAGTGGATTTTTATGTCATTTACTCATTTCTGTAAACCCTAGGCTACTAGTTCTCTACAAATAGGACCTTTTGCTATTGTATTTTCATCTTTGGACGTCTAGTTCTTAGATCATTGGGGGCTGGCCTCACGGCCATGCCTAGACCTTGTTCTTATGTATTTTCAACGGTGGAGTTTCTACACACCATAGATTAAGGTGTGGAGCTCTGCTGTACCTCGAGTATTAATGCAATTACTATTGTTCTTCTATTCAATTCAGTTTGTTCTTATTCCAAGATATTCATTCGCACTCAAGCACTTGATGAATGTGATGATTATGTGACGCTCATCATCATTCTCACTTATGAACGCGTGCTTGACAACCACTCCCGTTCTACAAGCAAACAAGGCTTGAATGTTTATCTCTTGGATTCCTTAATCAGAATCTTCGTGGTATAAGCTAGAATTGATGGCGGCATTCAAGAGAATCCGAAAGGTCTAAACCTTGTCTGTGGTATTCTGAGTAGGATTCAATGATTGAATGACTGTGACGAGCTTTAAACTCCTGAAGGCTGGGCGTTAGTGACAGACGCAAAAGAATCAATGGATTCTATTCCAACCTGATTGAGAACCGACAGATGATTAGCCGTGCCGTGACAGGGTGCGTTGAACATTTTCACTGAGAGGACGGGATTGTAGCCACTGACAACGGTGATGCCCAACATATAGCTTGCCATGGAAAGGAGTAAAAAGGATTGGATGAAGACAGTAGGAAAACAGAGAGACGGAAGGGACAAAGCATCTCCATTCGCTTATCTGAAATTCTCACCAATGAATTACATAAGTATCCCTATCTTTATCTTTATGTTTTATTCATATATCATCCATAACCATTTGAATCTGCCTGACTGAGATTTATAAGATGACCATAGCTTGCTTCATACCAACAATCTCCGTGGGATCGACCCTTACTCGCGTAAGGTTTATTACTTGGACGACCCAGTGCACTTGCTGGTTAGTTGTGCGAAGTTGTGTTTAGACCATGGTATTGAGCGCCAAGTTTTTGGAGCCATTACCGGGGACTGTTTGAGTTGTGAAAAGAATGAATCACAATTTCGTGCACCGGTGATCTTTGTCTTGCTTGATTCTATATGTCCATTGTTCACTGTATGCATGCACTTACGTGATTGAGGCCTTTGTTTCACTAAAGTTGACATACCCAAATGGCCTTACCTTTTCATCATCCTTTGCAAACCAATTTTGAGCCTATTTGACCCCTTTTGTTCTCTATTTTAGTACATCACTAGCTCTAAGAGAAAAACAATGAATGTCCTTAATTTGAATCATTGGTTAGGTTAGACTAGTGAGAGTGTACATAATTTAAGTGTGAAAAAATTGTGTTTGGGAACGTTTGGTTTGAGAATTGGGTATTTTATACTTTCTGTAAGAATGTGAAAATTTTTGGGCACATATTCATGCATTCAATACTTTAATCATATGTATTAATCTCTTGTATATATTCTCTACCATATATATACATGTATAAAAATAGAAAAGAAAAACAAAAACAAAAAAAGAAAAAGAAAAAAAAAGAAAAAGAGAAAGAGAAAAATAAAGCAATAAAAAGGGGACAAAAATGCCCCAAGGTAAATAGTGACAGTGATGCATATGAATTGTGTTTAAAAATTGGGATGCATGAATATGTAGAAAAGATAGTTAATGGGTAGTTAGGCTTGCGTTTTGATTACATTGATTGTTTTAGGTTAGGTGGAGAAGTTTAGGCTAATCAAGGATCTAAATTCTAGTCCACTTGACAAAATAACAATCCCACCTTGACCCTAATCCCATTACGACCCATGAAAATACCTCTTGATATGTGTATCCATGCCTTGAATATATGTTGATTGGTAGAAAAAGAGCAATCCTTAGAAAGCAAGATTAGTAGAGAATTGAGAGAATCGACCCTCAAACACTAGAGAGATTAGAGTGCAAACACTTCCGGTGATGGTTCAATGCTCTTTGTTCTTTGCTTTCACAAGCTCTCTTCTTGCAAGTTTGTTTATACTTCATTATGATATTTGAATGGATGGAATTCATGAATCATCATACTATGTTAGCCCTACAAGTTTATATATGTTCTTGGAGATTGATTCATTTTTAACCAAGTAGGTAGAGGCATTTTGCATTTAGTTGCATTCATGTAGATAGATTACATTTCGTAAGTCCTACCATCTCCTTCACCACCTTTGTAGTTTTCTTGAGTTTAGCATGAGGAAATGCTAATCTGTAAGTGTGGGGAGGTTGATAAACCACAATTTTATGGTTTATTTTGGATGGAATTGAGTAGATTTTGTCAACTTTTGTCACACTTATTCATGTAAATTGCATGTTTTTAAGATTTCTTCCTAATTGTGTGTTATGGTTCAAAACATGCTTCTTTGGCCTTAAAAATACTAATTCTTAATCCTCTCTTATTGTCATTCGATGTTGGGATGCGTGTGTTAAGTGATTTCAGGGTTTATAGGGCATGAATGGGTTAGAGGATAGAAAAGAAGTATGCAAAAGTGGAAGAAACACAAGAAATTGAAGAATTAAGAAGTTAGTACCGACGCATGCACGTGGCTGACGCGTACGCGTGACCAGTTGTAGCAGTCGACCGACGCATACGTGTGGCTGACGCGTACGCGTGACAAGTGGCACATGCCTCACTAAAGAGAACACGCTGGGGGCGATTTCAAAGCTCAATTCTGGCCCAGTTTCGAGCCCAGTCTGCAGTTTAGAGGCTGGGAGTGAAGGAGGATGAGACACACATTCTATTAGCTTAGTTTTTAGATAGTTAGAGAATTCTAGAGAGAGATGCTCTCTCCTCTCTCTAAAATTTAGGGTTTCTTAGTTTAATTTCTTTTTAGATTTAGGTTTCAATCTTGTTTTAATTTAGTTTTCTTTACTTTTTATTGTTCTAGTATCTTAGTTTATCTACTTCTCTTGTTAATTCCTTTATATTGCCAATTTTAGTTTATGAACTCTCTTGTTAATTTCATTTCCCTTTTAATGCAATTTTATATTTTCATGTCTCTTGATATTTGTTTTAGTTGCTATTATTGATCTCTTGCTTGGTTTTGCTATGGTTTTTATTAATTCCTGCATTGCATGATGCTTGCCTTTATTGCACTCTAGGTGTTTGATGAATTGTTTCTTTTAGCCATGGATTAGATTTTTCCATTCTTGGCTTGGGTTAGTAACTTAGGTGACCTTTGAGTTACTAATGTCCAAGTGAATGATAATTCATCTCCATTGACACTAGTCTTCACTAAATTAATTAGTGAGTGGCTAAGACTTATGGATTAGGATCAATTAAGTTCACTTGACTTTCCTCCAATTTTAGGGTTAACAAAGTGGGAGTGATCATTGTAATTATCATATTGTGGTTAGCAACAAGGATAGAGATCCCTAACCATCAACTCTTGTCAAGACTTTTTTATCATTCGTTTCCTTTCCTTTGTTAGTTATTTGTCATTTACTTTCTTGTTATTTACATTTCTTGTCAATTTCTATCTCACCCCCGATTTCCCTTATAGCCAATAATTGAACATTCCATTGCAATTCTTAGGGAGAACGACCCGGGATTCTACTCCCGGTTATTTTGGTTTGTATTGTAACAACCTTTTAAACTTTGATTGAGGGTTAATTATTGATTTAGACTATGCTTGCAACAAAATTTTATTGAGAAATTCTAGACCGACATTTATGCTTCATCAGTGTGGGCATACTCCGAGTAGGGGCCGTGTTTTCACTTGTGTGTACGCACACTAGTGTGCGTTCGCACAACCTATGATTTTTGGAAAATGTTCGTACGCACACTAAGGTAGTTACGCACTGATAAACCGCTATTTTACGGTTTATCTTGTGCTCAATTGAGTGGATTTTATCAATCTTTCATACACTTGTTCATACAAAATGCATGGCTTTACATTCTCCTTCTTGATTTTGTGCTATGATTAAAAATATGCTTCTTTGGCCTTATATTTGCTAATAGTAATCCTCTCTTATTACCATTCAATGCCGTGATATGTGCGTTAAGTGATTTTAGGGATTACAGGGCAGGAATGGCTCAGAGGATGGAAAGAAAGCATGCAAAAGTGAAAGGAATACAAGAAATTGAAGGAATTGCCAAAGCTGTCAGCCTGACCTCTTCGCACTCAAACGATCATAACTTGAGCTACAGGTGTGCAAATGAGGCGGTTTTAGTTACGTTGGAAAGCTAACATCTGGAACGTCACAACGATATATAATTTGCCACAGCTGCCTTGAAGATAAATGACGCGCATGCGTGAATTACGCGAACGCGTGACCTGGAAAAAATGCAATCCACGCTAACGCATGGACGACGCTTCCGCGTGACTTTGCAGCGACCTATACGAACCAGAAATCACTGGGGGCGATTTCTGGGATATTTTTGATCCAGATTTTGGCCCAGAAAACACAAATTAGAGGCTATAAAGTGGGAGAATGCATCCATTCATCAAAGGAGCTCATAATTCATAATTTGAGGTTTAGATGTAGTTTTTAGAGAGAGAGGCTCTCTCCTCTCTCTTAGGAATTAGGATTAGGATTAGGAATTAGGATTTCTCTTAGGATTTAGGATTTCATCTTCTTCATTCCAGGTTCAATGTTCCTTTAATTTATTTTCTACTTTTATTTATTCCATTACTTTAATTGTTATTTATCTTTTCAAATTGGTTTATGAACTTTCCATGTTAGAATTGATATCTTTATTTAATATAATTTGAGGTATTTCAGACTTATGATTGCTTTTCTTAATTTATGTTATTAATGCTTTTAATTTAATTTAGATTTTTCTCCCTTGGCTTTGGTTGAGTAATTAGAGACTCTTGAGTTATCAAACTCATTGGGATTGATAATTGTTATCTTTGCCAATTAATTTGAATTCCAATAACTATAATCTTTTCTTAGGAATTGACTAGGATTTGAGGAATCAAATTGATTCATCCACTTAACTTACCTTTATAGTTAGAGGTTAATAAGGTGGGAGCAAAATCCAATTCTCATCACAATTGATAAGGATAACTAGGACAGGACTTCCGGTTCTCATACCTTGCCAAGAGCTTTATTAGTTATTAATTTAATTTCCTGTAATCTATTTCTCTTGTTCAAACCTTTCAAAAACCCAAAAATACTGTTTTCCATAACAAATAATAAAACACACCTCCCTAAAATTCCTTGAGAAGACGACCCGAGGTTTGAATACTTCGGTTTATCAATTTTATTGGATTTTGTTACTTGTGACAACCAAGCTTTTGTACGAAAGGATTCTCTATTGGTTTAGAAACTATACCTACAACGTGAACTTATTTGTGAATTCTTTACCGATAGAAATCCGATAAGAATTCTTTAATTTTATTTTATTCTATTTTATTGAACCTGGAATTATTCATAACATCGATATCAGCATTGCATTCTGCATACTACACAAAAAAAGGAAGCACGCGACGCGCCAGCATCGCTGACGCATCCGCGTCATAGGTGTGTTCTAAAGAAAAGAGAATTGAATAGAAAGTCACGTGAAAGCGTGGCTGGAGGCGTGCCCCAGGCACAAACACGCCCACGCGAACACGTCCCTGACGCGTCCGCGTCGTTGGCAAATCCATCCCTCCACGCGTGCGCGTCACCCACGCGTACGCATGCCCCGTGAAATCAACATAAATGGGTGCATGGCAGAGAGTTAGGATGGAGTGGGGTTGGAACCATGCTAGAAGCACAAGCCCTACCACGCGAACGTGTACCCCATGCGTCCGCGTCATTTTAAAAGAAAGGCCATGCACGCGTGCGCGTCACCCACGCGCACACGTCACCCTAAATTTAGGCAATGTGCAAATGAAACAGAAAGTTGCACGAACGCGAGGCTGCTCTCGCGCCACTAGCACAAATCAAGTCACGCGTATGCGTGCCCCACGCGTACGCGTCATCAGAAAATTTTGCAACTCACACGAACGCGTGCTCCACGCGTCCGCGTCACCTGCGCCGCACATCTTATCCAGATCAGCACCAAAAATCTTATCTTTTCTTCCCCAATCCTAATTTTTCCTTCCTCCTTTCTTACTTACTTCTTCTTCCTCTCTTTCACTTCTCATCCTTCTTCACTTTCATTCTATTTTACTTAATTTATCTGCATACTTTAATTCATTGCATTTTAATTTTGTGCATATTTTTATTTTCTTTTCTAAATTTATTATTTTTTTATTGGTGTTAAAATTTTCTTATTCAACTGTTGCATCTTTTCTTGAATTATTCTGGTGCTTCATGACTTGTTTTATTCTGATTGGGTATTATTATTCATAAGTCAATACTATTCTTTTATGATACTTGCATTCCATTTGCATTGATATGCACTTATACTGTCTTTCATTACCCACACTCCTCTTCATTCTTGCAAATTTTGCACCACTGATATGCCATGTGCTTCTATTACTTTCTCATGTACATGTTATAGCTACCATGTAAATTGGACCCTTATTATTTGGCATTAACCCACCCATATTTTATTTTTTTTATCTTTATTTCCATGTTACTTTTCTTCTTTTCCTCTTCTTTCAAGATGGCCACCAAAGAAGGGAAAGGGAAAGCTCTAAATGGGGAGACAAACAAGTCCATCTGCACAATCTTTGGAGAAAAACATCAGTTGTAGCAGCCCGTCCACTTGCACATCTCAGCATGCACCGAGGACGGTGCAATCTTTAAGTGTGGGGAGGTCGATACCGACTTCCATGGGTTAGTTACTTCATATTTTAACACCAATTTTAATTTTCTTTGTTAAATTAGTTGTTGCATTTGCATGTTTGTTTGATTGTGTGCATATTTTACCACTACTTGGTTGAAGTAATATTTTCTTTTTCAAGAAACCTTTTATAGCATTTCACTAATTTGAATTGAAATTTTTATTGAACTTGTTTGAAGAAATATTATTTTGGAACATGGTTTAGAGCTCGAACACACAAAACCTGTAAGATTTTTGAGCCTATTTGATTGGTTGCATTTTATCAACCAATATTTTATTTTTGGTGTGTGTTTTTCTCTCTAAAATTGTGATCTTTGTCTTGCTTAATTCTATATGTCCATCATTTGATGTATGCATACACTTATATGATTGAGGCCTTTGTTTCACTAAGCTTACATACCCATATGGCCTTAACCTTTTATTATCCTTTGCAAACCAATTTAAGCCTATTTTATCCCTTTTATTCTTTATTTAGCACATCATTAACTCTAAGCGAAAAATAATAATGTCCTTAATTTGAATCCTTGGTTAGCTTAGACTAGTGAGAGTGCTTATGATTTAAGTGTGGGAAAATTGGGTTTGGAAACATTTGGTTTGAGAATTGAGTATGTTAGAATTTTCTAAAAATGTGAAAGAATGTTGAGAATATGTTCATGCATTCAATACCTTAATCATATGCCTTGAGAAAAACAAAAGAAAGAAAAATTATGAAAATAAAAAAAAGAGAGAAAAAAATAAAAATAAAAATAAAATAAATAGAAAAAAAAGAAAAGAAAAAGAAAAAGAGCAAACAATAAAAAGGGGACAAAATGCCCCAAAGTAAATGGTGAAAGCAATGCATATGAGTTGTACTCAAATTCGGATGCATGAATATTTGGAAAACATGGTTAATGGATAGTTAGGTTTTGTATTTTGATTACATGGATTGTCTTAAGTTAGGTGGGAAAAGTTTAAGTTAATTAAGGATTCAGATTTTAGTCCACTTGGCCAAATACAATCCTACCTTGACCCTAACCCCATTACAACCTTCAAAAGACCTCTTGATTTGTGTATTGGTGCATTAAACTTTTGTTGATTGGTAGAAGAAGAGCAAGCCTTAGAAAGCAAGGTTAGTAGAGAATTGAGAGAATCGAACCTTAAACCCTTAAGTGATTAGAGTGTATACACTTTCGGTGAGGGTTCGATGCTCGATTCCTTGTTCCCTGCTTTCATGAGCTATTTTCTTTTGCAAGTTTACTTGTACTTTGTTTTGTGATTTGAATTAGTGAAATCCAGTTCATATTTGTTCTTAAAAGATTTGTTTACCTTTAACCAAGTAGATAAAAGCATTTTGCATGTAGTTTCATTCATATAGATAGGTTGCATTTCATAAGTTTTACCATTCCTCTTCACTCTCTTATAGTTTCTCTTGAGCTTAGCATGAGGACATACTAATGTTTAAGTGTGGGGAGATTGATAAACCGCTATTTTACGGTTTATCTTGTGCTCAATCGAGTGGATTTTATCAATCTTTCATATACTTGTTCATACAAAATGCATGGCTTTACATTCTCCTTCTTGATTTTGTGCTATGATTTAAAATATGCTTCTTTGGCCTTATATTTGCTAATAGTAATCCTCTCTTATTACCATTCGATGCCGAGATATGTGCGTTAAGTGATTTTAGGGATTACAGGGCAGGAATGGCTCAGAGGATGGAAAGGAAGCATGCAAAAGTGGAAGGAATACAAGAAATTGAAGGAATTGCCAAAGCTGTCAGCCTGACCTCTTCGCACTCAAACGATCATAACTTGAGCTACAGATGTGCAAATGAGGCAGTTTTAGTTGCGTTGGAAAGCTAACATCTGGAACGTCACAACGATATATAATTTGCCATAGCTGCTATGATGATAAATGACGCGCACGCGTGAATCACGCGAATGCGTGACCTGGAAAAAATGCAATCCACGCTAACGCATGGACGACGCTTCCGCGTGACTTTGTAGCGACCTATACGAACCAGAAATCACTGGGGGCGATTTCTGGAATATTTTTGATCCAGATTTTGGCCCAGAAAACACAAATTAGAGGCTATAAAGTGGGAGAATGCATCCATTCATCAAAGGAGCTCATAATTCATAATTTGAGGTTTAGATGTAGTTTTTAGAGAGAAAGGCTCTCTCCTCTCTCTTAGGATTTAGGATTAGGATTAGGAATTAGGATTTCTCTTAAGATTTAGGATTTCATCTTCTTCATTCCAGGTTCAATGTTCCTTTAATTTATTTTCTACTTTTATTTATTCCATTACTTTAATTGTTATTTATCTTTTCAAATTGGTTTATGAACTTTCCATGTTAGAATTGATATCTTTATTTAATATAATTTGAGGTGTTTCAGACTTATGATTGCTTTTCTTAATTTATGTTATTAATGCTTTTAATTTAATTTAGATTTTTCTCCCTTGGCTTTGGTTGAGTAATTAGAGACTCTTGAGTTATCAAACTCATTGGGATTGATAATTGTTATCTTTGCCAATTAATTTAAATTCCAATAACTATAATCTTTTCTTAGGAATTGACTAGGATTTGAGGAATCAAATTGATTCATCCACTTAACTTACCTTTATAGTTAGAGGTTAATAAGGTGGGAGCAAAATCCAATTCTCATCACAATTGATAAGGATAACTAGGATAGGACTTCCGGTTCTCATACCTTGCCAAGAGCTTTATTAGTTATTAATTTAATTTCATGTAATCTATTTCTCTTGTTCAAACCTTTCAAAAACCCAAAAATACTGTTTTCCATAACAAATAATAAAACACACCTCCCTGAAATTTCTTGAGAAGACGACCCGAGGTTTGAATACTTCGGTTTATCAATTTTATTGGATTTTGTTACTTGTGACAACCAAGCTTTTGTACGAAAGGATTCTCTATTGGTTTAGAAACTATACCTACAACGCGAACTTATTTGTGAATTCTTTATCGATAGAAATCCGATAAGAATTCTTTAATTTTATTTTATTCTATTTTATTGAACCTGGAATTATTCATAACATCGATATCAGCATTGCATTCTGCATACTACACAAAAAAAAGGGAGCACGCGACGCGCCAGCCTCGCTGACGCATCCGCGTCATAGGTGTGTTCTAAAGAAAAGAGAATTGAACAGAAAATCACGCGAAAGCATGGCTGGAGGCGTGCCCCAGGCACAAACACGCCCACGCGAACAGGTCCCTGACACGTCCGCGTCGTTGGCAAATCCAGCCCTCCACGCGTGCGCGTCACCCACGCGCACGCGTGCCCCGTGAAATCAACATAAATGGGTGCATGGCAGAGAGTTAGGATGGAGTGGGGCTGGAACCATGCTAGAAGCACAAGCCCTACCACGCGAACGCGTACCCCACGCGTCCGCGTCATTTTAAAATAAAGGCCATGCACGCGTGCGCGTCACCCACGCGCACACGTCACCCTAAATTTAGGCAATGTGCAAATGAAACAGAAAGTTGCACGAACGCGAGGCTGCTCTCGCGCCACTAGCACAAATCAAGTCACGCGTACGTGTCATCAGAAAATATTGCAACTCACGCGAACGTGTGCTCCACGCGTCCGCGTCACCTGCGCCCCACATCTTATCCAGATCCGCACCAAAAATCTTATCTTTTCTTCCCCAATCCTAATTTTTCCTTCCTCCTTTCTTACTTACTTCTTCTTCCTCTCTTTCACTTCTCATCCTTCTTCACTTTCATTCTATTTTACTTAATTTATCTGCATACTTTAATTCATTGCATTTTAATTTTGTGCATATTTTTATTTTCTTTTCTAAATTTATTATTTTTCCATTGGTGTTAAAATTTTCTTATTCAACTGTTGCATCTTTTCTTGAATTATTTTGGTGCTTCACGACTTGTTTTATTCTGATTGGGTATTATTATTCATAAGTCAATACTATTCTTTTATGATACTTGCATTCCATTTGCATTGATATGCACTTATACTGTCTTTCATTACCCACACTCCTCTTCATTCTTGCAAATTTTGCACCACTGATATGCCATGTGCTTCTATTGCTTTCTCATGTACATGTTATAGCTACCATGTAAATTGGACCCTTATTATTTGGCATTAACCCACCCATATTTTATTTTTTTTTATCTTTATTTCCATGTTACTTTTCTTCTTTTCCTCTTCTTTCAAGATGGCCACCAAAGAAGGGAAAGGGAAAGCTCTAAATGGGGAGACAAACAAGTCCATCTGCACAATCTTTGGAGAAAAACATCAGTTGTAGCAGCCCGTCCACTTGCACATCTCAGCATGCACCGAGGACGGTGCAATCTTTAAGTGTGGGGAGGTCGATACCGACTTCCATGGGTTAGTTACTTCATATTTTAACACCAATTTTAATTTTCTTTGTTAAATTAGTTGTTGCATTTGCATGTTTGTTTGATTGTGTGCATATTTTACCACTACTTGGTTGAAGTAATATTTTCTTTTTCAAGAAACCTTTTATAGCATTTCACTAATTTGAATTGAAATTTTTATTGAACTTGTTTGAAGAAATATTATTTTGGAACATGGTTTAGAGCTCGAACACACAAAACCTGTGAGATTTTTGAGCCTATTTGATTGGTTGCATTTTATCAACCAATATTTTATTTTTGGTGTGTGTTTTTCTCTCTAAAATTGTGATCTTTGTCTTGCTTAATTCTATATGTCCATCATTTGATGTATGCATACACTTATATGATTGAGGCCTTTGTTTCACTAAGCTTACATACCCATATGGCCTTAACCTTTTATTATCCTTTGCAAACCAATTTAAGCCTATTTTATCCCTTTTATTCTTTATTTAGCACATCATTAACTCTAAGCGAAAAATAATAATGTCCTTAATTTGAATCCTTGGTTAGCTTAGACTAGTGAGAGTGCTTATGATTTAAGTGTGGGAAAATTAGGTTTGGAAACATTTGGTTTGAGAATTGAGTATGTTAGAATTTTCTGAAAATGTGAAAGAATGTTGAGAATATGTTCATGCATTCAATACCTTAATCATATGCCTTGAGAAAAGCAAAAGAAAGAAAAATTATGAAAATAAAAAAAAAAGAGAGAAAAAAATAAAAATAAAAATAAAATAAATAGAAAAAAAAGAAAAGAAAAAGAAAAAGAGCAAACAATAAAAAGGGGACAAAATGCCCCAAAGTAAATGGTGAAAGCAATGCATATGAGTTGTACTCAAATTCGGATGCATGAATATTTGGAAAACATGGTTAATGGATAGTTAGGTTTTGTATTTTGATTACATGGATTGTCTTAGGTTAGGTGGGAAAAGTTTAAGTTAATTAAGGATTCAGATTTTAGTCCACTTGGCCAAATACAATCCTACCTTGACCCTAACCCCATTACAACCTTCAAAAGACCTTTTGATTTGTGTATTGGTGCATTAAACTTTTGTTGATTGGTAGAAGAAGAGCATGCCTTAGAAAACAAGGTTAGTAGAGAATTGAGAGAATCGAACCTTAAACCCTTAAGTGATTAGAGTGTATACACTTTCGGTGAGGATTCGATGCTTGATTCCTTGTTCCCTGCTTTCATGAGCTATTTTCTTTTGCAAGTTTACTTGTACTTTGTTTTGTGATTTGAATTAGTGAAATCCAGTTCATATTTGTTCTTAAAAGATTTGTTTACCTTTAACCAAGTAGATAAAAGCATTTTGCATGTAGTTTCATTCATATAGATAGGTTGCATTTCATAAGTTTTACCATTCCTCTTCACTCTCTTATAGCTTCTCTTGAGCTTAGCATGAGGACATACTAATGTTTAAGTGTGGGGAGATTGATACACCGCTAGTTTATGGTTTATCTTGTGCTCAATTAAGTGGATTTTATCAATCTTTCATACACTTGTTCATACAAAATGCATGGCTTTACATTCTCATTCTTGATTTTGTGCTATGATTGAAAATATGCTTCTTTGGCCTTATATTTACTAATATTAATCCTCTCTTATTACCATTCGATGTCGTGATATGTGCGTTAAGTGATTTCAGGGATTACAGAGCAGGAATGGCTCAGAGGATGGAAAGGAAGCATGCAAAAGTGGAAGGAATACAAGAAACTGAAGGAATTGCCAAAGCTGTCAGCCTGACCTCTTTGCACTCAAACGGTCATAACTTGAGCTATAGAGGTTCAAATGAAATGGTTCTAGTTGCGTTGAAAAGCTAACATCCAGGGTTTCGCAACGATATATAATTTGCTATAGCTGCTCTGAAGATAGACGATGCGCACGCGTGAATCCCGCAAACGCATGACCTGGAAAAAATGCCATCCATGCTAATGCGTGGACGACGCTTCCGTGTGACTTTGCAGCGACCTGTACGAACCAGAAATCACTGGGGGCAATTTTTGGGCTATTTTTTACCCAGTTTTTGGCCCAGAAAACACAAATTAGAGGCTATAAAGTGGGGGAATGCATCCATTCATCAAAGGAGCTCATAATTCATAATTTGAGGTTTAGATGTAGTTTTTAGAGAGAGAGGCTCTCTCCTCTCTCTTAGGATTTAGGGTTAGAATTAGGAATTAGGATTTCTCTTAGGATTTAGGATTTCATCTTCTTCATTCACTTCTAAAATTTAGATATTTGCTAACATTTTTTATCTAACATTTTAGAAAATGTTAGCTATATTTATAAAATTATACTTTTAGTAACATTTATAAAATAAATGTTAAAAAATATATTTTTTTAAAAAAAAGAAAAAGAAAAACTAGATCTAAATGTTACCAAATGTGTAAACATGTGAAAATTATACTAAGACATCATTTTTTAATCTCTTTTACGTTCTTCACAACGGAGAAATCACTTCCAAAGTTCCAAGTTCCATCGCATCTCCTTCCTCTACACTTCATCTTCTTCCTCGATCTCAATCGCAATCTGAATCCTTCTCCAGATTCAGATTCTCTTCTCAATTTTGGTTATCATTTTTTCTCTTCTCAATCGCAATCTGAATCACTCTGTTCTTCAATTTCTCATCTCTTACTGATTTTGATCCAGATTTGAACCATGACGTAATTTCTCGCCTCTGGTTCATCCTCTCGTCGCCTGCACTGCCGTTGTGCCGTCCTCTTCTTGCCTACGCCATCGTCTTCTCGCTGCGCAGTCGTCTCTTGCCAATTTTATCGTTTGCTCATCCCACGGCTTGGTGAGTTTCAGTTCTTTTATTCAGTTATCTTCTTGCTCCTTTAGTATCCTCTTTAATCTTTACTTGATAATTAATCTGTAATTAATTTGTTGTATAATTATTAGTTAATTTAGGTTTTTAATTGGTTATTTAGTAGTTAGATTTTGAATTTAGGTTTTGATAAAGTTGTTTATTTGAATTTAGGTTTTGATTAAGTTGTATATTTGAATTTAGGTAGCATTATACTAGTATTACAATGATTTCTTGTGGCATGAATTGGAGAACTGTGCTCCAATCGTAGAGTGAAAACGTTCACTAAGAAATTGAACAGCTTCTCTGGTGTGAAAAGATACTATGTGTATGCTTGCATTACTCTTATTTTTTTATATTAATTTCTTCAAAAGAAATTGATTGTCTCTTGAACCAACTTTACTTAAAAAGTTCGTTTGTTGTAGCACAATTATTTAACAAATTTCCGAAGCCTTGAATCTACACTTTTTTACTAAATTTTATTGATGTAAAAATGATATTATAGAGTTGTATGAATTATTTTTACAGTTCCTCAGTTGGATGCAGAATAAATTCAGTGGAAATCAAGGGAGCACAAAACCAAACTCATGTACAACTACTACTACATGTAAGTCTTCATCTATAGTTTAAACAAGCATGTTAGCTATACACATCAAATTAGCTACTAATTTAATTTGGTGCTTTGATTTCATTGAATAAAATATCTCATCAATAAAGTTGAAGATTAATTTGATTCATTATTCATTCACCAGAATGTGCTTCCATTCAACATTATCTTTCGTGAATGAAGAAAAGAATGAGAATGGGGAGAAGAAGATTAAATTTTTTTATACAATGTTCATTTGTATCAAATTTTTCTTATTTTTTATCATATATATCATCACTCATGCATCATCAGACGGTCCCGGAAACTGTTTGATTAAGATACCATCTTTAGTGTTCACATCCTTGGCTAGAACAAGTTATACTAGGGTTGGCAAATTGAGTCATGACTCATGAGCCTACTAATCTACATCCATCTAATCCAATTAAGGCAAAACCCAAACCAATATAGTTTCTAGGAGTAACTCATCTATAAATAGAAAACACAGACACATTAGTAACTAAAGGAATAAAAATGCTCAACTTAGCCACTAAAAATTAATAAAATTGGAGATATTAGTGCTTTATAGGGACTCATGAATAGGCTCATATGAATAAAATTTTCATTTATCAAAGACTATGTAAGCCATTTTGATTTCTCAGGGACTAAATGGATTGTGATCTAATTTCTAAGCGGATTGATTCCAAGGTCCCAAATGCAGTCTCACATAAAACGGTACAAATACAATGCAAATCCCATTTTCAAGTTGGTAACCCATGAATTTGATTGGTTTAAAGTTGGTATCTTTGAGCAGTAGGGAAGTTACCAGCATCTCAGGCTAATCCTGAAGTGGTCTCTGCTTTTAGAAGAGAGGAAAAAGAATAGGCCATGAAGTTTTTGGACAATTACTTGAGAATTCACCGTGCAGCTAAGGTATTCTTTTGATGTTGATTTCTGCTTGTTCATTTACATTATTATGGTAATTTTTTTCTTAGTTATATTTCTAAAGGAGAACTACTTTTGCCGCCTGGGAAATGTGGCTCAGGAATCGGAAATGTGGCTCAGGAATCGGAAATGTGGCTCAGGAATCAATCATATTGAGCAAGACCTATCAAATCTTATTGGTTGCCATTCTGTTTTATGTATTGTAGCTGCAGAATATTTGAATGATTATAACTGCCTTAAATGTATGTGTTGTTAAAATGTTCGTTTTAGACAAATATGTGATATGCAAGCTGTGGGAAAGAGATCCATTATCGACGGTCTTCATGTAATTTTCTTTCCCAGGTTAACACAAGCTTTATGATGATAGAAGTTGATCAAGTCCAGAAAGGTAGTGAAATGAAGACCTTGTTGGTTGCGAGCGGTAAAGATGATGGTGCCGGTTTCGTCACTGATGAGGCACTCGGCGATGAGAATGGGGCAAACAGAAGAAGGGGTGGGTCTTCCTTTGTGGAGAACAATGTTTGAAGATAAAACATTAGCGACCAAGTTGTGACCGGTGGTACCAGGTTTGAGCTGATCCACTTTGGTGAACACTAGTTTTCTCGTGGTCGGCTTCTTATTGTTGTGTTTGCTGCTGTCACTTCCTTCTTCCATTGATTTCAGATTCTGATAGAGATATGTCAACCCTATGATTTTCTTCGTTCTAGGTAATTTCATACTCTCAATTCCCTTTATTAATAACTATTTTGTTGAATTGTGAGAATCCTATAACAGTTTTTTAACATAACTTATTATATATTGGTTACCATTTTTTAGAAGTGCATGCTTATTATTGCTGAATTATGAGTTCTATCTTTCAGGTTCTCTATTTAAGAAAATAGAACTGAATGAGTCCATCAGATATGCTTCTGGGGATCCCATAGAGAACTGGCTTAACACTCTACTACGCTTAGATGTTTCAAGTGCCATCCCTAATCTTAGCAGGTTATTTCCAGTGTTTTTCATATCATATTGGAAACTTCCTTTTTTTCCTCTCTGTTTATGGTTCTTCATTCTGCAATTAGGTTACCTCCACCCAATGAGTGTGATCTATACTATGTTAATCGGGACACCCTCTTTTTCTACCATAAAGATACTGAATTGTTCTTGCAGGTAAAAACTAGAATTATCTGATGATTTTGGCTAGAATGATAAATAATTATGCCTGCATTTATTTGTTGTACTAATATATTAATATTCTTGCAGCGAATGATGGCCTTGTATATTGCTTCACAGTACAAAAATTCTCCAAATGATTTACAGCTGATGGCAGATGCTCCATCACACCACTTATTTGTATTACTTGGTATATTTGGTTTCCTTTCTAGTTATTTTTTCTGTGTTTAAATTGATGTGGCTTGAACTAGATATATAATACTATTTGAATTACAGAACCTGTTAGACAAATCAAAGAATCAACTTCCTAATATCTTGGATGTCATCCGGGTTTGCATCTTTGGCATAAATCATCCTTGTCTTTTTTTGTTACATTTTTTAACATGGTCAGTTTTGACATAACCTTAGGATCTGCAATTTTCTCCTTATCATCTATGTATATGGAAGGAATGCACAAAATTTTGTATGTTATATGTCAAAAGTTTCCTCTTATCACAGTATATGTGTTTGACAAGTGGAACATATGTATAGGTAACTCTGTTGTTTTTGACTTAATATCTTTAATTGCATAAGAAGGGAGTGATGGGTTTTTTTCAGGTTTCTGGTCTCTGCGTGCTGCAGGAAGCTGGGGAGACTGAGTTAGTGCTTCAGAGTTTATATTGCCAATTACTCATGCTTTATGTACTTGTGTATCACTTTTCTTATTTTTTTTATATATATAGAATATTCGTAGAGTTTAAATGCTATAAGTATTTTTTTTCTCATTTTATTTGTATCATGAAGCAAACCTGTACAATGATTATTGATTAATAAAAGAGGTTATAAAATTTTCATTTTGTGAATTTGTGAATTCATGTTGTAGTAATTAATTTTAGTATATTTTTAGTGTATAATATAAAATAAAAAATGGTATAATATAACTAAAAAAATGTTATTAAAGATCTTTTGTAACATTTTTTAAGTGTTACAAAAAATATTTATGGTAATATTTTTTCAAGTGTTACAAAAAATATTTATGGTAACATTTTTTCAAGTGTTACATAAAATATCTATTGTAATATTTTTAAGTGTTACACAAAATATCTATGATAACATTTTTCTAAGTGTTACAAAAAAGATCTATTGTAATATTTCTCTAAGTGTTACCAAGAAATGTCTATTGTAACAATTTTTTATAATATTACTATAGAATATCTTTTGTAACATTTTTACTAAATGTTATTAAATCTTTAGAAGAATGTTAGTAAAACTCTTTAGTAACATAGGGTATATTTAACATTTGTTAAAATGTTACAAATATACATATGTAACATTTTAATATGATTTAGTAACATTTTTTAAATGTTAGTAAAAATCAATTATGTAGTAGTGATTCCAGGTTCAATGTTCCATTAATTTATTTTCTACTTTTATTTATTCCATTACTTTAATTGTTATTTATCTTTTCAAATTGGTTTATGAACTTTCCATGTTAGAATTGATATCTTTATTTAATATAATTTGAGGTATTTCAGACTTATGATTGCTTTCCTTAATTTATGTTATTAATGCTTTTAATTTAATTTAGATTTTTCTCCATTGGCTTTGGTTGAGTAATTAGAGACTCTTGAGTTATCAAACTCATTGTGATTGATAATTGTTATCTTTGCCAATTAATTTGAATTCCAATAACTCTAATCTTTTCTTAGGAATTGACTAGGATCTGAGGAATCAAATTGATTCATCCACTTAACTTACCTTCATAGTTAGAGGTTAACAAGGTGGGAGCAAAATCCAATTCTAATCACAATTGATAAGGATAACTAAGATAGGACTTTGATGAGCGGATAATTTATACGCTTTTTGGCATTGTTTTTAGTATGTTTTAGTTAGTTTTTAGTATATTTTTATTAGTTTTTAGTTAAAATTCACTTTTCTGGACTTTACTATGAGTTTGTGTGTTTTTCTGTGATTTCAGGTATTTTTTGGCTGAAATTCAGGGACCTGAGCAAAAATCTGATTCAGAGACTGAAAAGGACTGCAGATGCTGTTGGATTCTGACCTCCCTGCACTCGAAGTGGATTTTCTGGAGATACAGAAGCCCAATTGGCGCGCTCTCAACGGCGTTGGAAAGTAGACATCCTATGCTTTCCAGCAATGTATAATAGTCCATACTTTGCCCAAGATTTGATGGCCCAAACCGACGTTCCAAATCAGCTCAAAACTGCCCGGCGTTTAACGCCGGAACTGGCACAAGAATGGGAGTTAAACGCCCAAACTGGCACAAAAGCTGGCGTTTAACTCCAAGAAGAGTCTCTACACGAAAATGCTTCAATGCTCAGCCCAAGCACACACCAAGTGGGCCCGGAAGTGGATTTTTCTGTCATTTACTCATTTCTGTAAACCCTAGGCTACTAGTTCTCTATAAATAGGACCTTTTACTATTGTATTTTCATCTTTTGATCACTTTAGATCTCTAGATCATCTTTTAATCATGTTTTTATGATTGAACCCTCTTTGGGAGGCTGGCCATTCGGCCATGCCTAGACCTTGTTCTTATGTATTTTCAACGACGGAGTTTCTACACATCATAGATTAAGGTGTGGAGCTCTGCTGTACCTCGAGTATTAATGCAATTACTATTGTTCTTCTATTCAATTCAGCTCGTTCTTATTCCAAGATATCACTTGTTCTTCAACTTGATGAATGTGATGATCCGTGACACTCATCATCATTCTCACCTATGAACGTGTGACTGTCAATCACCTCCTTTCTACCTTAGATTGGGTGGATATCTCTTGGGTTCTTTAACCAGAATCTTCGTGGTATAAGCTAGAATTGATGACTGCATTCAAGAGAATCCGGAAGGTCTAAACCTTGTCTGTGGTATTCTGAGTAGGATTCAATGATTGAATGACTGTGACGAGCTTCAAACTCGCGATTGTGGGGCGTTAGTGACAGACGCAAAAGAATCACTGGATTCTATTCCGACATGATCGAGAACCGACAGCTAAATAGCCGTGCCGTGACAGGGTGCGTTGAACATTTTCACTGAGAGGATGGGAGGTAGCCACTGACAACAGTGAAACCCTACATACAGCTTGCCATGGAAAGGAGTAAGAAGGATTGGATGAAGACAGTAGGAAAGCAGAGAGACGGAAGGGACAAAGCATCTCCATTCGCTTATCTGAAGTTCTCACCAATGAATTGCATAAGTATCTCTATCTTTATCTTTATGCTTTATTCATATATCATTCATAACCATTTGAATCTGCCTGACTAAGATTTACAAGGTGACCATAGCTTGCTTCATACCAACAATCTCCGTGGGATCGACCCTTACTCGCGTAAGGTTTATTACTTGGACGACCCAGTGCACTTGTTGGTTAGTTGTGCGAAGTTGTGTTTATGCCATGGTATTGAACACCAAGTTTTTGGATTCATTACCGGGGATTATTTGAGTTGTAAAAAGTAGTGATCACAATTTCGTGCACCAAGTTTTTGGCGCCGTTGCCGGGGATTGTTGAGTTTGGACAACTGACGGTTCATCTTGTTGCTTAGATTAGGTATTTTTCAGAGTTCTTAAGAATGAATTCTAGTGTTTCAAGGTGATGTTCTTATCATCACCAAAGCTGATTGATTCTCATCAATTTAGCTCTTGAATGCAATGTCCTGCTGAAGCTTGGCTATCCATGTCTAATTTCTTTAGACTAAAGCTTTAGACTAACATTGCATGATTCCTGGTATTCTCATTAAGAATTTTGATATCTTTATTTTCTTCTCCACTTAATTTTCGAAAAAAATCCAAAAAAATTACAAAATCATAAAAACCAAAAAAAAATATTTCTTGTTTGAGTATAGTGTCTCATGTTAAGTTTGGTGTCAATTGCATGTTTCTGTTCTTCTTGCATTCATTCATGTGTCTTAAGTGATCTTCAAGTTGTTCTTGATGATTTCCTTGCTCTGATCTTTAAATTCTCTTGACTTGAGTGTTTTGTTGTTTTTCATATGCATTCTCATTTTGTTAGTGTCAGTAGTATACAAACTGCTAAGTTTGGTGTCTTGCATGCATTGTTATTTGATTTTAGTTGCATTTTGATTTTTCTTTATTATTGAAAATCCAAAAAAATTTTTAATTTGTGTCTTTTCAAGTCAATAATACAGAGAATTGAAGATTCAGAACATACAGCAGAGGAATTACACAGAAAAAGGATGGGCGTTCAAAATGCCCAGTGAAGAAGGCAGACTGGCGTTTAAATGCCAGCCAGGGTGCCTGGCTGGGCGTTTAACGCCCAAAAGGGTAGTGCTTTGGGCGTTAAACGCCAGAATGTGCACCATTCTGGGCGTTTAACGCCAATATGGCACAAGAGGGAAGATTTTGTTTTTAATTCAAATTTTTTTCAAGTTTTCAAAATTTTTCAAAATCAAATCTTTTTCAAATCAAATCTTTTCAATCAAATCTTTTTCAAAATCAATTTCTTTCCATTTTCAAAAATACTTGCTATCAATTAATGATTTGATTCAACATTTCAAGTATGTTGCCTTTTCTGTTGAGAAAGGTTTAATGTTTGAATCATATCTTTTCTTGTTAGCCAAGTCATTAATTTTTAAAATCAAATCTTTTTAAATTGTTTTTCAAATCATATCTTATCAATCACATCTTTTCAAAACCATAACTTTTAAATCATATCTTTTTAATCACATCTTTTTCAAAAAAGTTTTCAATCATATCTTCTTCAAAATCTTTTTCAAAATGATTTTAAAATCTTTTTAATTAATTTTCGAAAATTTCTTCCCCTCTTCTCACATCCTTCTATTTATGGACTAACACTATTCCTCAATGCACAATTCGAACTCCATCTTTCTTGATAAGTTCGAATTCTCTACTTCTTCCTTCTACTTTTCTTTTCCTCTGACACCTCAAGGAATCTCTATACTGTGACATAGAGGATTCCATATTTTCTTGTTCTCTTCTCTTTCATATGAGCAGGAGCAAGGACAAAAGCATTCTTGTTGAGGCTGACCCTGAACCTGAAAGGACCCTGAAGCAAAAGCTAAGAGAAGCTAAGGCACAACTCTCTATAGAGGATCTAACAGAAATCTTCAAAGAAGAAGAACCCATGGCAGCCGAAAACAACAACAATGCCAACAATGCAAGGAAGGTGCTGGGTGACTTTACTGCACCTACTCCCGACTTCTATGGGAGAAGCATCTCTATCCCTGCCATTGGAGCAAACAACTTTGAGCTTAAACCTCAATTAGTTTCTCTAATGCAACAGAATTGAAAGTTCCATGGACTTCCATTGGAAGATCCTCATCAGTTCTTAGCTGAATTCTTGCAAATCTGTGATACTGTGAAGACTAATGGGGTTGACCCTGAGGTCTACAGACTTATGTTATTCCCTTTTGCTGTAAGAGACAGAGCTAGGATATGGTTGGACTCACAACCTAAAGAAAGCCTGAACTCTTGGGAAAAGCTAGTCAATGCCTTCTTGGCAAAGTTCTTTCCACCTCAAAAATTGAGTAAGCTTAGAGTGGAAGTCCAAACCTTCAGACAGAAGGAAGGAGAATCCCTCTATGAAGCTTGGGAAAGATACAAACAATTGATCAGAAAGTGTCCCTCTGATATGCTTTCTGAATGGAGCATCATAGGTATTTTCTATGATGGTCTGTCTGAACTGTCCAAGATGTCATTGGATAGCTCTGCTGGAGGATCTCTTCATCTGAAGAAGACGCCTACAGAAGCTCAAGAGCTAATTGAAATGGTTGCAAATAACCAATTCATGTACACTTCTGAAAGGAATCCTGTGAACAATGGGACAAATCAGAAGAAAGGAGTTCTTGAGATTGATACTCTGAATGCCATATTGGCTCAGAACAAAATATTGACTCAGCAAGTCAATTTGATTTCTCAAAGTCTATCTGGAATGCAAAATGCACCAGGCAGTACTAAGGATGCTTCATCTGAAGAAGAAGCTTATGATCCTGAGAAACCTTCAATGGAAGAGGTGAATTACATGGGAGAACCCTATGGAAACACCTATAATTCTTCATGGAGAAATCATCCAAATCTCTCATGGAAGGATCAACAGAGACCTCAACAAGGTTTCAACAACAATAATGGTGGAAGAAACAGGTTTAGCAATGACAAGCCTTTTCCATCATCTTCTCAGCAACAGACAGAGAATTCTAAGCAGAACCACTCTGACTTAGCAACCATGGTCTCTGATCTAATCAAAACCACTCAAAGTTTCATGACTAAAACAAGGTCCTCCATTAGAAACTTGGAGGCACAAGTGGGTCAGCTGAGCAAGAAAATTACTGAACTCCCTCCTAGTACTCTTCCAAGCAATACAGAAGAAAATCCAAAAGGAGAGTGCAAGGCCATCAACATGGCCGAATTTGGAGAGGAGGAAGAGGCAGTGAACGCCACTGAGGAAGACCTCAATGGACGTCTACTGGTCTCCAATGAGTTCCCTAATGAGGAACCATGGGAATCTGAGGGGCTCACATTGAGACCATAGAGATTCCATTGGACTTACTTCTGCCATTCATGAGCTCTGATGAGTATTCTTCCTCTGAAGAGGATGAGTATGTCACTGAAGAGCAAGTTGCTAAATACCTTGGAGCAATCATGAAGCTAAATGACAAGTTATTTGGTAATGAGACTTGGGAGAATAAACCTCCTTTGCTCACCAAAGAACTGGATGACTTGTCTAGGCAGAGATTACCTCAAAAGAGACAAGATCCTAGAAAGTTCTCAATACCTTGTGCCATAGGCACCATGACCTTCAAGAAGGCCTTGTGTGACTTAGGTTCAAGTGTAAACCTCATGCCTCTCTCTGTAATGGAGAAGCTAGGGATCTTTGAGGTACAAGCTACAAGAATCTCACTAGAGATGGCAGACAATTCAAGAAAACAAGCTTATGGGCTAGTAGAGGATGTTCTGGTGAAGATTGAAGACCATTACATCCCTGCTGATTTCATAGTCCTAGAGACTGGGAAGTGCATGGATGAATCTATCATCCTTGGCAGACCCTTCCTAGCCACAGCAAAGGCTGTGATTGATGTGGACAGAGGAGAATTGATCATTCAAGTGAATGAAGAATCCTTTGTGTTTAAGGCTCAAGGATATCCCTCTGTCACCATGGAGAGGAAGCATAAAGAGCTCCTCTCAAAACAGAGTCAAACAGAGCCCCCACAGTCAAACTCTAAGTTTGGTGTTGGGAGGCCACAACTAACTTCTAAGTTTGGTGTTGAACCCCCACATTCAAACTCTAAGTTTGGTGTTGGGAGGTTCCAACATTGCTCTGAGTATCTGTAAGGCTCCATGAGAGCCCACTGTCAAGCTACTGACATTAAAGAAGCGCTTGTTGGGAGGCAACCCAATGTTATATTTAATCTATTTTCCTTTGTTATTTTATGTTTTCTGTAGGTTGATGATCATGAGAAGTCACAAAATCAATTGAAAAAGCAAAAACAGAATGAAAACAGAAAGAAAAACAGCACACCCTGGAGGAGAACTTGCTGGCGTTTAAACGCCAGTGAAGCTAGCAAATGGGCGTTTAACGCCCAGTCTGGCACCATTCTGGGCGTTTAACGCCAGAAAGGGGCACCAAACTGCCGTTAAACGCCAGAAAAGGGAAAGAAGCTAGCGTTAAACGCCAGAAATGGGCACCAACCCGGCGTTTAACGCCAGAATTGGCAAAGGGTGCATTTTTGCACGCCACTTGGTGCAGGGTTGAATTTTCCTTGACACCTCAGGATTTGTGGACCCCACAGGATCCCCACCTACCCCACCATCCTCTCTCTTCTTCTTCACTCATTCACCAATCACCTCTACCACTGTTCCCCAAAAACCCCTCACCTATCAAATCCCACTATTCTCTTCACCACTCACATCCATCCTTCATAAAACCCCACCTACCTCACCATTCAAATTCAAACCACTTTCCCTCCCAAACCCACCCATTCATAGCCGAACCCTACCCCTCTTTCCACCCCTATATAAACCCATCTTCACTCCTTCATTTTCACACAACCTAAACACTACTTCTCCCCCTTTGGCCGAACCACAAAGCCATCTCCATCTCTTCCATTTCTTCTTCTTCTACTATCTTCTTTCTTCTTTTGCTCGAGGACGAGCAAACCTTTTAAGTTTGGTGTGGTAAAAGCATTGTTTTTTGTTTTTCCATAACCATTTATGGCATCCAAGGCCGGAAAAACCTCTAGAAAGAGGAAAGGGAAGGCAAAAGCTTTCACCTCCGAGTCATGGGAGATGGAGAGATTCATCTCAAGGGTGCATCAAGACCACTTCTATGAAGTTGTGGCCTTGAAGAAGGTGATCCCCGAGGTCCCTTTTAAACTCAAAAATAGTGAATATCCGGAGTTCCGACATGAGATTCGAAGCAGAGGTTGGGAAGTTCTTACCAACCCCATTCAACAAGTCGGAATCTTAATGGTTCAAGAGTTCCGTGCCAATGCATGGATCACCAAGAACCATGATCAAAGTGTGAACCCGGACCCAAAGAATTGGCTTACAATGGTTCGGGGGAATTGCTTAGATTTTAGTCCGGAAAATGTAAGGTTGGCATTCAACTTGCCCATGATGCAAGGAGATGAACACCCTTACACTAGAAGGGTCAACTTTGATCAAAGGTTGGACCAAGTCCTCATAGACATCTGTGAAGAGGGCGCCCAATGGAAGAGAGATTCAAGAGGGAAGCCGGTTCAACTAAGAAGGCATGACCTCAAGCCCGTGGCTAGGGGATGGTTGGAGTTTATCCAACGCTCAATCATTCCCACTAGCAACCGGTCTGAAGTTACTCTAGACCGGGCCATCATGATTCATAGCATCATGATTGGAGAAGAAGTAGAAGTTCATGAGGTTATAGCCTAAGAACTTTATAAGGTGGCGGACAAGTCCTCTACCTTGGCAAGGTTAGCCTTTCCTCATCTCATTTGTCACCTCTGTTATTCAGTTGGAGTTGACATAGAGGGAGACATCCCCATTGATGAGGACAAGCCCATCACTAAGAAAAGGATGGAGCAAACAAGAGATCCCACTCATCATGAAATCCCTGAGATACCTCAAGGGATGCACTTTCCTCCACTAAACTATTGGGAGCAAATCAACCCCTCCCTAGGAGAATTAAGTTCCAACATGGGACAACTAAGGGTGGAGCCCCAAGAACATTCCATCCTCCTCCATGAAATTAGAGAAGACCAAAGAATCAAGAGAGAGGAGCAACAAAGGCAAGGAAGAGACATTGAGGAGCTCAAGCACTCCATAAGATCTTCAAGAGGAAGAACAAGCCGCCATCACTAAGGTGGACCCGTTCTTTAATCTCCTTGTTCTTTAATTTCCTGTTTTTCGAATTTTCATGCTTATGTTTATCCATGTTTGTGTCTTATGATCATTAGTGTCTTAGTGTCTATGCCTTAAAGTTATGAATGTCCTATGAATCCATCACCCTTCTTAAATGAAAAATGTTCTTAATTGAAAAAGAGAAGAATCGCATGAATTTCAGATTTTATAACAGATTAATTATTTTGATGTGGTGGTAATACTTTTGTTTTCTGAATGTATGCTTGAACAGTGCATATGTCTTTTGAATTTGTTGTTCATGAATGTTAAAATTGTTGCCTCTTGAAAGAATGATGAAAAAGGAGACATGTTACTGAGGATCTGAAAAATCATAAAAATGATTCTTGAAGCAAGAAAAAGCAGTGAATACAAAAAAAACGAAAAAAAAGGAGAAAGAGAAAAAGAAAGAAAAAGAAAGAAATAAAAACTGTGATCCAAGGCAAAAAGAGTGTGCTTAAGAACCCTGGACACCTCTAATTGGGGACTCTAGCAAAGCTGAGTCACAATCTGAAAAGGTTCACCCAATTATGTGTCTGTGGCATGTATGTATCCGGTGGTAATACTGGAAGACAGAGTGCTTTGGGCCACGGCCAAGACTCATAAAGTAGCTGTGTTCAAGAATCATCATACTTAACTAGGAGAATCAATAACACTATCTGGATTCTGAGTTCCTATAGAAGCCAATCATTCTGAATTTCAAAGGATAGAGTGAGATGCCAAAACTATTCAGAGGCAAAAAGCTAAAAGCCCCGCTCATCTAATTAATACTGATGTTCATAGATGTTTTTGGAATTCATTGCATATTCTCTTCTTTTTATCTTGTTTGATTTTCAGTTGCTTGAGGACAAGCAACAATTTAAGTTTGGTGTTGTGATGAGCGGATAATTTATACGCTTTTTGGCATTGTTTTTAGTATGTTTTTAGTATGTTTTAGTTAGTTTTTAGTATATTTTTATTAGTTTTTAGTTAAAATTCACTTTTCTGGACTTTACTATGAGTTTGTGTGTTTTTCTGTGATTTCAGGTATTTTCTGGCTGAAATTCAGGGACCTGAGCAAAAATCTGATTCAGAGACTGAAAAGGACTGCAGATGCTGTTGGATTCTGACCTCCCTGCACTCGAAGTGGATTTTCTGGAGATTCAGAAGCCCAATTGGCGCGCTCTCAACGGCGTTGGAAAGTAGACATCCTAGGCTTTCCAGCAATGTATAATAGTCCATACTTTGCCCAAGATTTGATGGCCCAAACCGACGTTCCAAATCAGCTCAAAACTGCCCGGCGTTTAACGCCGGAACTGGCACAAGAATGGGAGTTAAACGCCCAAACTGGCACAAAAGCTGGCGTTTAACTCCAAGAAGAGTCTCTACACGAAAATGCTTCAATGCTCAGCCCAAGCACACACCAAGTGGGCCCGGAAGTGGATTTTTCTGTCATTTACTCATTTCTGTAAACCCTAGGCTACTAGTTCTCTATAAATAGGACCTTTTACTATTGTATTTTCATCTTTTGATCACTTTAGATCTCTAGATCATCTTTTAATCATGTTTTTATGATTGAAACCTCTTTGGGAGGCTGGCCATTCGGCCATGCCTAGACCTTGTTCTTATGTATTTTCAACGGTGGAGTTTCTACACATCATAGATTAAGGTGTGGAGCTCTGCTGTACCTCGAGTATTAATGCAATTACTATTGTTCTTCTATTCAATTCAGCTCGTTCTTATTCCAAGATATCACTTGTTCTTCAACTTGATGAATGTGATGATCCGTGACACTCATCATCATTCTCACCTATGAACGTGTGACTGTCAATCACCTCCGTTCTACCTTAGATTGGGTGGATATCTCTTGGGTTCTTTAACCGGAATCTTCGTGGTATAAGCTAGAATTGATGACTGCATTCAAGAGAATCCGGAAGGTCTAAACCTTGTCTGTGGTATTCTGAGTAGGATTCAATGATTGAATGACTGTGACGAGCTTCAAACTCGCGATTGTGGGGCGTTAGTGACAGACGCAAAAGAATCACTGGATTCTATTCCGACATGATCGAGAACTGACAGCTAAATAGCCGTGCCGTGACAGGGTGCGTTGAACATTTTCACTGAGAGGATGGGAGGTAGCCACTGACAACGGTGAAACCCTACATACAGCTTGCCATGGAAAGGAGTAAGAAGGATTGGATGAAGACAGTAGGAAAGCAGAGAGACGGAAGGGACAAAGCATCTCCATTCGCTTATCTGAAGTTCTCACCAATGAATTGCATAAGTATCTCTATCTTTATCTTTATGCTTTATTCATATATCATTCATAACCATTTGAATCTGCCTGACTAAGATTTACAAGGTGACCATAGCTTGCTTCATACCAACAATCTCCGTGGGATCGACCCTTACTCGCGTAAGGTTTATTACTTGGACGACCCAGTGCACTTGCTGGTTAGTTGTGCGAAGTTGTGTTTATGCCATGGTATTGAACACCAAGTTTTTGGATTCATTACCGGGGATTATTTGAGTTGTGAAAAGTAGTGATCACAATTTTGTGCACCAGACTTCCAGTTCTCATACCTTGCCAAGAGCTTTATTAGTTATTAATTTAATTTTCTGCAATCTATTTCTCTTGTTCAAACCTTTCAAAAACCCAAAAATACTGTTTTCCATAACCAATAATAAAGCACACCTCCCTGTAATTCCTTGAGAAGACGACCCGAGGTTTGAATACTTCGGTTTATCAATTTTATTGGGTTTTGTTACTTGTGACAACCAAGCTTTTGTACGAAAGGATTCTCTGTTGGTTTAGAAACTATACCTACAACACGAACTTATTTGTGAATTCTTTGCCGATAAAAATCCGATCGTCATGCACACACAGGGATATGCCTACTACTGAGAGTGTTCACACACTTTGTGGTGCACGCACACGTATAGACATGCTTGCTATTGGGTACGTTCGCACCTCCTGGTGCGTACGCACCTCTATGAACAATTGCACAAGTGTGCGCATGCACACACTCTGTTTCTCAGCAACATTTATTTTGTGATTTGTACATGGTTTCAAACTTCTAAACCTCTATTTTTACTCTTTTAACCCCTAGACCTTAGTGGTATACCAAGTAATGAGATGAAGCTAGGAAGGTAAGGTAGATTGGGGGTGAAGTAAGCTTGGAAAATGACGAATTTATGTATGAAACGTGCAAAGATATGACGTATATGTGATGCCATGGCCATAATGAATGATTATGCGATGATTATGAATGAATGTAAAGGAGTAATAATGACGAATTTGAGAATGAATGGACATGATGATGGTATGGATGTGTTGGACGCAGGGAAGGTAGTAGGGTGCTAATCCCTCTATTCTTTTTCTCGGATTCATTGTGATTGTGTTTTCTGGGATATGAGGAAGGTGGTAGGGCACTAATCCCCCGACGTATTCCCTCACATTCTTTCTCTTTCTGTCTGCAAGGTGGTAGGGTACTAAATTAATACCCCCCTACGTATTATTTGGGCCAAAATGTCCAAAGAGGCCAAAAAGGCCTCCAAGCATCTATTTAAGGATAAAATGTAAGGAAAAAAAGAGAAATTTTTTAAGTAGTCTTTGTATTAGTTTTATTATCATGTTTTCGTGAATTTTAGAGAGAGAAGCTCTAACTTCTTTCTATAATTTTTTGTTTCTACTTTAATTTCTTTTGTTTTAGTTTTTAATCTTATTTTAGTTTAGTTTTATTTACTTTTTCTTGTTCTACAATCTTAATTTGATAGAATTTTCTTGTTTGTTTTCTCTTATTTATGTCATTTTAGTTTATGAACCATTGTTGAATTTTTAATTTTCTATTAATGCAATTTAATATTTTATGTTTTATTCATACTTATTTGAGTTGTTATTATTACTTTCTTGAATTGGGTAGTTGTAGTTTTTATTATTCTTACAATTTATGATTTTTTTTTATGCATACAAAGTGTTTGATCAAATGCTTGAACTAGTTATAGAGTAGATTTTTACTTTTTTAGCTTGGAATTGAGAAATTGAGTGACTTGAGTTACTAATGTCCAAGTTGATTGATAATTTAGAGATTTTAATTAATTTTATTTCTAGAGACGCTAATCTTTTACTAATTCAATTAGTAAGTACCTATTTAAGGAGAAAATGCAAGGGTAAAAAGGAGAAACTTTTTATGTAGTCTTAGTCATAGTTGTTAAAACCGGACTGGATTGACCGGTTTGACTGAAAAATTGATAAATCAGATCCTGTACCAATCCGGTTTAGTGTACTGACCGTTTAAGGAAATGAACCGGTCAAAACCAGTACGAACTTGAACCGAACCGGTCCGATCAACAAGAGCAGTCAACGGTCAACTCGCGTGCTGATGACGTTAGTGTGCGGGATTGAGAAATTTTTAAAAATGGAGTGCAAGAGATGGGAGTCAAATTTGGCTCTTCTCATATGAAGACCAAGCTAACCACCATTACACTAATCTTTTTTTTTTTGGTATCATTCATGCTTTTCATAGTATATATTGCATGTTACATAATATCCTAACTAAAATACTTAATTCAATATTTTTTATATTCAACATTTTTTAAACTAATTATTTTTTAATTGAAGTACAAATTAATTAATTTTAAAATAAAAAATAATAATTAATATAAAAATAAAAAAATTGTTTATTCTAAAAAGAAAAAATAAATTTATATAATTATTTAATTATATAAAGATATTTAGACTTTAAAATTATTCTTTGGATATAGTTCATTGATTATTATTCTTATTGTGTCCATTTAAGATACTATTATAGTAGTACGGACTAATTTTATGTCTATCTTTCTATTAGTTATTTATAGAATTTGAGACTTAATTGTTCTTAAAATGTTAGTAAAAATATGTATTTCAAATTTTAAGTTTAGGTTTCTGACTATTTTATAATTTTTATTTACACGAGACCGGCTTTACCGTTGGACCAATAATTATCAGTTGAACCAATAAACCAGTAAATCAGTAACCTGATCGGTTCGTGTAACACCCTAATTACAATTCTAAGCTTATACATATAATATATAGAAAGAATTAATATAATCTAGAAGCCCGATGAAGGATATAGCTCAAAAACAGGATTCGAAAAGCGCAAAACATTCACACGAAACCAAGGCATAAGACATAAGGTAGAGATACAAGAGAATAGAACATTTACAGATATAAGAGTATAATAATCATAAGGAACTAGCCGCAACTTACGGAGTTTAAGCCCGCTAGCCATATGTGCAGACAAAACAAAATCTGAAGTCTAAATTAGCTTATACAAGTTTTTCTCTCTCAATACAAGCCTCTAGGCAAAAGCAAAATACAAAAGATGAGAGATATGTAAAATAAATAAAAAGACTCCAAAAAGTATCATGATCCTCCGCTTCTGTCACAATCCAAACAACTCACCGAGGTGGGTTGCGACCTGCATCTAAAAAACAACAACAGAATATGGTATGAGAACCGGAGGTTCTCAGTATGGTAACAATGCCCAATAATGTAAGATATAAGGTTCCGGGATGCCGAAGGAAATCCTAGAACTTCACATCGATATAGAATATTCAAGCCTCAACAAAACGAAATAAATAACTCAAATCATAAATCATAAACATGATTATCTAAACTTAGGATATTTCTAACTAATACTAATCACACCGATGTATCCCACAGCCTTCACCAGCCTAACCTCTATGCGATCCCATCGCCACCGCCTATCGAACCTCCTCAGCACCATACAATCACAAATAATACAAGCAAGTAAAACACAAGTAATATACATGTACAACAAGTAAAACAACTAGCAAATAAGCATATTATTCATTTACACAAAAGATGCAATTAGGCAAAGCAAACAAAACATATAATAGATGCACATGATGAATGCCTGTTCTACTGACTCGTGATATCACTTGTTGGTCTATAAATGCCAACCCGACACATCCTTTCAAATGTCACCTTTCTGCCACGTCCGTGGATATAGCGCCTGGCACGCTTTTATTCTGAGGATATAATGCCTTGCACACTATCATTCTGAGAATATAGTGCCTAGCATACTTGCATGCTCATTCCAAGGATATAGTGCCTGGCACACTCTTGCGGTAGAGAAGGAAAACAACAACAACATCTATTTCATCATAAATCATTCCAAGGATATAGTGCCTGGCACACTATCATTCCAAGGATATAGTGCATGGCACACTTTCCACATCCAACAAGTCCATCCATCTCAGTCATCACCAATCATCACCATTTCTTATCTCAATCCACTTTCATTTATCGATTCTCAACATTCCAAGGATATAGTGTCTGGCACACTTTCCTTCAATCACTATCATTCCAAGGATATAGTGCCTGGCACACTCTCCACATAATTCAATAATTTCATCATTCCTTTCCAAGTTCTCAACTCATCACAACCATCATCAATTCATAAATTTTCTATTTCGAACTCATTAGTTCGTCAATTTCTCAATTCATATACCTTTCTTTTTCGCACTCCACCAAACCCATCCTCAATACACTAGAAACCTAAGCCTCCGTTCTCTAACTTTTCAAAATAGTTCCAAATCAAATCCTCCTAAAATCTTTCCCATGGTCGATACCCAAAAATAATCCCAAGAGTTTTAGAATGGTGTCACAGGAGTTTACAAGCTTGTTGGGAAGATGAGATAGTTTAAAAAAAAACAAAGTTATAGTTGTAAAACAGGGCATGTGCGTACGCACAAGGGTGTGCGTGCGCACGCCCAAAGAGATTTTCAAAATGTGTGCGTATGTATAGAGGTGTGCGTACGCACAAGTACGAAATTTCACAATTTTGTTCGCTCGCACAAGGTGTGCTAGCACCCTTAACAGACTGCCCTTCCCAACATGTGCATGCGCACAAGGCTGTGCGTGCGTACAGGTTATAAAACTCTTATATACGCGCACAGGTTGTGCTAGCGCTCTCATAAGAAGGCCTTCCCCTGTGTGTGCATACGCCCAAGGCTGTGCGTGCGCACATACCAGAAATCACAAAATTCTGTAACTTTACAGAATTTCAGATTTTGACACCAAACTTTGAATGATCATAACTTCCTCTACAAAAATTCAAATTTTACAAACTTTATATCAATGTGAAGAGTTTCCAATGGACTTTAATTCTACACAAATTTCAACAATTTTTGAAAACTGAGGCACAAGTTATGACCCTTCAAAGTTCACTAAAAAGCAGTTTTTACCAAAAGGTCACAAGTTCTTAACTTTCCAAATTCTCAACCAAAATCAAATCAAAACCATACCAAACTCCAATTTACCTCATAACTCACCCTTTGTGTCACAATTCACCCTTCATACCAAATTTTCCTTCACATTTCATTATTCTCATTCTTAAACATCAAATATACTTTATAATCATTCCTCCCCAACGCATTCATCAATCATCATTCTATCACTATCAATCTTCATCATCAACCTCATTCATACACCATATCAATAATCAACAATATTACTCCTCCAAATTCATCATACATCATACAATCAACAACATTATTTAACAACACTAACACCATCAATACTTTCTCATACATAAATACTTCACTTACCGCCCATCATTATAATAAAAGTCACTCAACACCAACCTTACACACCATCAATAACCCACCAACCTTAATACAACATCAACCGCAAGATTCAAAATCCACAATTATCATAAACATATATCATCACATATCACAATCATCAATATCCCTTACTCCAAACCATAAAAAATATTTTACATTATTTATTACCTTAAACTCTCATAATTCTTATTATTCATCAATATAACTAATCACCATCAATACTCATCAAGCACCAATAATCCAATACAACTAACAATTTCATCAATTCACATATAATCATTCATACACCAATATCATTAAATCCTATCTTAGGATCAACTAGCCTAAGTGTCCAGAAACATTACATACTAGATAAAGAAAACTGAAACCATACCTTGGCCGATTCCCAATTTGCACAAAATACCACTTTGAGTCCAAACAAGCTTCTAAAAAGCCAAGCCAACTCCAACAAGCTCCAAAGCTCGAACTAACATCATATAACATACAAACATCAAGTCTAGGATTTACAAAAATAACTAAACACAAGGGTTTAGTAAAACCTTACCTTATCCAATGAGATTAGGGTTAAAATCCAACAATACTTGCTACTAGAGATCACCTAAATAAGCAAAACCACAAAATCTACTCAAAAACTAAATCCCAAAATGCAGAAAGTTAGGGCAAGAAACTGGGATGTGAGTTGAGAAATCTTATGAGATTTTATTAGATAGAAATGAAGAGCTCGTCAAGAGCTTTTCGTGGCCACAAATGGCTCATCAATCGGAGCTCCATAGCTCAAGTTATGATAAAAACAAGCTTTGGGTGAATAGTAAAAACCCCAAACCCCTTCTCTTCTCTCTTTTCACCGTCCCTCTCTCTTTCCTTTCTGAAAAATGAGGCTAAATGCCTCTTAGTTAGGACATTTATATGTTGGACTTGGGCCCACTTGGGTCCGGTCCAACCCACTAAGTATTTTTGGCCCGTTTGGCCCACTTTGGGTTAAAACCTTTAAGATTAGTACCCGGTTTTCAATTCTAAATTATTTTTGTCCTTTCAAAACAATAAATCAATTTTTTTTCAAAATCTTATTTGTTTCAAAACACATTACCGGACAGACTTAAATCGGTTCGACTGGTTCGGCTGTTGGTTCGTGGTTTTTCTCGGTTTTTCGCAGAAAATACATTTTCTAACGCATAAAAATTCATTGAAACCAAATTTTACCTTTATATTTTGAAATTAAAACTTCTAGATTTTGAATCTATCCCAGACACTAAAATTATTTTATTAAAACGGTTTTACGAAAAAACTCCGGTTCTTACAGTTCGATCATCGGTCGGTTTTGACAACTATGGTCTTAGTTTTAGTTTTATTATTATGTTTTAGTGAATTCTAGAGAGAGAAGCTCCAATTACTCTCTAGAATTCTTAGGTTTTCTACTTTAATTCTCTTTTGTTTTAGTTTTTAATCTTATTTTAGTTTAGTTTTATTTACTTTTTCTTATTCTAGTATCTTAGTTTGACAGAATTTTCATGTTAGTTTTTTCTTGTTTATGTCATTTTAGTTTATAAACCATTGTTGAATTTTTAATTTTCTTTTAGTGCAATTTAATATTTTATATTTTATTCATGCTTATTTGAGTTGTTATTATTACTTTCTTGAATTGGATAGTTTGTAGCTTATATTATTCTTACAATTTATTATATGTTTTTGATGAGCGGATAATTTGTACGCTTTTTGGCATTATTTTTAGTATGTTTTTAGTATGTTTTAGTTAGTTTTTAGTATATTTTTATTAGTTTTTAGTTAAAATTCACTTTTCTGGACTTTACTATGAGTTTGTGTGTTTTTCTGTGATTTCAAGTATTTTCTGGCTGAAATTGAGGGACCTGAGCAAAAATCTGATTCAGAGGCTGAAAAGGACTGCAGATGCTGTTGGATTCTGACCTCCCTGCACTCGAAGTGGATTTTCTGGAGCTACAGAAGCCCAATTGGCGCGCTCTCAATGGCGTTGGAAAGTAGACATCCTGGGCTTTCCAGCAATGTATAATATTCCATACTTTTCCCGAGATTTGATGGCCCAAACCGGCGTTCCAAATCAGCTCAAAACTGCCCGGCGTTAAACGCCGGAATTGGCACAAGAATGGGAGTTAAACGCCCAAACTGGCACAAAAGCTGACGTTTAACTCCAAGAGAAGTCTCTACACGAAAATGCTTCAATGCTCAGCCCAAGTACACACCAAGTGGGTCCGAAAGTGGATTTTTATGTCATTTACTCATTTCTGTAAACCCTAGGCTACTAGTTCTCTACAAATAGGGCCTTTTGCTATTGTATTTTCATCTTTGGATCTTTGATCATCTTTGGATGTCTAGTTCTTAGATCATTGGGGGCTGGTCTCATGGCCATGCCTAGACCTTGTTCTTATGTATTTTCAACGGTGGAGTTTCTACACACCATAGATTAAGGTGTGGAGCTCTGCTGTACCTCGAGAATTAATGTAATTACTATTGTTCTTCTATTCAATTCAGCTTGTTCTTATTCCAAGATATTCATTCGCACTCAAGCACTTGATGAATGTGATGATTATGTGACGCTCATCATCATTCTCACTTATGAACGCGTGCCTGACAACCACTCCCGTTCTACAAGCAAACAAGGCTTGAATGTTTATCTCTTGGATTCCTTAATCGGAATCTTCGTGGTATAAGCTAGAATTGATGGCGGCATTCAAGAGAATCCGGAAGGTCTAAACCTTGTCTGTGGTATTCTGAGTAGGATTCAATGATTGAATGACTGTGACGAGCTTCAAACTCCTGAAGGCTGGGCGTTAGTGACAGACGCAAAAGAATCAATGGATTCTATTCCAACCTGATTGAGAACCGACAGATGATTAGCCGTGCCGTGACAGGGTGCGTTGAACATTTTCACTGAGAGGACGGGATTGTAGCCACTGACAACGGTGATGCCCAACATACAGCTTGCCATGGAAAGGAGTAAGAAGGATTGGATGAAGACAGTAGGAAAGTAGAGAGACGGAAGGGACAAAGCATCTCCATTCGCTTATCTGAAATTCTCACCAATGAATTACATAAGTATCCATATCTCTATCTTTATGTTTTATTCATATATCATCCATAACCATTTGAATCTGCCTGACTGAGATTTACAAGGTGACCATAGCTTGCTTCATACCAACAATCTCCGTGGGATCGACCCTTACTCGCGTAAGGTTTATTACTTGGACGATCCAGTGCACTTGCTGGTTAGTTGTGCGAAGTTGTGTTTAGACCATGGTATTGAGCACCAAGTTTTTGGAGCCATTACCGGGACTGTTTGAGTTGTGAAAAGAATGAATCACAATTTCGTGCACCAAGTTTTTGGCGCCGTTGCCGGGGATTGTTTCGAGTATGGACAACTGACGGTTCATCTTGTTGCTTAGATTAGGTATTTTTTCTTCAGAGTTCTTAAGAATGAATTCTAGTGTTTCAAGGTGATGCTCTTATCATCACCAAAGCTGATTGATTCTCATCAATTTAGCTCTTGAATGTAATGTCCTGCTGAAGCTTGGCCACCCATGTCTAATTCCTTTAGACTAAAGCTTTAGACTAACATTGCATGATTCCTGGAATTCTCATTAAGAATTTTGATGTCTTTATTTTCTTTTTCCACTTAATTTTCGAAAAACCAAAAAAATTACAAAATCATAAAAAACCAAAAATATTGTATGTTGAGTCTAGTGTCTCATTTTAAGTTTGGTGTCAATTACATGTTTCTGTTCTTCTTGCATTCATTCATGTGTCTTAAGTGATCTTCAAGATGTTCTTGATGATTTCCTTGCTCTGATCTTTGAATTCTCTTGAGTTGAGTGTTTTGTTATATGCATTCTCATTTTGTTAGTGTCAGTAGTATACAAACTTCTAAGTTTGGTGTCTTGCATGCATTGTTTATTTGATTTTAGTTGCATTTTGATTTTTCTTTATTATTGAAAATCCAAAATATTTTTAATTTGTGTCTTTTCAAGTTAATCATACAAAGAATTGAAGATTCAGAACATACAGCAGAGGAATTACACAGAAAAAGCTGGGCGTTCAAAACGCCCAGTGAAGAAGGCAAACTGGTGTTTAAACGCCAGTCAGGGTGCCTGGTTGGGCGTTTAACGCCCAAAAGGGTAGTGCTTTGGGCGTTAAACGCTAGAATGTGCACCATTTTGGGCGTTTAACGCCAGGATGGCACAAGAGAAAAGATTCTGTTTTCAATTCAAATTTTTTTCAGGTTTTCAAAATTTTTCAAAATCAAATCTTTTTCAAATCAAATCTTTTCAATCAAATCTTTTTCAAAATCAATTTCTTTCCATTTTCAAAAATACTTGCTATCAATTAATGATTTGATTCAACATTTCAAGTATGTTGCCTTTTCTGTTGAGAAAGGTTTAATGTTTGAATCATATCTTTTCTTGTTAGCCAAGTCATTAATTTTTAAAATCAAATCTTTTTAAATTGCTTTTCAATCATATCTTTTTAATCACATCTTTTTCAAAATAGTTTTCAATCATATGTTTTTGATTTCTAATTTCAAAATCTTTTTCAAAAATCACTTGATTTCTTTTCCACTCTTAGTTTTCGAAAATCAATTAGTATTTTTCAAAATATTTTTAAAATCTTTTACTTAATTTTCGAAAATTTCTTCCCCTCTTCTCACATCCTTCTATTTATGGACTAACACTATTCCTCAATGAACAATTCGAACTCCATCTCTCTTGATAAGTTCGAATTCTTCTACTTCTTCCTTCTATTTTTCTTTTCCTCTGACACCTCAAGGAATCTCTATACTGTGACATAGAGGATTCCATATTTTCTTGTTCTCTTCTCTTTCATATGAGCAGGAGCAAAGACAAAAGCATTCTTGTTGAAGTTGACCCTGAACCTGAAAGGACCTTGAAGCGAAAGCTAAGAGAAGCTAAGGCACAATTCTCTGTAGAGGACCTAACAAAAATCTTCAAAGAAGAAGAACCCATGGCAACCGAAAACAACAACAATGCCAACAATGCAAGGAAGGCGCTGGGTGACTTTACTGCACCTACTCCCGACTTCTATGGGAGAAGCATCTCTATCCCTGCCATTGGAGCAAACAACTTTGAGCTTAAGCCTCAATTAGTTTCTCTAATGCAACAGAATTGCAAGTTCCATGGACTTCCATTGGAAGATCCTCATCAGTTTTTAGTTAAATTCTTGCAAATCTATGACACTGTCAAGACTAATGGGGTTGACCCTGAGGTCTACAGACTTATGCTATTCCCTTTTGCTGTAAGAGACAGAGCTAGGATATGGTTGGACTCACAACCTAAAGAAAGCCTGAACTCTTGGGAAAAGCTAGTCAATGCCTTCTTGGCAAAGATCTTTCCACCTCAAAAATTGAGTAAGCTTAGAGTGGAAGTTCAAACCTTCAGACAGAAGGAAGGAGAATCCCTCTATGAAGCTTGGGAAAGATACAAACAATTGATCAGAAAGTGTCCCACTGACATGCTTTCTGAATGGAGCATCATAGGTATTTTCTTTGATGGTCTCTCTGAACTATCCAAGATGTCATTGGATAGCTCTGCTTGAGGATCTCTTCATCTGAAGAAGACGCCTATAGAAGCTCAAGAACTAATTGAAATGGTTGCAAATAACCAATTCATGTACACTTCTGAAAGGAATCCTATGAACAATGGGACAAATCAGAAGAAAGGAGTTCTTGAGATTGATACTCTGAATGCCATACTGGCTCAGAACAAAATATTGACTCAGCAAGTCAATTTGATTTCTCAAAGTCTATCTGGAATGCAAAATGCACCAGGAAGTACTAAGGATACTTCATCTGAAGAAGAAGCTTATGATCCTGAGAACCCTTCAATGGAAGAGGTGAATTACATGGGAGAACCCTATGAAAACACCTATAATTCTTCATGGAGAAATCATCCAAATTTCTCATGGAAGGATCAACAGAAACCTCAACAAGGTTTCAACAACAATAATGGTGGAAGAAACAGGTTTAGCAATGGCAAGCCTTTTCTATCATCTTCTCAGTAACAGACAGAGAATTCTAAGCAGAACCACTCTGACTTAGCAACCATGGTCTCTGATCTAATCAAAACCACTCAAATTTCATGACTGAAACAAGGTCCTCCATTAGAAACTTGGAGGCACAAGTGGGACAGCTGAGCAAGAAAATTACTGAACTTCCCCCTAGTACTCTTCCAAGCAATACAGAAGAGAATCCAAAAGGAGAATGCAAGGCCATTAACATGATCAACATGGCCGAACTAGGAGAGGAGGAAGAGGCAGTGAACGCCACTGAGAAAGACCTCAATGGACGTCCACTGGCCTCCAATGAGTTCCCCAATGAGGAACCATGGGAATCTGAGGCTCATAATGAGACCATAGAGATTCCATTGGATTTACTTCTGCCATTCATGAGCTCTGATGAGTATTCTTCCTCTAAAGAGGATGAGTATGTCACTGAAGAGCAAGTTGCTAAATACCTTGGAGTAATCATGAAGCTAAATGACAGGTTATTTGGTAATGAGACTTGGGAGGATGAACCCCCTTTGCTCACAAAAGAACTGGATGACTTGTCTAGCCAGAGATTACCTCAAAAGAGACAAGATCCTGGGAAGTTTTCAATACCTTGTACCATAGGCACCATGACATTTAAGAAGGCTCTGTGTGACCTAGGGTCAAGCATAAACCTCATGCCTCTCTCTGTAATGGAGAAGCTAGGGATCTTTGAGGTACAAGCTGCAAGAATCTCACTAGAGATGGCAGACAACTCAAGAAAACAAGCTTATGGGCTTGTAGAGGATGTTCTGGTAAAGATTGAAGACCATTACATCCCTGCTGATTTCATAGTCCTAGAGACTGGGAAGTGCATGGATGAATCCATCATCCTTGGCAGACCCTTCCTAGCCACAGCAAAGGCTGTGATTGATGTGGACAGAGGAGAATTGATCATTCAAGTGAATGAAGAATCCTTTGTGTTTAAGGCTCAAGGATATCCCTCTGTCACCATGTAGAGGAAGCATGAAGAGCTTCTCTCAAAACAGAGTCAAACAGAGCCCCCACAGTCAAACTCTAAGTTTGGTGTTGGAAGGCCACAACCAAATTCTAAGTTTGGTGTTGAACCCCCACATTCAAACTCTAAGTTTGGTGTTGGGAGGTTCCAACGTTGCTCTGAGTATCTGTGAGGCTCCATGAGAGCCCACTGTCAAGCTACTGACATTAAAGAAGCGCTTGTTGGGAGGCAACCCAATGTTATATTTAATCTATTTTCCTTTGTTATTTTATGTTTTTTGTAGGTTGATGATCATGAGAAGTCACAAAATCAATTGAAAAAGCAAAAACAGAATGAAAAACAGAAAGAAAAATAGCACACCCTGGAGGAGAACTTGCTGGCGTTTAACGCCCAGTCTGGCACCATTCTGGGCGTTTAACGCCAGAAAGGGGCACCAGACTGGCGTTAAACGCCAGAAAAGGGCAAGAAGTTGGCATTAAACGCCAGAAATGGGCACCAACCCGGCGTTTAACGCCAGAATTGGCAAAGGGTGCATTTTTGCACGCCACTTGGTGCAGGGTTGAATTTTCCTTGACACCTCAGGATTTGTGGACCCCACAGGATCCCCACCTACCCCACCATCCTCTCTCTTCTTCTTCACTCATTCACCAATCACCTCTACCACTGTTCCCCAAAAACCCCTCACCTATCAAATCCCACTATTCTCTTCACCACTCACATCCATCCTTCATAAAACCCCACCTACCTCACCATTCAAATTCAAACCACTTTCCCTCCCAAACCCACCCATTCATAGCCGAACCCTACCCCTCTTTCCACCCCTATATAAACCCATCTTCACTCCTTCATTTTTACACAACCTAAACACTACTTCTCCCCCTTTGGCCGAACCACAAAGCCATCTCCATCTCTTCCATTTCTTCTTCTTCTACTCTCTTCTTTCTTCTTTTGCTCGAGGACGAGCAAACCTTTTAAGTTTGGTGTGGTAAAAGCATTGCTTTTTGTTTTTCCATAACCATTTATGGCATCCAAGGCCGGAGAAACCTCTAGAAGGAGGAAAGGGAAGGAAAAAGCTTTCACCTCCGAGTCATGGGAGATGGAGAAATTCATCTCAAGGGTGCATCAAGACCACTTCTATGAAGTTGTGGCCTTGAAGAAGGTGATCCCCGAGGTCCCTTTTAAACTCAAAAAGAGTGAATATCCGGAGATCCGACATGAGATTCGAAGAAGAGGTTGGGAAGTTCTTACCAACCCCATTCAACAAGTCGGAATCTTAATGTTTCAAGAGTTCTATGCCAATGCATGGATCACCAAGAACCACGATCAAAGTGTGAACCCAGACCCAAAGAATTGGCTTACAATGGTTCGGGGGAATTGCTTAGATTTTAGTCCGGAAAATGTAAGGTTGGCATTCAACTTGCCCATGATGCAAGGAGATGAACACCCTTACACTAGAAGGGTCAACTTTGATCAAAGGTTGGACCAAGTCCTCATAGACATCTGTGAAGAGGGCGCCCAATGGAAGAGAGATTCAAGAGGGAAGCCGGTTCAACTAAGAAGGCATGACCTCAAGCCCGTGGTTAGGGGATGGTTGGATTTTATCCAATGCTCAATCATTCCCACTAGCAACCGGTCCGAAGTTACTCTAGACCGGGCCATCATGATTCATAGCATCATGATTAGAGAAGAAGTAGAAGTTCATGAGGTTATAGCACAAGAACTTTATAAGGTGGCAGACAAGTCCTCTACCTTGGCAAGGTTAGCCTTTCCTCATCTCATTTGTCACCTCTGTTATTCAGTTGGAGTTGACATAGAGGGAGACATCCCCATTGATGAGGACAAGCCCATCACTAAGAAAAGGATGGAGCAAATAAGAGATCCTACTCATCATGAAATCCCTGAGATGCCTCAAGGGATGCACTTTCCTCCATAAAACTATTGGAAGCAAATCAACACCTCCCTAGGAGAATTGAGTTCCAACATGGGACAACTAAGGGTGGAGCACCAAGAACATTCCATTCTCCTCCATGAAATTAGAGAAGATCAAAGAATCATGAAAGAGGAGCAACAAAGACAAGGAAGAGACATTGAGGAGCTCAAGCACTCCATAAGATCTTCAAGAGGAAGAACAAGCCGCCATCACTAAGGTGGACCCGTTCTTTAATTTCCTTGTTCTTTATTTTCCTATTTTTCGAAAATTATGCTTATGTTTATCTATGTTTGTGTCTCATGATCATTAGTGTCTTAGTGTCTATGCCTTAAAGTTATGAATGTCCTATGAATCCATCACCTCTCTTAAATGAAAAATGTTCTTAATTGAAAAAGAGAAGAATTGCATGAATTTTGAATTTTATAACAGATTAATTATTTTGATGTGGTGGCAATACTTTTGTTTTCTGAATGTATGCTTGAACAGTGCATATGTCTTTTGAATTTGTTGTTCATGAATGTTGGCTCTTGAAAGAATGATGAAAAAGGAGACATGTTACTGAGGATCTGAAAAATCATAAAAATGATTCTTGAAGCAAGAAAAAGCAGTGAATACAAAAAAAAACGAAAAAAAGGGGAGAAAAACGAAAAAAAAAAGAGAGAAAGAAAAAGAAAGTTGTGATCCAAGGCAAAAAGAGTGTGCTTAAGAACCCTGGACACCTATAATTGGGGACTCTAGCAAAGCTGAGTCACAATCTGAAAAGGTTCACCCAATTATGTGTCTGTGGCATGTATGTATCCGGTGGTAATACTGGAAGACAAAGTGCTTTGGGCCACGGCCAAGACTCATAAAGTAGCTGTGTTCAAGAATCATCATACTTAACTAGGAGAATCAATAACACTATCTGGATTCTGAGTTCCTATAGAAGCCAATCATTCTGAATTTCAAAGGATAGAGTGATATGCCAAAACTATTCAGAGGCAAAAAGCTAAAAGCCCCGCTCATCTAATTAATACTGATCTTCATAGATGTTTTTGGAATTCATTGCATATTCTCTTCTTTTTATCTTGTTTGATTTTCAGTTGCTTGGGGACAAGCAACAATTTAAGTTTGGTGTTGTGATGAGCGGATAATTTGTACGCTTTTTGGCATTGTTTTTAGTATGTTTTTAGTATGTTTTAGTTAGTTTTTAGTATATTTTTATTAGTTTTTAGTTAAAATTCACTTTTCTGGACTATACTACGTGTTTGTGTATTTTTCTGTGATTTCAGGTATTTTCTGGCTGAAATTGAGGGACCTAAGCAAAAATCTGATTCAGAGGCTGAAAAGGACTGCAGATGCTGTTGGATTCTGACCTCCCTGCACTCGAAGTGGATTTTCTGGAGTTACAGAAGCCCAATTGATGCGCTCTCAACGGCGTTGGAAAGTAGACATCCTGGGCTTTCCAGCAATGTATAATAGTCTATAATTTGCCCGAGATTTGATGGCCCAAACCGGCGTTCCAAATCAGCTCAAAACTGCCCGGCGTTAAACGCCGGAATTGGCACAAGAATGGGAGTTAAACGCCCAAACTGGCACAAAACCTGACGTTTAACTCCAAGAGAAGTCTCTACACGAAAATGCTTCAATGCTCAGCCCAAGCACACACCAAGTGGGCCCGGAAGTGGATTTTTATGTCATTTACTCATTTCTGTAAACCCTAGGCTACTAGTTCTCTACAAATAGGACCTTTTGCTATTGTATTTTCATCTTTGGATCTTTGATCATCTTTGGATGTCTAGTTCTTAGATCATTGGGGGCTGGCCTCATGGCCATGCCTAGACCTTGTTCTTATGTATTTTCAACGGTGGAGTTTCTACACACCATAGATTAAGGTGTGGAGCTCTGCTGTACCTCGAGTATTAATGCAATTACTATTGTTCTTCTATTCAATTCAGCTTGTTCTTATTCCAAGATATTCATTCGCACTCAAGCACTTGATGAATGTGATGATTATGTGACGCTCATCATCATTCTCACTTATGAACGCGTGCCTGACAACCATTCCCGTTCTACAAGCAAACAAGGCTTGAATGTTTATCTCTTGGATTCCTTAATCGGAATCTTCGTGGTATAAGCTAGAATTGATGGCGGCATTCAAGAGAATCCGGAAGGTCTAAACCTTGTCTGTGGTATTCTGAGTAGGATTCAATGATTGAATGACTGTGACGAGCTTCAAACTCCTGAAGGCTGGGCGTTAGTGACAGACGCAAAAGAATCAATGGATTCTATTCCAACCTGATTGAGAACCGACAGATGATTAGCCGTGCCGTGACAGGGTGCGTTGAACATTTTCACTGAGAGGACGGGATTGTAGCCACTGACAACGGTGATGCCCAACATACAGCTTGCCATGGAAAGGAGTAAGAAGGATTGGATGAAGACAGTAGGAAAGCAGAGAGACGGAAGGGACAAAGCATCTCCATTCGCTTATCTGAAATTCTCACCAATGAATTACATAAGTATCCCTATCTCTATCTTTATGTTTTATTTATATATCATCCATAACCATTTGAATCTGCCTGACTGAGATTTACAAGGTGACCATAGCTTGCTTCATACCAACAATCTCCGTGGGATCGACCCTTACTCGCGTAAAGTTTATTACTTGGACGATCCAGTGCACTTGCTGGTTAGTTGTGCGAAGTTGTGTTTAGACCATGGTATTGAGCACCAAGTTTTTGGAGCCATTACCGGGGACTGTTTGAGTTGTGAAAAGAATGAATCACAATTTCGTGCACCAGTTTTATTTATGCACACCAAATATTTGATAAAATACTTGAATTAGTTATAGAATAGATTTTTTACTTTCTTGACTTGGGATTAAAAAATTGAGTGACTTGAGTTACTAATGTCCAAATTGATTGATAATTTTGAGATTTTAATTAATTTTGTTTCTCCTAACGCTAATATTTTACTAATACAATTAATAAGCATCTATTTAAGGAGAAAATACAAGGGAAAAAAGCAGAAATTTTTTAAGTAGTCTTAGTTTTAGTTTTATTATAATGTTTTAGTAAATTCTAAAGAGAGAAGCTCCAACTTCTCTCTAAAATTCTTAGGGTTTCTACTTTAATTCTCTTTTGTTTTAGTTTTTAATTTTGTTTTAGTTTAATTTTATTTACTTTTTCTTGTTCTACTATCTTAGTTTGATAGAATTTTTTGTTAATTTTCTCTTGTTTATGTCATTTTAGTTAATAAACTATTGTTGAATTTTCAATTTTCTATTAATGCAATTTAATATTTTATATTTTATTAATACTTACTTGAGTTGTTATTATTTCTTTCTTGAATTAAGTAGTTGTTGTTTTTATTATTCTTACAATTTATGATATTTTTTGTTTATGCACACCAAGTATTTGATAAAATATTTGAACTAGTTATAAAGTAGATTTTTACTTTCTTGGTTTGGGATTGAGAAATTGAGTGACTTGAGTTACTAATGTCCAAGTTGATTGATAATTTAGAGAGTTTAATTAATTTTATTTCCACTAATGCTAATCTTTTACTAATTAAATTAGTAAATTAGTTAGGACTTGTGGATTAGGATTAATTAAGCCTAATTGACTTTTCTCGATTTGTAGAGGTTTATAAATTGGGTTTGTTCTTTGTAATTATCATGTTAAAGTGAAGGTTGTGATAGGCTTGGAGAAAGGGGGGTTGAATCTATGCCTTCCTTTTGAGTTGCTGTTATAACCTTTTAAAATAAACTTTCAATTCTGCTTCTGTTTGTACTCAGCAGTGAAAATTTATGAGACAATTTATTTTTGTCTCATGAATATCAGAAAACAGAACACAGCAGAGAAAAGAAAAGCTAACACCATCATATATCCTAGTTTGGTTGCCTTGTGCTATGCAACCTTCGTCCAGTCTCCTCCACAACAATGGAGGAATTTCCACTATAGTTAAAAGTTCTACATACACCAATTTCACAGAATTGATCCAATCCTTTCATACTCAAGTTCTAACTAACTTGACATTGGCTATGCTAATACCTAACTCTTCACTCTTAGTGCTAACCTAACTAAGAAAGGGATACCTCACAGGTACAAGATACAAGATATAGACATACCTAAAGAAATCAGAAAATAACTCTAGGCTTTTCTCTCAAGTGTATCACTCAGCCTTTTTCCACTCATGGCTTTTACTTGAGCTCTCTCAATATGCCTTTTCACACAAGAAATTACAGAAAGATAAACTTAGAAAAGTACATTATAATATGTAAAACATGAAGGAGATTGACTTCATCAACAGCCTCTTTGCTATATGATAAACCAGATTTACAAACCTCAGATTCAGTTCTTCAGTATTGGCCGAATGCTTCTTTGAAAGAAAACATTATCCAAGTAGAGGAACTTTTTTACAGAACACAACTCACCAAACTCTGGTTTTCACTATTTGGCTTCTGAATGAACAGAAAGCTCCTTTTTATCTCCTTGTATGTTCCTTGGTTGCTCTTCCTAGGTCAACTTCTTGAGCCTTGAGCTTCACTAACCTAGCCATTCACTTTTTCTCATTTATCCTCAAAATAGGAATTTTGCTTCTGACTTTCTCTTGTTTGACCAAAAACTATAGGAAAATAGAAAACAAACATCCTCAATGGTAAACCCAGATCTTGGCCATTGAGATACAACTTGGTCCCCAAGACATATTATCAATCATTGATGCACAGCAGTGAAGAACAGAAATCCTCTTTTCCATATCACCCGAAATGGAGTGGCAGAGAGTTGAAGAAGAAGAGAAGAAAGTGTGATGCATGTATAAGGAAATGGGTTACCTTTAACCTAAGCTTGATTTGGTTTGAACTTGCTGATTTGATAGATGCCTTTCAAGCTTAATCTCTCTCTTTCTTGCTTCTTTAGTGATTAGCTTAGGGAAGAAGCTCTCTCTCTCTCTCTCTCTCTCTCTCTCTCTCTCTCTCTCTCTCTCTCTCTCTCTCACTTTTTCTGAGTTCTGTGATTTGACTGAGACAGAGAAAAAGAGAACGTTGAGTTGGTGAAAGTAATTGAGAGGAAATTTGCTTGCTGACTATCAACTCGGGCTTGGGTTAGATCATTTCACTTGGCCCGTTTTGATTTCTCATCTTTGTTTCCTTTTGGGCTTCGCTTGATTAACCAACGCACCAGCCTTGATGTTTTATTTTCATTCCAATTTGGGCTGCTAGACTAAATTTTAGCCTGCAATATTTAATAAATAATTAGCAACATATAATTATTAACACTCAGCACTAATTATTTATTCTGCCAAAAAATAATTTTTGTCATCACTGATTAATTTAGTTAATTTCTTAACTCAGTATAAAGTTAGTGACACGGATAGTGATTTTTGACCCTCAACTTTTGCCAAGATCTTTTTAGCATTAGCATTTACTTTTATTTTCTCAGTTAATTGTCTTAATTGTTTCTAGTTTAATTCATTTTTATCTTTACTTATTGCTTGCTCTTTTGATTTTTTGCTATTTAAATTTTTGTTTATTGCAATCCAAACATACACTCTTTTTTCATAACCAATAATTGAGCACTCAATTGTGATTCCTAAGGAGAACGACCAAGAATTAAACTTCCGATATTTGACTTGAATTTGTGACATCTTTTACTAAATTTTAAAAAGTGTTGAATTCCAGTTTAGAGCTACGACGAATCTTGAGCTTTTTTAACTTGTGAAATTTTTTAACCGGTGTTTAGCACACCCCAAATATAAAAACATGTTGTCCCCTCATATTTTACTTTTCACTTTTTACTTTTCACTCTTCACTATTCACTATTCTAAGTAATTCTGTTCTTCTATTTCTTTTAAATTTAATTTGTTGTTGTATTATTTTATAAGTTTAACATGTTTATTTGGTTAGATTAAATTTTCATGTTAGTTATAATTAGTTTGATAATTATTTAGTTTGATAATTAGATGATATAATTAGTTTAGATTACTATCTATTATTAGTTTAGATAATGTCAAATGATCATGTAATTGTGGTAGGAGATTAATAGATATTAGTTAACAAAAATTTTTTATTTAGATTATTATTTTATTTGAACTAATTAGGTTTAGAGTAAAATTATAATTTATAATTTAGGTGTTTAAATTTATTTCCAATGTGTTTGATAATAAGTTAGTTGATTTTAAATTTTTTTAGTTAGATTATTGTTTCATTTGAACTCATTATGGTTTAGAGTAAAATTATAATTTATGGTTTTGGTATTTAGATTTATGTCTAATATATTTGATAATAAGTTAGTTAATTTTAAATTATTTTAGTTATATTATTGTTTTATTTGAGCTGATTATGGTTTAGAGTAAAATTATAGTTTATGATTTTTGTATTTAGTTTTAACTCTTTGTTCTTGAATTGTGTCACGAAATTGGTAGTAATATGTCTTATACAAAATGTTTGGAAGACAAGTAGTAATTTTCATTTACTTCCATCGGTGTTTAACGCAGTATCAATCAATTTGTACTTATCTTAAATCACCAATAGACCTGGTTGAAGTATCACATGCTGCCTCAAATAAGAAAGAAAAAATGACCAAGTCTCTTTCGTCTCACCCTCGACTACAGAAAATGCAATAGGCAATATTTTTAAATTGTTATATGGAGCAATAGCTATAACCAAAGTGCCTCTGTATTTACCATACAGATGGGTGCCATCAATAGAAATAAGTGGTTTGCAGTGCTTAAATGCTTCAGCACAAGGAAGAAATGTTCAGAACACTCAATAAAACATGATATTATCGACTGAAGCAGGTCAAGACTGTGTTACAAGTTGCACCTAGGTACCTAAATAACCCTTGTTGTTATAATATATAAGTGATGAATTAATTAAACATAGATAAGTAAAGACATTGTAATGAATTGTATAAGGTAATAATACATCTTCATTTGAATAACCAATGAGAAAGCTTGTTATATGATTTCTCCCAATCTCCATATATTCTAGCAATGACTCTTTACTTTGCAAGTCTGTATGGCACCTTGTAACTAAAATAATTGTTCACATCTCCTTACAGAACTCTTATACTGATGGTTGAATCTGCTTTAATCATTGTGAATATGTGCTAAGCAATCACCTTCGAGTCCAATCTTTTATGGTCTTAACACATTGATATTTGCCTACAAGTATGAGAACTATTGTATCTCTTCACCTATTAATGTCCAAAACATGAAGTTCACCGAGAGAGGCGGTGAACCTTGTGAAAATGACAAGGTTCGTCGAGGAGAGCGACGAACTTTCTCCAAGCACCAAAAAATAAAATTGGGTCTTCAAAATTAAAATTGGAATAATTTTTTTGGAAATAAAGATTTTTTTATTTTATTATAAAAAAATCCATAAAATTTTACTATGCTCCTACCCATCTTTATAATAATAAATAGTTTCTAAAAAATAAGAGTAATTATCCAAATTTATTTTTTAAAATCAGATATTCTAGTTTCTCAGATTTCAAAATACAAAAAATAGTACCCAATGTTTACTTCTGTTAGATAATACAGTCCCTCTCTATTAGTTACTATTGGTAATTACTGACGTAGAACATTGATTCGTACACATAACTATTAAGTGTCCACGTGTGTAATCTAGACAAATCAATTCCAAGAATGAAGTATAAAATAGTCTTCAAAGAGTTAAAAAATCTCAAAGTTCCTAAAAAAAAATTCAAAATAGTCCCTTCAAATTATTTATATATAATTATTTTTAAATTAATAAATTTCAATTTTTAAATTTTTTTCTATTTATCTCTAATTTAATTATTCATATATATAAAAAAATTATGCATTTTCAAATTCTAAATTATAAATTAATTTTAAATTTTTTCAAAAATAATTTAAAATAATTAAATAAACTCATATTTATTTTTTATCATGTAAAATATTAATTTAATTTGTAAGTATCATATTTTATGACCATTTTTTAATGATGAATAAGAGAATGAGCTAGTGGAGAACTTTTATTTAACGTAAAATTTTTCACACAAATAATTAGGAATATTTGTACAAATACTCATGAAGGTAACACTATAAAACTTGTATGCAATGCAAACTAAGTCATCTATGAAATCAAATTTATAAGTTTTGGTCAATTACAAGGTCAATGTGGCCGGATGATTTACAAAATATTAATACAATGTGAAAATTTCTAATACTTTACAACACTTGAAGAAGAAATGTCTTAGCAAATTCAAGTATTTTATTGATGTTTTATTTTTGAGTTTTGGGATTCATTGGTTGTAAAATTGCATAAAATTGGCTTACAGTTAAAGTTATTGTGCTGTTACAATTAATAGTTATATGAAAACATTAAAAAATAAATTTTTTTACTTATAAATATTCTTTTAAGTTTATTTAGTGCCAACATTTTAGGAGTTTAGGTATATAAATAATGATCTTTATAATACAACAATCTCTTAAATTTAGTTGTTATTATTATAGTTTTTACATAACCTCAATGTAAGTATCATATGTTAATAATTAAATAATATTATTTATTATGATATTTTAGTGTCAATGAATAAAATTATATTTTATTATTTTTGTATTCTTTATTTATTATATATTTTTTAATAATATTTTATTATTCTAATTAATAAAAATATTATAAGACGTTGACTTTTGAAAAAGATTAAAAATATTTGAAGGTACTGTTTTGAAATTTTAAAAATTTTTTAGGAACTCTGTTTTAAGATTTTTTAAATTTTTCGAAGATTATTTTGTATTTTACCTTTAGGATTGATTTGTCCATCTTGCACACGTAGACAATTAACGGGCCACGTGTGCGAGTTAATATTTTACGTCAGCAATTATCGTTAGTAACTAACAGAAAGGAATTGTATTGTCTAACAAAAATAAACGTTGAGGACTATTTTGTATATTTTAAAATTTGAAGAACTAAAGTGTCCGATTTCAAAAATTTTAGGAACTAATTTAAGTAATTACTCTAAAAATAATTAATAGATGGTAAAAATTATGGGTGGTGATAGTAAGGGTGATGGATGTCGATGATGATAATGTGTATATAAATAAGATTTGAAAAATTATGGTTAACTATTAATCGTCAAAGAATTAATAATAAGAGTAAAATTAAATTTTATTTCAAATGTTGAAAATTGAATTAAATTAAAAATTATATATATTTTTAAAACTTTTAAAAATTAAAAAAAATATGTTTTATCCTCTACCAAATGTATTTATTTCTTATTATATCTGTATATTTTGCGTTTAAGTGTTTATTACACTATATATTCAAACACAATGTCTCACATTTGATGCCTTATATATTGTTGTAAAACTTTTAAAAAGTTTAAAAATAAAAATATGTTTTACTCTCTATCAAATTAATTCATTTTTTTCATTGTATCTCTGTATTTTATGTTCAATTTTTTTTAGTTATGGTATTCAAGTGTTTAACTTCAGTGTGAAATATGAGAATGGATCATTTTAATATTGTATATTACTATAATGGTAGTACAAAATGCTATTGTTATTTTGTAAAAAAAATATTATTTTAATTATTAAAAAATAAAATATTATTGACATTTTATAAAAAAATATTATTTAAATTATAAAAAGATAAAACATAAAATATTATTAATATTTTATAAAAATCCACAACAACATATAACACATAATTTAGATCATCTTTTAAAATTTATTGCGTTTTTTACCCCCCTCAAAAATGAGTGATTGACTCTCCCACTGCTCAAGGGACAAACGTTGTGGATGGATCATGGATGCATTTCAAAGTTTGAATTGCTAAAAGGCAAAACAGTACAACTAATAATACCTCAATCAATGGCCTGTCCCATAATATAAGAAAAGAGATATAATATTTAAACACTTGAAATTTTGATATTAATAATTAATAAATACGAAACTCAAAAGAAAAAGTAAAAGAAATTAGTGTGAAATATCACATAAAAGTCGCATCAATATGCAAAAAATACTAAAATTTAAATGTTCAAAAAACATTTTCTCTAATATTAATCAATGAGAAGACGACGAAAAAAGTCTAAAGATGTAGACACATGTGGACCGAAATGAATGGTCTACATCCAGCCAATGAAAGAGGGTGTGCGGCAGACCAACACCTTCCCCCTTCCCCCATCGGATTCAGGTCCCATGAAGAGGGAAAGGCTGAATCTTCAACTTTTCAACTTTTCAACTTTATCCAACCCAGGCCATTTTGCCTTTGAAATCATTAATTTAACTACTAACACAAAAAACGTTGGTATATCTCCCTAGCACATCATTTTATTCACTTCGGATATATATACCCCTCATCATTCAATATGTTCTTCAAAATAAAACCAAATTATGAGTTTAAAAAATAATTATTTTTACTTATATAATATATACCTATTTAATTATATTTTTTATTATAGATAACTATATTTAAGTATTAGATATTTCATAGATATATTTTTCGTAGCACCAATTACATATTTAAGCCTCAAATTCAATAGTATTAATTAGAAAAAGGAATGTTTACTATTTTAAGTTTTAACCATATATAAGTGTCAGAATTTTATTTTAGTAGACAGAGATGCAGTGTTGACAAAAAGAAAGTATATGAAACAACATATATAAATATGGATTTGAATCTTCTAAAGTTTGAATTTCACTTTAGAGAATAAAGTGTGATTTCTTACCATTGATTTTATAAGTAAGACCAAAAATAAATATAAAAGAGAAACTATTCAAAGATAAAAGATTATACTTTACTCTCTGATCCGTCACCTTATAACTCAGTCTTTATTATGCATTATGAGTTATAACTCGGTGTTAACTATCATTCATTTTTTTGTTTGTAACTGACACCTTCATTACCGACTTAATAACCATCATTTCTATCTTAATGACCAAACGGTCATAACATCAATTCTATTCATCAATTTTATGCCTATAAAAAGAATATTCTATATCTAATCTCAACAATACATTCTATATTCATAAAATTATTATAAATAATACATTCTATATTCATAGAATTATTATAAACACAATATAACACATGATAACTTTCATTTCATGTCTTACATTCTATATTCATAGAATTATTATATACCTCTTAAACACTTACTGATTTGAGCGTCGGAGTGTCTTTTGCAGGTACCCACCCCCTTGTTCTCTTCTTGCCGACGTATAACTCATCCCGACGAGAAGCTTGAAGACATTCATCGACGGACGAGCTATACACCGGCCAAACTCAGCAAGAACAATTGGCGCCGTCTGTGAGGACGAGTAAAATAATTCCCACTCCCCTTAGGTTCATAAAACTTGATTTACATTCAAATTTTTGAACCAATCTCAACAATCTTGTTTAAAATTTTTAATACCTCTTATCAAATTTTAATCTATCGTAACTTTTTATAAAGTATTTACTTTATACATTCAAATTACTTCATTTTTACGTATCATAATATTTCACATCTCATAATCGATTAATGAACCAATCCGAGAATAAACTCAGCTTTCAATCAACCCGAAACGAACTCGGTTTTCAATCAATCCGAGCACAAATTCACTTATCAAATTTGCTTTTTTTTTTTCAAAGTTCTCTATTTACACAAGTAAAATTATATATTTTATTCAACATACTTTTACATTTATATTTTGAGTAACTAATACTTACTGATTTATTAGTTATATTCAAAACTCAATATATGTTCTATACAATAATGACATATAACAACCATGTCAATTGCTTTTTTATTTCTTATGTATTATATTCTTACTGCTTAATGATTTCATTTATACAATTAAATGACAGTAATTATGAGTTTAAATATTAAAATTGGATTCCATCAAAAATTAATTATATATCAATTGTATATAACTGTTACACTATTCATTTTATACTATTAAATTTTATGTTACTATTTGTTTAATGTAGAAAATTAAACAGGCAATTTACTATTATTACACGAGGAAAATCCCTCGTCATACTGTAACTGCTAGAAACATTATACTAAATGTATAATTCATCAATAACTGTTATCTTACTGCTTTATTATCAAATTAAAGCATGTCCTACAAAACAAAATTCAGATATTCACATTTGGCATGTATGACATTCATATATGTCGTCTTCTTCTCTATAATTATCAACTTTAAGGTATATTTTTTTACTTTGAACTATTTTACTTTTACAATATATATTACTCAATATATGTTACGACTTTATACCTATTCATTTTCTCAATTTATGTTATTCATGTCAGACCTTCACTGTAAATTGTAAATATTCAATAACTAATTGCTTTGAGAGAGAAATTTATCAATAAGTTGTTGTGGGTCGGGAAAATTTCCAAGACAATTAACCATTATATCCTCGGATCATACAATCGATTCCGTTAACGGATATCTATCTCTGAACTTTTCAGTTCATATACAATCAAATGCTAAAATTGTTCTTAAGCGGAAAAGTATCCCCCACACAACTATCTTGATTGAATGACTCTTATCACTCAATTATTTTTTGAATAAGTGCTGACATAATAACCCGACTAAGCTTGGGGGCTCACCATATCATTATTCACTCATCTTTTAATCGAGTTATAACTCATTTTATTTTCTAAGCTTAGCCTGGATCATATGATCGGCGGACAAAGCTTGGGGGCTGTGATCCGTCACCTTATAACTCAGTCTTTATTATGCATTATGAGTTATAACTCGGTGTTAACTATCATTCATTCTTTTGTTTGTAACTGACACCTTCATTACCGACTTAATAACCATCATTTCTATCTTAATGACCAAACGGTCATAACATCAATTCTATTCATCAATTTTATGCCTATAAAAAGAACATTCTATATCTAATCTCAACAATACATTCTATATTCATAAAATTATTATAAACAATACATTCTATATTCATAGAATTATTATAAACACAATATAACACATGATAACTTTCATTTCATGTCTTACATTCTATATTCATAGAATTATTATATACCTCTTAAACACTTACTGATTTGAGCGTCGGAGTGTCTTTTGCAGGTACCCACCCCCTTGTTCTCTCCTTGCCGACGTATAACTCATCCCGACGAGAAACTTGAAGACATTCATTGACGGACGAGCTATACACCGGCCAAACTCAGCAAAAACACTCTCTAAAGTAAAATTTAAACTTTAAAAGATTTAAATCCTATAAATATACTAAACTATATAATGACTAATTTCGCAACAAAGTTTTTCACAATAATATTTGTTATACTAACTTTTTCTAATTCAAAAGTATTATTTCTACATCAAAATCAGCCACTAAAATCAGTCATCAATATATTTATATATAAATACATGTATAATTTAATTTATTTTCAATGAGTATTTATATTTCAACATATATTTTATATTAGTGACTAACTTTGATGGTTGATTTTACGTGTAATTTTAGTGTACCCGTAGTATTATCCTTTCTGATTATATATAAAATTTAAATTCAAGGATGGTATAAATTAAATAAGATATTTACAATATTGAACAAATAATATATATAAAATAATTTCCTACACAACATAACCTAAGTCAGTCCAAAGGAGTAAGGAACCTAAGCTAAGTGTGGTGGTGTTGAAGTTGTCCTTCAGTTGCCAATGTCCACCGTACCCATAAGGCAAAGATGGCCCCCGGCCCCACATATTCCTCAAAATCTCAAGCAGAGATGCCGCTGCGGCTGCGAGAATTCTCGGCGGGAAAAGGGTGGGAAAAGGGCCCAACAGGTGTTCTACAAATTGGGCAATCAAAGTGAGAGTAAAGCCACATGTCTATACAAAGAGCATGAAACGAGTGCTTGCACCTTGGAAGCTTCCTCACTTCCTCTCCTTCTTCAAACACTGATAAACAAACAGGGCACTCATCGCTACCACCATCAACAAAAACAAAAGAACCTTCCTTTGATATTGCTGATGTCATTTTTTCTTTCTTGTACTTGAAACTTGAGAGCAAGTAGTTCCTTTGCGATGCTGCATAGTAATTATTGTTTTCAAAGCTTCTAACTCCTTCACCGGAATTAGTGGTAGTAACAACCACCTGAATCAACCTATTATTATTATTTGGTGTTGTTGGAGACTGATCCGGCGCGTTGCGGCGGCGGTTGCAGCGTTTGATGATGATGAGGTTGTATATGGCAAGCACTATGGCTGCGGTTCCAACCACAACAAGGCCATAGTACAACATCGGCATGCCGTTCTTGTTGCTTGGGGTGGAAGATGATGGAGGAGGGGGTGACACTGTGAAGGGGCTTAGAACATCGCTCATATTTTTCTTCTTCCCTTTCTTTGGTTTTGTGAAAAATTGTTGGGCGAGGGGAATTTGGAGAAGGACAACAATAAGCTTGGAGAATGTATAACTATTTTGGGGACAACTTTAGACATTAGAACATATCTTATCCATGGGGGTTAGATGATACATTTATTACGCATTTAATTTTATTTTTTTTGCAAAATTAGATTAATATTATTAATATAGTCAGTATAAATTGTTTTAGTGCATAATCAAACTAAATCCGATATTCAAGTAAAGTTAAAGTAGGTCATTTACAAAGAATTTGTCTATTTCGTCTTTTTCATTATTGTTCATTTTCTTTTCCTTGTTTTTTTTTCCTCCGATTTTTCTCCTCTTTCACTAATTTTTTACGACTTTGTTAGATAGACAATAAATTGTGAATAACACGAATAACAGGCTATAATTTTGACCCAACAAAATTTAAAATAAAAAAATCTTTCCTTAATTATTCTCACTAAAAACCTTATTTTTCACATTTCAATTTTTAATCATCCCCTTCTTACCTTGTTGACCACCACAACACTACACTCCAAATTAAACCCTCTCATCGGCGACACTCCATTCTTCATCGGCCACACTGGTTGGCATATTAATCTATCTCTCATAGCAAATATCAACGTCGTCACTTTTTTTTTATCCAGTCCTCTTATCGGCGAAAAAATTAAACATATAATTAAAAATGAAATTAACCATTCACATAGCTGATACGAATTTGATAAACAATATTCACCGACAAGTGCACCGGGTCATAATCAAGTAATAACTCACTATGAGTGAGGTCGATCCCGTAAAAATTGATAGATCAAGCAACTTTAATCAATTGGCTATTCTAATTAAACAAATAATTTGATGAGGTTTGATCAAATCTTAGATAACTTGACAGTAAAGTAAATTACTGAAAACTAAATAGCAAAAAAATAAATGACTGAAAATAAAAAGTGAGATAGTAAATATCTAAGAATTTAAAGTGCATAAAATTAAATTGCAATAGTGTAATTGCAAGAAGAATAAATAACAAGGAGATTAAATTACTAAAATGTAAAGGAATTAAGAACAATGAGCATTAAAGGAAACAAGTAATTAGGAAGGGAAGCTGAAGTAAGTAAATAGGAAAGAAAATTGAAGCAAGTAAACAAGTGATATTGATTTAAATCATTAGGGATTGGAGATGTCAAATTTTCTTGAATCAATGAACTTCTCTTTTCTCTTATTCGTGCAATGTTAGATCTTTGACAGATCATAAGTAATTGAATTTCAATTTCTTGGTAATTCAATTTCTTTAAACATGATCAAATGCCAATTCTTTGATTTAATGCTCATGAAATAAAAGAGGTGAAATATGAATTCTAATTCCAAGACACACAACTCTTAAGACCCCATTTAGATTGGTTAAATATCACATACCAAATTATGAATCAAAAATTAAAATAATTGTGAGAAAAGAGTTTTAAATTGAATGACTATGATCTCTTTTCCAAGACTCACATAGAATTCTAATAGATCCAATTCTTCTTCCGATTGAATTGGATCTGTGAAGATCGAAAACTCTCTCTTAGATAAACAAAGATAGAATCAAGAAAAAAAGAAGATGAACATATTCATTTTAATTCAACAGAACTCCTCCCCTTAATGAATGGGAGATTTAGTGACTCATGATGAACAATACAGAATGCTCAACAAAATGGAAATCAAAACTAGAAACTAAAAAGAAGTAAAAAGCCAAAAGTAAAAGTTCCCATTACAAATTCCAATCCCCCTTATTTATACTACTTCTGCTTTCAATTCCTTTTGAAGTTTGCTTCCAAGTTGGACCTTGTTGGGCCTTTGGGTTCAACTTGGCTTGAATCAGAAGCACTTTCCATCCGGGCGTTATTCAACTCTGGTGCCTTTTATTGCGGCATTACTAACTCCAAAAATTCAATCCCAATCATTATTTGAACCGGGCACTCTCTATCATGGGCATTACTGGCGCTGGTCATGCGTATGCTTGGCCCACACGTATGCACAAAATCCCTTGTCACGCGTACGCGCAGCCCATGTGTACGCGCGAACATTGATTCACGCGTACGTGTAGAGAATACGTACGCGTGAACACCAAAATTTGCATCTCTAACTATCGCAGGCGTTACTTGCAATGAGCGCCAATAGTTTTTGGCGTTAACAATGCCCAGCAATACTTCCAGGGACAAATTTCTACCTCACACGTACGTGCAGCGCGTGGGTACGCGTGACCTTTGTCGCATGCATTATCTTGAGGGAGCGCCAGTAGTTCTTGGCGTTGCCAACGCCCAAAATTACTCCTCCAGGATCAACTTGTAATGGTGGGAGTTACTACAATTGGGTGCCTCAAAGTTTGAGAGTTACCAACGCCTAATCAAGCTTTATATGCTCCCTTGCTCGTAGGCGTTGGTTAGAGAAGGCGCCTTGTGTTCTGGAATTAATAACGCCATGCTTTTCTGAATTATCTTCTTTCATTGCTTCCTTTCTTCATTGTCATTAGCACTCCTCATGCATGCATTGCTCATATGGCTTCATTGATTTATCTCATGCATGATTTCACTTCATTAATTAAGTGAATGCTTCATTATATCAACACTTCATGCATGAATTACTTACATGCTTCATGAACATGAGCAATGAAGTGGCATGAGCAATGAACATGAGCAATGATCATGAATTAGCTTCAATTGCTAGCCCCCTTTTTTAGGCGGTGCCCTTGTAACCTGGTGTTGCCAATACCACCCTTCAAGGTTCTCTAGTTTTGTCACCAGCGCCCTCCAAAGGGGAGCTTCAAGGTTTGGGCATTGTCAACACCACATCTAGCTTCCTCTTGTAGCATTTTTTGAGCTGGCATCTTCTATTATAGGCGTTGTCAATGCCATATTGGCCTCCAAGTTGGCGTTATTTGAAGGGGCGCCTTGCATATGGGCATTGCCAATGCCACTTTGAGCAATGCTCCCTCTGTTCCTCTGTTTTATATGCCAATGCTTTGCTCCGTGCATGTCTTCTTCATTGATTTCCTATCAACCATTAAATAGAGTACATCAAAGTTTGATGTAACATTCCATGAATTAATACAAGATGAACTAATATAATAAATACAACAATAATTCTCATGATCACAAATTTACTTAGTATCTCCTATTGCATCAAACTTAACTTGTATATTCATGAAACAATCACAAATTTTACTAATGTTTAATGATTTTCTATATGAAAAGATAATCCATGAAGTCACTTATTTATTAGCTAAAATGCATGAAAATAAACTATAAACTAACTAAATTATCTATCTAAACTAGCTAAGATGTACATGCATCACAACAACAAACTTAAAATGTTACTTGTCCTCAAGCAAAAGAAGAATTTGAGAATAGGAAAACCAGGAGAATTGAAATGATTGATAAAAAAATTGAGTCATTATTTGAAAGTGCAAATTCATCCTAATCAATGGGGCTTATCAAGCATAATGATTCTGATTCATTGTTCTTTTTGGGTGAACTTTAAGCCTTGAAATTTCTAGGATAGAATGTTCACTTAAACCTAAGCTTGATTGACATTGTGAGACTTTATTATTACTGCATAATCTCTGACCCACATTCTCATATTTTCTTTCTTTTCAGAAGGATCTTTCAATTTATTCAAGTCTAAGTGCTTTGTCTTAAGGCAGCTCTTAAGATAAGCTTTCAATCAACACTTCCAAACTAATTGGTTTAAGGTATTAGGTGTTGAAACACCTTTTAGGATTTACTTGCCTAAACCTCTTTCTTAACACATTTACCCCACAGGCATATAACTAAGAATCACTTCTAGATATTGGTGTCCAGAACTTCTTTGGATTGCTAAATATTTTGTCACAAGGTAGCTCTTGATTGTGGACTTTCAATCGATAATCCCGAGTTAGTCAACTCAAGTTACCGGGTGATGAGGCACCCCTAGGATTTACTTATCCAAGCTTATCTTTAAACATAAATACCACAGACACATAACTAGATCTTTGGTCATTGATGCCTAGAACTTGGTTATTTAGTCCTTTCCTTTTTCTTTGTTTTTGACACTTTTTTTTCTTTTTCTTTGAATTCAATGTCATGGATCTTTTTATTTTCAAAGTCTCACAAGTCTAAATTTAAGCCTATGTTCCAAGGAATTATTATATCACTTCTTATTCTTCCCAATTCACCAATTATTACAAATCATATTCACAACTTGATTACCACCACTTTTCAGAAGATTTATTTATTCCTTGTAACTTAGACTCAATTCTTTTTCGTTCATAACAATTCATTTATTTACTTCAAATTTATTTTATTATAAGACAAGCATAACACTTCAAATAAGGTAAATAATGCAACATCATCAGAGATAACTAAATAAACAAGGAAAACTAAACAGAACAGGGACATACTTAATCTTTCAACAATGCTATAAGACAAGAGATAGTCAAATAACAACACAACCTTTTGGTTTCCACTTGCTTCACTCCTCATCATCATCATTGTTGGCTTCTAGATTCTTTTTTTGTCTTTTTAGATGATGATGCATAGGTTTTTGATGCCATTGAATGATTAGCAAAGGAATGAAATGACTACCTGCACCAAACTTTGAAAGAAAGCTTGTCCCCAAGCAATTAAAAAGATAGTTATCATGCATGTATGATTATGAAATTTGGTGTCTGACACCAAACTTAATTTCTTGCTCATTCTTCTATGCATCAACAGAGTGCATATTTAAGCTTTTCATGCATGCATGAAACAACATGTGCATCAATTTTATGAGGAAACAAAACTATAGAACTAGAGAGTAAACAAATGAAATGTAAAGTTAATTATCCTCTGTGATTGTTTGGAATTATAGTGACTATTCATGACTGTCTCAAGGGGTGTAATATGCTCATATAAGATTCAAGGTGGTGCACTAAACTTAGTATAACACATTCACTCTTGATTTGTTCACTCAGCTAACATAACACGTTGGTGAGATACACCAAACTTATTAATTTTCTTTCGCATCATGCACCTTCGCCTCAGTTTTCCAAGTCCCATCATCTAAGAACAACCCATGAATCTTATTTCTTTTCCTCCTAACAATCGTTTGTAGATGAAAAAATTTTGTGTTTTTGTTGTAAGAACCCGATTTTTGGTAAACAGACTTTTCTGGCTATTTTAAAATTTATTTTGCAAAATCTTGAACCACGACCCAATAAGAAATAGTGAGGCTGATCCAATGGTAAAAAAAAAAACAAAACAAAATTTAAAAAAAAGAAAGGAAAAAATTAAAAATTAAAAAGAAAAAGACCATTAGTAAGGTCAAAATTGACTTTATGAGGGTAATCAATTTCCCCTAAGTCAAGTTTGACTAGTAAATAATAAATTTTAGCTTACCATTAGTTTATTTTCCTCACTAGAGACTTTTTGAGTCGAGAACTCACTTTTAATGACGGTTTTGCGTGCGTCAAGAAAATTCTAGTAATCGAAAACCTCAGAATTAGTGGTCAAAATAATTTCTACCCAAATAAATGTGTCTCAAGATTTATATTAGCCATCCATTCACAATTTATTTCTTTAAGAATAAATATTTTACCGCATGGTAAAAGTTATCCGAACCGAATTTCTTACTAGTATTCTGCAAACGACTCCTAGTCGAGTAACTAACTACGGTTAATTGCGGATAAGCTTGACATGTAAGCGCTGACCAAGCTTTCTCGTTTTTATGTCCCTTCTTCATTAAATCCCAGCCCTTGACCACAAAAATTCCTGCCCCTTTTAACATCATAAATTCTTCAAGAATTTGATTTTTTTATTTAAGGAAGAATTGGCTACAAAATTCACAAAACACTTTATACTCTTTTGACCAAATTCTTGAGAGAGAAAGAGAGAAAATCCTTGCACCTATTCTCTGCGTCCAAACCCCTATTTTAACTCTTTCCATTGTTTTTCATGTGTTCTTCAAGAAATCAAACCATATAAGCACAAATTGTTGCCCATTTTCGCTAATCCTTGCGTTTATACCGAAATTTCGACTAAGTAAACTCTTGTTCTTTCTCCTTCCCTTTTCTATTTTTTAAAATAGAAGCTATGATGAATTTCTACTCTCTTCCATGTATAGAGAACTCCTTTTGAAGCATCCATGGAGTACGCCTAAGGAGTTAAGGAGTTTCGAGCTCACAGTGGTCGAATTTCGATGTTTTTGCGACACTTTCGGCCAAAAATGAACTTGCACCATCATCAACTGTGCTTCTGCCCTTGTGTGCACATTTTGCAGTGTGTGAAAAGTTTGATAACTGAATTACATATGAGTTAAGGGTTAGGATTAGTTAGAGTATATTTGTGTTTGTTTTCGGTATTCATATGAGCCACTTTGTGGTGATTTTGTGCTTGATTCTTAATTCTGGAAATTTAGTGATACTTCTCTGTTTTTGAACTGTTATTTAAGTAATATTTGAAGCTTATTTGCCTCTGAAAAATGTATGGGACAGTCAAAAATTAATGGAGCACTTGGAATTTAAGTTTCAAGTCTTAAAAGTCACTAAAAGTGGATAAAAATGAAAAACTATATCCCTGAAGATCCAGCCACTAAATGATCATGAAAGTCACATGTATAAGGGTTAAAAAGAGGTTAGAAAACTGATTTTTAATCCTATGGAATAAAGGTATAAAAGTAAAAAGGGTGTTATGGTCATTTTTAGGTAAAAAGAGAGTTAAAAATGTAATTTAAATGAAAAATAAATAAAAATCTGAACTTAGTATCATTAGGAGTAAGATAGTAATTATATAAATTAGTTGAGTCAAAATTATAATTATAATAAAGTTTCGGGTCTAAATAAAAATTTTAGTAAAAATTTGAAGTAAAACGGTAAAGAGTGATAACTAGAATAAGTAAATAAAATAATAAAAGCTGAAATGATCTTTTAGGTCCCTAAGGGTAGAATTGATATTAATTAAAATTATTATGGATAATTTGGTCATAGAAAAATATTAGGATTAATTTGGTAACATTTTGACGCTAAATCAGGTTAAACGATAAACTAGAGTATTTAGGGACATATTAGTAATTTTAGGCATAAAATCAAAATTAAAAATTACTAATTAATTTAATGAATGGTAAAAAGGTCTTTTAGGAAAAATATGAGGGTAAAATGGTGAAGTACACTAGTGGTGAAAGTGTCGATAAAAGCCTAAAGAAAACTAGAAAAATGAAGTTATGAACAAAAAGGGTAAAATGTGACAAGGCTGAGATATTTTAAGAAAGGATCGGGCACAAATTTTATTTAAAAAAGAAGGACAGAGAAGTCCCTTAGAGATAAAGTTTATTGAGATGTGCCGCGAAAAAAGAACTGTAAACCCCAAGGTGCTAGAAGTTGTTTGGAGGCGGGTATTTACCAACTGATTGCTAAAACTATGTTTCCCCTTTGTGCGTATATTATGGCGTCAAGCTTTGCGAAAATTTCCTGTTGTCACGGACTTGTGGTATGCTTAACCACATCGATACGTATACATGGACGGACGCAATTGGGAAACCATATCTAGGACTAGTTCCTAGGTAACGTCGGGTTGCGGGTAGTCAACCGACGCATGAGCTCATGGCATGCATAGGACTAGACATGCATCATACTTGGTTGCTGCATTATCTATGTTTGTGGTTGCTTACTTGTACATGTGATTGTATTTGTAATTTGTGTTTGTTTACTATTCTGCTATATATTTGTCCTTGTACTTATTTGTGTGACTTACCGACCTAACTACGGAAAGTCTTAGACTTAGGCTGCGGAACTCCTTAGGTTTTCCTATGTAGTACCCTGCTGGGAACCTTAGGTTCTCACCCCTTACTTCTCTGTTCCGCAGATGCAAACAAGTGAGGTCTTCTTTGAGTTTTCATCCTTGGGACTAGCGAGCAACAGTAGCATTATCGGAGGGCCAAACGACTTCTTTTACTTCTACACAGCACTTTCGTGTTTCTTCAGCTGCCAAGGATCGGTGACCAGCAGTAGTTATAATAGTAGCAGTAGTAGTAGTAGTCTTTCCCCTCGCTCTGTATAGATTTTTAGAGGGCTAGGTGCTTTTGTAAATACCTTTGTAAACAAGTTAGAATGGGTCTCAAACTATAGTGACTCTTGTGAGTCAAGGCCTGTTAGTATAAATATGGAGTCTGTAAATATTTTCATGAATAAGCAACGACGTAACTTAGTGTGAATTATGAGGTACTAAATGAGCCTTCAGGCACATATATATAATATTACTATGTTTTCTATATTTTCTATGCTTTATGTATATATTATCTATTTTAACTATTATCTATTTTGTTATATCTATATATCTGACACGCGATCTCGACTAGCGCTACAGGCTCACATGCATATATTTAATATAGGGTCTAAAGTCTCTAGGAAAAGTCGTGTAGTAGCGTCTGGCGGTTAGCATTGGTCATGACATGCTAGAAGTTGGGTCGTTACACTTGTCTCCATACCTCACCCACTGCTCCTTAGATTTTTGGTACTACATAAGTTCCTCTTGAAGAAGGATTGTATTCATTTCTTCATGGAGCTCTTGTTCTTTAGCTCTCACAGTTGAATCTTCATTCTTCTCCAGAGAAAATTGGATCTCATTAAGTTACTTTTCTAACACCCGCTTTTTGATAAACACATTAACAAAAATCTCCTTATTAAACTTAAGTGCCTCCTTCTGAACTTCTATAAGTCTGTTAGCAACCTTAGGTGCACCATTGTTCTAGGCAGTATTAACAGTGTTTACAAAAAGAGGATGAGTTAACCAACCCGCTTGAAATCTAAAAGGACGCTGCCCTTTTTTAAATACTTCAGTATTCTTGCTTCTAATGAATATAGGGCAATGATCTGAATGCAGACCCATCATTGTATGCTTTTGGAAACTGTAGCCTCTATTCCATATTAATAACTGCTCTATCCAGATTCTTAGTAACATGAACCCCTCCTCTCACTCTTCTAAATCAGGTAAAAATTCTCCCAATAGATCCATGTCAAATAAATTACAACTACCTATAATATCAGCAAAACATTTAGATCTCGCATGATTAAAGGCTCCACCTCTAACCTCACTAGGCAGTAAAATTTTATTAAAATCGCCTAAAACAATCCAAGACCCTTGATACATCTTAGAGACATATTCAAGTCACTCCATAACTCCAAGTGCCGATGAAAATGAGGATTAGCATAAATTGTACTACAGAAACTAAAAACATAACCTCTATGAACTTTAAAACTAATACATTGATCAACAATATCCACCATACTAATAGAAAATGAGGAGTCTGAACAAAGAACCCAAATACCACCACTATGACCTTTGGCTTCAGCCAAAGCAACCTCCTTATAACCTAACTTATTCCGAAACAAATTCATTCTTTCAAAAGGGATATTAATCTCAAAAAGAATGAAAAAAGTTGGATGAAATTTACATACCAAATATCTACAATGAACACGAGATATTTTGTTTGAAACCCCTCTAATATTCCAACATAAATAGCTAATATCTAAATTATCCATAAACAAATGAATGAAAAGGAGAAAATTGACCTTGGCTAAAAGCCATTCAGTTAGACAACGACGAAGGTCCATCATCTCTCTCCAGTCCACCAAGCTTGTTGGTTCCTGTGGCTTACCCCAAAGCTCCTTCACCTACACCCCGAAGTGCCACCGGCCCTTCATGCTTTGTTTGGATCGCCTCTCGATCCTGCACCTGGAGCTCTAGTGAGTTCTGAAAAGCAGGTCATAGCCTCTTGTTCCCATTCTTGAGTACAGAAGTTTTGGTATGAGATGTTGCTCCCAATTTCACTCTCTGAACCTTAGCTCCCTTTCTTTGTAGGCCATAATGATTTTTGATGTGTGAAACCCTTCTATTGGAGCTAGAGAAAGCCGGAGCTCCACCAATCTTTATTAGTGGGCCTTTCAATTTTATCTCATCAAATTTGTTGGTGAAAGTCAAAAGTTGTTTACTTTTGGATCTATTATGGACCTTACCTTCCAAATCCAACTTTCCCTTCCCTTTTTTAATTACTTTAGAACAACCCTCATCATCTGTAGCAGGAAGATCCTCCACGTAAATACCATGTAAGGAACCTAAGTTGGCCAAAATAATTGCACTTATCACAAGAACACCTGAACACATGCTCGAGCATACTTGCCTCTCTCTGCGGATTTTTTAGCCAAATCAACTTTAATAGGTTTTTCAACTGCTACCGCAATTCTCATAATGGCTTTCTCATGATAATACCAAATACTTAAACCTAATATCATTATCCAAATCATGGTTTCCCAAAAAGATTCCTCACAAGGTTTCAAATACAATGACCAAGGTTTGACAACAATATAATGGTTAGGAATCATCCTTGGACCACCTAAGAAAACCTTTTTCCTATCTTCCAGAAGATCAAATTTGACTAGGAAGTAATCGAACTCAATGTCCAACACTTTATAGCTGCCTTTGAGCCTCCAAACACCCTTCATCTTGTGAATAATAGCCATATAGCTAAAGTGTTTCCCAAGAACCTTAATAACGATAGCATCTCGATATGGTTCAGAAAGTGTATCCCTAGCCTCCTCGGTAAACTTCACCTTTAGAGTCGATAAGTCACCTTCTTTACTTGTGACAATAGCCATGGTATCACCATCCGGATCCTCAACATTGTTAACAGCCCTAGCCTTCAAGGTTTGATAAACCACTATTTTACGGTCTATTTTGTATTGAATTGAGTGGATTTTATCAACTATTCTGACACTTATTCATGTAAATTGCATGTTTTTAAGTTTCTTTCTGAATTTTGTGCTATGATTGAAAACATACTTTTTAGACCTTAAATTTGCTAATTTTAAACCTCTCTTATTATCATTCGATGCCGTGATAGGTTTGTTAAGTGTTTTCATGTTTTATAGGGTAGGAATGGCTTAGAGGATGGAAAAGAAGCATGCAAAAGTGGAAGGAACACAAGAAATTGAAATTTTGAGAAACTGGCAGCGACGCGCACGCATGGATGACGCGTACGCATGATTGGTGCATGATGAGCGGATAATTTATACGCTTTTTGGCATTGTTTTTAGGTAGTTTTTAGTAAGTTCAAGCTACTTTTAGGGATGTTTTCACTAGTTTTTATGTTAAATTCACATTTCTGGACTTTACTATGAGTTTGTGTGTTTTTCTGTAATTTCAGGTAATTTCTGGCTGAAATTGAGGGACTTGAGCAAAACTCTGAAAAAAGGCTGACAAAAGGACTGCTGATGCTGTTAGAATCTGACCTCCCTGCACTCAAAATAGATTTTCTGGAGCTACAGAACTCCAAATGACGCGCTCTCAACGGCGTTGGAAAGTAGACATCCAGAGCTTTCCAGCAATGTATAATAGTCTATACTTTATTCGGAAATTGACGACGTAACTTGGTGTTGAACGCCAAGTTCATGCTGCTGTCTGGAGTTAAACGCCAGAAACACGTCATGATCCGGAGTTGAACGCCCAAAACACGTCATAACTTGGAGTTCAACTCCAAGAAAAGCCTCAGCTCGTGGATAGATCAAGCTCAGCCCAAGCATATACCAAGTGGGCCCCGGAAGTGGATTTATGCATCAATTACTTACTCATGTAAACCCTAGTAGCTAGTTTATTATAAATAGGATTTTTTACTAGTGTATTAGACATCTTGGGACGTTTAGTTCTCAGATCATGGGGGCTGGCCATTCGGCCATGCCTGGACCTTTTACTTATGTATTTTCAACGGTGGAGTTTCTGCACACCATAGATTAAGGGTGTGGAGCTCTGCTGTACCTCAAGTTTCAATACAATCACTATTACTTTCTATTCAATTCTCTTTTATTCTTATTCCAAGATATACGTTGCACTTCAACTTGATGAATGTGATGATCCGTGACACTCATCATCATTCTCAATTATGAACGCGCGTGACTGACAACCACTTCCATTCTACTCTAGGCCGGGCGCATATCTCTTAGATTCCCCAACAGAATCTTCGTGGTATAAGCTAGATAGATGGCAGCATTCATGGGGATCCGGAAAGTCTAACCTTGTCTGTGGTATTCCGAGTAGGATTCCGGGATTGAATGACTGTGACGAGCTTCAAACTCCTGAAGGCTGGGCGTTAGTGACAAACGCAAAAGAATCAATGGATTCTATTCCAACCTGATTGAGAACTGACAGATGATTAGCCGTGCTGTGACAGAGCATTTGGACCATTTTCACTGAGAGGATGGGATGTAGCCATTATCAAGGGTGATGCCTCCAGACGATTAGCCGTGCAGTGACAGCGCATAGGACCATTTTCCCGAGAGGATTGAAAGTAGTCATTGATGATGGTGATGCCCTACATACAGCTTGCCATGGAAAGGAGTAAGAAGGATTGGATGGAAGCAATGAGAAAGTAGAGATTCAAGAGGAGCACAGCATCTCCATACACTTATCTGAAATTCCCACTATTAATTTACATAAGTATTTCTATCCCTTTTTATTTTCTTTTTATTCCATTAATCAAATTTAAACTAATAATCCAATTATCCTTGAATCCGCCTGACTGAGATTTGCAAGGTGACCATAGCTTGCTTCATACCAACAATCTCTGTGGGATCGACCCTTACTCGCGTAAGGTTTATTACTTGGACGACCCAGTACACTTGCTGGTTAGTTGAACGGAGTTGTGAATTCAAATAAAGCCAATTATTAAATTTCATGCAAGTACAAAGAGCATGTGATCACAATTTCGTCCACCAGTGCAGCAGACATACGACGCGCACGCATGGCTGATGCCTACACGTGGCCAGGTGCAAGGTTCATCGACGCGTACGCTTGACTGATGCGTACGCATGACAGAGCGTCACGTGCTACAATTAACAGAAAATGCTGGGGGCGGTTTCTAGGCTGCTTTTGACCTAGTTTCAGGCCTAAAAATATAGATTAGATGTTGCAGAGTGAAGCTGGAGGGAATCAATCATTCACTTTTCATTCATTAACACTTTAGGTTTTAGATGTAGAATTTTAGAGAGAGGGGCTCTCTCCTCTCTCTCGGTTTTAGGATTTTTAGTTTTATTTCTTCTCCAATTTAGATTTGCATCTTGCTTTAATTTAGTTTCTCTTCTACATTCTATTATTCTAGCATCCTAGTTTATCTTCTCTTGTTAATTTCTTTATTTTTCCAATTTAGTTTATGAGCTCTTCATGTTAGATTCAATTTTCTTTTAATGTAATTTTAGGTATTTCATGTTTATTGTTTCTTTCTTCATTTGTTGTTATTGATTCCTTACAATTGTTGGTCTTAGATTTTACATTCTCTTATTACTTTTCTATGCTTTTACTTTGTTCCTTCCAAGTGTTTGATAAAATGCTTGGGTGGATTTTAATTTAGATTTTTATGTTCTTGACTTGGATTGATTATTTAGAGACTCTTGAGTTATCAAAAGTCTTTTGTTGATTGGTGATTGAAGATTGCCGGTTAGCTTGAACTTCACCAAAGCTAGTCTCTCACTATGAGTTGACTAGGACTTGTGAACTCAAGCTGATTGTTGACGTTAGGATTTTTGCTAATAAGGAATTTTATAAAAATATAGTTGCGTTGTAATTATAGATTCTAAACCAACAGAAAATTCCTTCGTACAAACATTTGGTTGTCACAAGTAACAAACCCAATAAAAATAATTAACCGAAGTATTCAAACCTCGGGTCGTCTTCTCAAGGAATTGCAGGGAGGTGTGTTTTATTATTGGTTATGAGTCTTGTAAATTGGGGGTTTTGAAAGTAAGGAAGAAGTATGTTAAATGACAAGGAAAATAAATAAATAACTGTAAAATAAACTCTTGGCAAGGTATCAAAACTGAAAATCCTGTCATTGTTATCCTTATCAGGTGTGATGAGAATTGGATTTTAATCCCACTTAGTTAACCTTCACTAAAGCAAAGGTAAGTCAAATGGACTGATTAGCTTGATCCTCAAGTCCTAGTCAACTCCTGTGGAGAGACTAGCTTTAGAGCAATCCAGATCAATCAGTAATCTGCCAAATTCAACCATTGTTGAGTTTGATAACTCAAGTGTTACCAATCACTAAACCAAAGCCAAAAGGAAGAAAAATCTACTTGAATAAAAATGCCTTCAGATGGGAAGCAACAGTAACATAAATAAAAGAAAGAAATCTTAAATCTGAAATACCTCAAATAATATTAATTAAGAAAATCATAACATGAATGTCATTAAGCCAAATTGGCAACATATATAATTAAAAATAAGAGAAGTCCAAATGAAGGAATATTGAACCTGATATGAAGATGTGATAAATCCTAATCCTAATATAAATCCTAATCCTAATCCTAATCCTAAGAGAGAGGAGAGAACCTCTCTCTCTAAAAACTACATCTAATCCTCAAGCTATGTATGAATGAATCGTCCCTATGATTAAATGGACTCCTCCATTTATAATCCTTCAATCTGTGTTCTCTGGGCTTGGATCTGGGTCAAAAGGGGCCCATAAATCACTGGAAACAAGATCTACAAATTCTGCAGATCACGCACGTCACGCGTCCGCGTAGGTCATGCGGTCACGTCATCTGGAGTTTTCCTTGTTACGTGTTCGCTTCGATCATGAGTCCACGTTATCTGTATTCTACTTAAGGTGTGCGGCCACGTCAGTCACGCATTCGCGTCACTCCCTTTTTGCGCTAGTCATGCGGCCGCGTCGTCCATGCGTTCACGTCGCTGCCAGTTTCTTCAAAAACTCCATTTGGTGCTTTCCTTCTATTTTCGTATGTTTTCTTTCCATCCTTTAAGTCATTCCTACCTTAGAAGCTCTACTACTACTCAACACATAAATCACGGCATCGAATGGTAATAAAGGGTAATTAAAATAATTACTTTTAAAGCATAGAAAACATGTATTTTACATATATCACATAATAAGGAAGGGAAAGAAAAACTTATGCAATTTCTATGAATAAGTAGGTGAAGGGTTGAATAAATCACTTAAATTGAGCACAATATATATCATAAAATATGGATTTATCAACCTCCCCACACTTAAACAATAGCATGTCCTCATGCTAAATCCAAGATAAGGAGTAAGGTAAAGTGGTGGAATCTCATGCAATGCAATCTATCCTAGATGCAACTACCTAAATGAGTCATGAAAATCTAGTTATTATTCACATATATATAAAGCTTTACATGTAGTTAAATTAATTCACATTCTCAAGGAATTATATATGCATAGCCAACCTTAGACAATGTTAAAGCACTTTTACAATTGAGATGGTTAAAAATATTTTTCAAACTTGCAAGATAATTAACAATAGAGGTAGAGATATATGGTGATGAGCTATTGAACCCTCACTGGATTTTGTATTTACTCTCTAGTCACTCAGTGTTTATTGGGTTAATCACTCTAATATTCTTTTTATCCTTACTTTCTATAACTTTGTTCTTCATCTAACCAATCAACAAATATAGAATATAGACATACAAAAATCATGAGGTCTTTTTAAGGTTGTAATGGGGCCAAGGTAGAGGTAAGGGTATATGTATAAGGTTAAGTGAGCCAATAAGTGACTCCTTGATTAATCTAAGATCTTACCTAACATACATACTTTAATATAGATCAAAGTGTCTTAACCTATTTGCCCAAATTTTCCCACTTTGTATTGCAAACTCATGCATTAAATTTAACTTTGCCCCCATGTGTATTGATTTTTTTTTCATATGCACATGGTGACTTTTAATTGTTTTGATTTTACATGAGCATGCTTCCCAAATTTCCAAATAATTTATTCAATTTAAATTTCTACTACTTTTTTTTATCATCCATGTTTCCATAAAATTCTCCACACTTAAATTATACACAATTTCTATCTTAAGCTAACCAAGGATTCAACTTGGGATTTTTATTTTGTTTTTCTGCTTAAGGCTAGTAATGTGGTTATAAAATAGAAGGGGATTAAAAAGCTCAAGGGGGCTAACAAGGATGGCATAAAAGGTAGGCTTTATTTGGGATAAGTGAGTTAATAATCAAATATGGCCTCAATTCTATCTTGGTATGTATCTATATTCTATATTGGACATATAGATTAAAGCAAAGTAAAGAACACCAGAATAAAAAAGAAAGGCAAAGCACACATGAATAAAAATTATGGTCTGAATGTAACCATACAATTAAGCTCAAAACTCACAGGCTGTGTGTTCTCAAGCTCATAAATCATACATCAGTTATGTATGTCATGCAAGTAGAAATTAAGAGTTTCCATTATTCTCAATGTAAAATTTATTGGATGGCTTTAAAGTTTTAGTGTTCCTCCTTGATGAAATGTTATTAACTAACTAACATGTAATGCTATATATACAAGGGGTGTGGATTGATTCTGTTAAAGTCTCTAGCTTACTTCTTTTTTATTTTCAATCAAATCAACTATCATATGCTAAAATGGGTAAACTATACTAATTAATCCACTTAATATATAACTAGTAAACTAATGTGCAAATTAAGATAAAATATCCAAGATATATACAGCCCAAAGTGCATAATGCAAAAGTACAACAAAAACAAAAGAGAGAAATGTGCAAAAATACGGAAAATGGACAAAATAAGAAGAGAGTCTGTAGTGGTTTACCAAAATAAATAGATGCTAGAGATGGTAACCTCCCCACACTTAAATAATAACATCGTCCTCAATGCTCACTCAAGCCTGGTGTGAAGGAGTGTCATCTCCGGAAGGATGGGCTGCTGGTGTCTCGATGGTAGGCTGAGGGTCTGCAGTCTCTGTGAGGAGCGGTCTACTGAAGCGGAGGCTCTGTCCGTAGAGGAACCTCCAGATTTGTGGTCTGTAGTTGGTAGTGCTCCTCATGATGTGGTGCAGTGTGGCCGGGACCTCCCTGCTCAGCCTGGGTAGTGCCTCCTCCTCATGATCGCTCACTTCTCCTCAGATGTGTCGGAGGGCATGTCGGGCTCAGAGGGAATGTCACCACCAGAGCGGATCATCAGCTTGAGGTGCTCATAGTGTCGCTTGTGGCGATGCTCAGACCTCTCAAAAAGTCACCTGGTGCGACGGTCAAATCTCTCAAACTGCTGCTGGTGATGGCGCTCCATCTGATCTAGGCGGTCAAAGAGTCGGTGCACCAGACGATAGACGGGCTTAGGAGCAGGTGGGGGTGCAGTGGGTGGTGCTGGGCCAGTGGAAGCAGAAGGAGTAGCTGAAGAGGTGGCTGCCTCAGTAGTGTCAGTGAGGAATAGAGGGCGGTAGCCGAAAGCCAGAAATTTCCGACTATGAGGAATGATCTTCCAACAGTCTGCGGTGGTGGGGCAATGGCCGTCGGTGGTTATAAAAATATAGTCGCGTTGTAAGTATAGATTCTAAACCAACAGAAAATCCCTTCGTACAAACATTTGGTTGTCACAAGTAATAAACCCCTAAATAAATTGATAACCAAAGTATTCAAACCTTGGGTCATCTTCTCAAGGAATTGCAGGGAGGTATGTTCTTATTATTGGTTATGAATCTTGTAAATTGGGGGTTTTAAAAGTAAGGAAACAAGTATGTTAAATGATAAGAAAAATAAAATAGTAATGATAAAATAAACTCTTGGCAAGGTATTAGAATTGGAATTCCTATCCTAGTTATCCTTATCAGGTGTGATGAGAATTGGGTTTTAATCCCACTTAGTTATCCTTTATTAAACAAGGGAAAGCCAAGTGGACTAATTAGCTTGATCCTCAAGTCCTAGTCAATCCCTGTGGGAAGACTAGCTTTAGAGCGATCTAGATCAATTAGAATCTGCCAATTTCAATCACTGCTGAGTTTGACAACTCAAGAGTTACCAATTACCTAACCAAAACCAAAAATATAGAAAGCTAAATTAAAATCATAAATAACTGGAATACCTCAAATTAAATTGAATGGAGATGTCAATTCTAACATGGAAAAGTTCATAAGCCAATTGGGCAACATAAATCAAATACAAATAAAAGCTCCAGAGTAAACAAAAATAAAAGAGAAACATAAATTATTGAACCTGGTACGAAGAAACAATCCTAATGACTAAAAGAAATCCTAATCCTAAAACCTAAGAGAGAGGAGAGAACCTCTCTCTCTAAAAACTACATCTAAACTATGAAAAGTGGATTATGAATGTATGATGATGAATTAATGGATTCCCCCACTTTATAGCTTCTAATCTGTGTTTTCTGGGCCATGAACTGGGTCAGAAATAGCCCAGAAATCACTAATTGTGAAATCTGGTTCGTACAGGTCGCGTCAAAGTGACGTGGAGGCGTCATCCACGCGTTTGCGTGGGTTGAGATTCGTAGATGCGATGTGGGCACGTCATTCAAACGTTTGCGTCGCCTAACTTTGGGGCAGCTTTGGAAAATTATATATCGTTGTGAAGCTCTGGATGTTAGCTTTCCAACGCAACTAAAACCATCTCATTTGGACCTTTGTAGCTCAAGTTATGACTGTTTGAGTGCGAAGAGGTCAGGCTGGACAGCTTAGCAGTTTCTTCAACTTCTTGTATTCCTTCCACTTTTGCATGCTTCCTTTCCATCCTCTGAGCCATTCATGCCCTGTAATCCCTGAAATCACTTAACACACATATCACGGCATCTAATGGTAATAAGAGAGGATTAATATTAGCAAATATAAGGCCAAAGAAGTATGTTTTCAATCATAGCACAAAATCCAGAAGGAAAACGTAAACTCATGCAATTAGTATGAATAAGTGTATGAAAAATTGATAAAATCTACTCAATTAAGCACAAGATAAACCATAAAATAGTGGTTTATCAACCTCTCCACACTTAAACATTAGCATGTCCTCATGCTAAGCTCAAGAGAAGCTATAAGAGTGAAGGCAGAATGGTGGGATGTATGAAATACAACCTATTTATATGAATGCAGCTAAATGCAAAATGCTTTTACCTACTTGGTTAAATGTAAACAAACTCTCCAAGATAAACATAAATTGGATTTTACTAATTCAAATCATAAAAATGAAGTACAAATAACTTGCAAGAAGAAGATAGCTCACGAAAGCCGGGAACAAGGAATCGAGCATCGAACCCTCACCGGAAGTGTATGCACTCTAATTGCTCAGGTGTTTAAGGTTCGATTCTCTCAATTTTCTACTAATCTTGCTTTCTAAGGCTTTCTCTTCATCTAACAATCAACAAAAATTTAATGCACCAATACACAAATCAAGAGGTCTTTTAAGGGTTGTAATGGGGTTAGGGTCAAGGTAGGATTGTAATTAGTCAAGTGGACTAAAATCTGAATCCTTTATTAACCTAAACTTCCCACCTAACTTAAGACAATCCATTTAATTAAAATGCAGAATCTAACTTCCCATTAACTGTATTTTCCATATATTCATGCATCCTAAATTTGAGTACAGCACATATGCATTGATACCAAAACTTACTTTGGGACATTTTGTCCCCTTTTATTAATTGCTCTTTTTCTTTTCTTTTTCACTTTTTTTTCTTTTCTTTATTTTTTTTCTATTATTATATTTTTTCTCTTATTTTTCTCAATGCATATGAAAAAAAAGTATTGAATGCAATAATATGTGTTCAACTATTATTTTGCACATTTTCACAAAAATATACAACACCCAATTACTCAAACCAAATTTTTTTCAAACCCAACTTCCCCACACTTAAATCATGAGCACTTTTACTAGTCTAAGCTAACCAAGGATTCAAATTAAGGATATTATTGTTTTCTGCTTAGAGTTAGTAATGAGCTAAAGTAAAGAACAAATGGGTAAAATAGGCTCAAATTGGTTTACAAAGGATAACAAAAGGGTAAGGCCATATGGGTATGTAAGCTTAGTGAAACAAGGCCTCAATCATATAAGTGCATGCATACATCAAACAATGGAAATATAGAATTAAGCAAGATAAAGATTACAATTTTAGAGAGAATAACACACAAAAATAAAATATATTGGTTGATAAAATGCAACCAATCAAATAGGCTCAAAATCTCACTGGTTTTGTGTGTTCGAGCTCTAAACCATGTTCCAATATAATATTTCTTCAAACAAGTTTTTCAAGAAGTTTAATTCAAATTAGTGAAATGCTATAAAAATTTTCTTGAAAAAGAAAATGTTACTTCAACCAAGTAATAGTAATATATGCGCAAAATCAAACAAACATGCAAATGCAACAATGAAAAACAAAAATTGGTGTTGAGAAGAAAGTGACTAACCCACGGAGATCGGTATCGATCTCCCCACACTTAAAGGTTGCACCGTCCTCGGTGCATGCTAAGATGTGTAGGTGGACATGTTACTTCAACTTATGCTTTTCTCCAAAGATTGAGTAGATGAACTTGTTTGTCTCCCTATTAAGAAGCTTTTCCTCTCCCTTCGTGGTGGCCATCCTGAAAGAAGGGGAAAAAGAAGAAAAGTAACCTAAAAATAAAGATAAGAACGTAAATAACATATGGGTGTTAATGCCAAATAATAAAGGTCTCAATTACATGGTAGCTACAACATGCAAGTGAGAAAATAGTGGAAGCAAATGGCATATCAATAGTGTAAAAGTTGCAACAACAGAAAAGAGAGTGTAGGTAATGCAAGATAGTGTAAGTGTATATCAATGCAAAAGGAATATCAGTATTATAAAAATTAGCATTGACTTATGAATAATAATACCCAATTAGAATAAAACAAGTCATGAAACACCAGAATAATTCAAGAAAAGATGCAATAGTTGAAAAAGAAAATTTAACACCAATGGAAAAAGAAGAAAAAGGAAGAAAGGAGGAAGAAAGAAATAAGAAAGGAAAGAGAAGATTTAGATTTAGGGAAGGAAAAGATAAGATATCTTGGCTGATCTGGATAAGCTGTGCGGCGCAGGCGACGCGGACGCGTGGATCACGCGATTGAGTGGTGTGTGATAATTATCAGGTGACGCGGACGCGTGGATCACGCGATCGCGTGACCTAATTTGTGCTATTGGCGAGAGTGCAGCCTCGCGCACGCACAACTCTCTGTTTAATACGCACATTGCCAAATTTCTGGGTGACGCGATCGCGTGAATGGCCATATTTCGGAAAATGGCGCAGACGCATAGGGCACGCGTTTGCGTGGTAGGGCTTGTGCTTCTAGCACGAGTCCAGCCACATTCCAGCTCAACTTTCGGCCATACACTCTTTTTACATCGATTTACAGGGCACGCGTTCGCGTGGGTGACGCGGACGCATAGGAGGCGTTTTTTCCACATGACGCGGACGCGTCATGGATGCGGACGCGTCATGGACGCGGTCGCGTGGACCAATTTGTGCCAATGGCACGCCTCCAGCCGCACTGTCGCGTGACTCTCTGTTCAATTTAGTTTTCTTCCCAACGCACATATGACGCGGACGGTCAGCGACGCTTACGCGTCACGTGCGTGTTTTTTTTTGATGCAGTATGCTGAATGCAATGCTAATATGAATGTTATACAAAATTTTAGGTTCAATCAAAATTCAAAAACAAACAAAACAAACTAGAATTAAAACTGAAGAAGGACGATCATACCATGGTGGGTTGTCTCCCACCTAGCACTTTTAGTTAAAGTCCTTAAGTTGGACATTTGATGAGCTTCCTATTATGGTGGCTTGTGCTTGAATTCGTCCAAAAATCTCCACCAGTGTTTGGAATGCCAGCATCCTCTGGGGTCCCATACAAGGCACGCAAAGCCTTTGAGCAGTTTCCAACAGATTTCCAGGCTCCCGGGGTGTTGAATGTCAAAAGAGATTCTAGGATCCCAAACTTTGCTTTTACACCCGTTTTTGTCTTGATCTGCATTTTTCTAGCCGGGTGCTGAGTAGTCTGAATCCTCACTGTAGTGACCAAACAGCTTCCGAGATCCTTTCAATTGAGCTTGACACCAATCCTTGCACCTCAAATTGAAGTGTGAAACCTCATTGAATCTTGCATGCCAGCTCTGAGTGCGAGTCATTTTCCTTTTGCTCTTAAAGCCACAGAGAGCTCTAAGCTGGCCATCTGTTTCAAGTAAACCATATTCAAGTGGAATGGTAAAGATGAAAGTTAAAGATTTTATCCACTTGAAGTCTGTATTGGGTGGTAATGGCCTTGGGATCAGTGTTTTCAGTGGTTCTGGAAGCTCTACTCCCTTGTGGTCTTCTGTGAATTCCTCCACTTCTTGGCGAATTTCTTCCATTTCAACCATGTCATAATCAAAGTCACTGATATCTTCCTCATCACTTGAGTCATAATTGGGAGGTTGAGAAAATTCGACCTCTGCATCATCTTCATATTCACTTGGGGAAGATTCTTCTGTCTCGAAGAATTCACTTGCGGATGCAAGTTCATTATTAAGAGAACTTGAGTGGTGACTATCATCATCAGGAAAACTTCAGTCTTGGGTTATTCCGTCTAATTCCTCATAAGATACCTGCATTGGAGGCTGTGCAAAATCCTCTTTAGCATCAATTGTAGCATCTTCGACGAAATTCTCCACAACTCTGGATTCATGCGGAGGTTCAGCATCTCCTAAATCTTCTACCAACTCTTCTTCTTCTACAGTGACAGCGTCCTCTACTTGTTCTAGTATGAAGTTATGCTCTATGCTGTCCACTGGAGTTTCTAGTGTCTTCTTCGTGTTGCATTCCTTATTAGATTCTCCACATTAAGCCATAGGAGTCTGTTGAGTGTCTGAACGTCTGGAAGATAATTGATTTATTGCTTGCTCCAGTTGATGAAGGGTTGCATTAAAAGAAGCACCCACTAGGCGTTCAACGCCAGTAAGGGTAGCCATCTGGGCATTAAAACGCCAGAAAGGAGCATCTTCTGGGCGTTAAACGCCAGAAAGAAGCACCTTCTGGGCGTTTAACGCCAGATTAACAGCATCCTGGGCGTTCAGAAAAACGCCCAGTGACAAAGGACTTCCTGGCGTTCAACGCCAGAAAGATGCATCAGCTGGGCGTTGAACGCCCAGGAGAAGCAACATTTGGGCGTTAAACGCCCAAAACATGCAGCGTTTGGGCGTTTAACGCCAGGATGGTGGGGAGGAGGTAAAATTCATTTTTCTTTACAAATTTTCTAAATTTTTATGTTTCAATTCATAATTTCTTGCATCAACATGTTTCAAAATGTCATCCTTCAAATCAAATTAGTTTTCTAAGAACCCTAATTTCTAAAATCCCTTTTTCAAAAATTTCAAATATATCTTAATCCATAAAGACAAATTATTTTTCAATCCAATCCAACTCTTTTAAAGTTTGTTTTCAAAACTCAATTATCTTTTTAAAAACTTTTACAAAATTAAAAATTCAAATCTATCTTTTTAATTATTATTCATATCTTTCTCTTTTTAAACTATATCTTTTTCTTATCATATCTATCTTTTATAAATCATATCTTCTATCTTATCTTTTTCTTATTTTTGAAAATTTCCCACCCCCTCCCTTTATATTGAATTCGGCGCCCCTCTCATCATCACCATGCCACACTTGCTCTCCTCCCATCCCTCTTCTTTCTTCTCTTTTGCTTGAGGACAAGCAAAACTCTAAGTTTGGTGTGTTTATCCATGATCACAAAAACATACTCATTAAGATCATGGCTCCTAAAGGAAAACAACCCACCCCAAGAGGCAAGAAAGAGAATACTCCAAAGCCACTTTGGAATCAAGGGAAGTTCTTAACTAAAGAACATTCAGACCATTACTACAAAATAATGAGTCACAGATCAGTGATCCCGAAAGTCAAATTTGATCTGAAAGAAGATGAATATCCGGAGATCCAAGAGCAAATTCGAAACAGGAACTGGGAAATTCTAGCCAATCCTGAAACGAAAGTGGGAAGGAACATGGTTCAGGAGTTCTATGCTAATCTATGGCAGACAGACAGGCAAAGAATAATTGGAGCTGCTCTCTATGGCCATCGGACCTTAGTCAGAGGAAAGATTGTTCATACCCATCCTGACAAGATCAGGGAGATATTTAAGCTTCCTCAACTGAAAGATGACCCATACTCCTTTAATAGGAGAATGATGAGGGTAAATAAAGGTCTAGACAAGATCCTAGAGGATATATGCATCCCTGAAGTCAGGTGGACCACCAGCACGACTGGCACCCCAATTCAACTCAAAAGAGAAGATCTCAAACCAGTGGCCAGAGGCTGGTTGGATTTCATTGGGCGTTCCATACTGCCCACCAGCAACCGTTTTGAAGTTACCATTAAAAGAGCAGTAATGATTCACTGCATCATGTTGGGAAAAGAAGTAGAAGTCCATCAACTGATCTCATGTGAGCTATACAAAATAGCAAACAGGAATTCCAAGGACGCCAGATTGGCCTATCCAAGCTTAATTTCTATGCTCTGCAAAGATGCCGGAGTGAAGATGGGAATAACAGAGTATATCCCAGTTGAGAGGCCAATCACTGGAATATCAATGGTCAGACAACAGCAACAAGATGATTCAGCCAAGAGGAGAGCACAGGAAGCCCTCCCAGAACTGCCTCAATTCGAATATTGGGGACATCTTGAGGCTTCTATTTCCAAATTGCAAGAAGCTATGGACCAAATAAAGGAAGAACAGAACAATCAAAGTAGCATGCTTTGCAAATTACTTAAGGAACAGGAAGAGCAAGGGCGTGATCTAAGGGAGCTGAAGCGCCAAAAATTAATCCTTGAAACACACCCCACAGATTAGAGGAACATCTACTCCTCAAAACAACAGGTTGTTGAGTTCTAATTTTTCTGCTTTAACTTAGTGATAGTGTTATTATAGAAATTTACCTTAGGAGATATATAGTAGTAGTAGTAGTAGTAATTAGTATATCTATTTTAATTTTATTTCCAATTAAGTTATAATTTATTTTTCTCATCATCATCAGGCATGAATAAAGTAGTAGATTTTTTTAGAATAAAGAAGTAATCTATATTTTTTTCGAGTTCTTAATAATAAAAATTATAATTAATTACATGTGGTGGCAATACTTTTTGTTTTCTGAATGAATGCTTGAACATTGCATAATTTTTATCTTGAATTTTATGAATATTGGCTCCTGAAAGAATGAGGAACACGAAAAATATTATTGATGATCTGAAAAATCATGAAATTGATTCTTGAAGCAAGAAAAAGCAGTCCAAAAAAAATATTTGATCAAAAGGAATAAAAGCCAAACAGCCCTTAAAACCAAAAGGCAAGGGTGAAAAGGATCCAAGGCTTTGAGCATCAGTGGATAGGAGGGCCTAAGGAAATATTTCCAGGCCTAAGCGGCTAAATCAAGCTGTCCCTAACCATATGCTTGTGGCATGCAGGTCCAAGTTACAAACTTGAAACTGAGTGGCAAAAAGAGTGTGCTCAAGAGCTCTGGACACCTCTGACTGGGGACTCTAGCAAAGCTGAGTCACAATCTGAAAGGGTTCACCTAGTCATGTGTCTGTGGCATTTATGTATCTGCTGGTAATACTGGAAAACAAAGTGCTTAGGGCCACGGCCAAGACTCATAAAATAACTGTGTTCAAGAATCAACATACTACACTAGGAGAATCAATAATACTATCTGAATTCTGAGTTCCTATGGATGCCAATCATTCTGAATTTCAAAGGATAAAGGGAGATGCCAAAACTGTTCAGAAACAAAAAGCTACAAGCCCCGCTCATCTGAATAAGAATCTGAGCTCCATTTAAAATTCTTAGATATTATTACTTCTTAAATTCTTTCATCCTATTTTATTTATCTAGTTGCTTGGGGACAAGCAACAGTTTAAGTTTGGTGTTGTGATGAGCGGATATTTTATACGCTTTTTGGGGGTAATTTCATGTAGATTTTAGCATGTTTTAATTAGTTTTTAGTTAAATATTATTAGTTTTTAGGCAAAAATCATATTTCTGGACTTTACTATGAGTTTGTGTATTTTTCTATGATTTCAGGTATTTTCTGGCTGAAATTGAGGGAGCTGAGCAAAAATCTGAGTTAGGCTGAAAAAGGACTGCTGATGCTGTTGGATCCTGACCTCCCTGCACTCGAAATGGATTTTCTAGAGCTACAGGAGTCCAATTGGCGCGATCCCAACGGCGTTGGAAAGTAGACATCCAGGGCCTTCCAGCAATATATAATAGTCCATACTTTGCGCGAAAATAGATGACGTAACTTGGCGTTGAACGCCAAGTACATGCTGCTGTCTGGAGTTAAACGCCAGAAACACGTCATGATCCGGAGTTGAACGCCCAAAACACGTCATAACTTGGAGTTCAACTCCAAGAAAAGCCTCAGTTCGTGGATAGCTTTAGTCTCAGCCCCAGCACACACCAAGTGGGCCCCAGAAGTGGATTTGTGCACCAATTATCTTAGTTTATTCATTTTCTGTAAACCTAGGTTACTAGTTTACTATTTAAACAACTTTTAAAGACTTATTTTGTACCTCATGACATTTTCAGATCTGAATTACATACTTTTTGACGGCATGAGTCTCTAAACTCCATTGTTGGGGGTGAGGAGCTCTGCAGCGTCTCGATGAATTAATACAATTCCTTTGTTTTCCATTCAAACACGCTTGTTCTTATCTAAGATGTTCATTCGCGCTTAATTATGGAGAAGGTGATGATCCGTGACACTCATCACCTTCCTCAATCCATGAACGTGTGCCTGACAACCACCTCCGTTCTACATCAGATTGAATGAGTATCTCTTAGATTCATCACTCAGAATCTTCGTGGTATAAGCCGGATTGATGGCGGCATTCATGAGAATCCGGAAAGTCTAAACCTTGTCTGTGGTATTCTGAGTAGGATTCTGGGATTGAATGACTGTGACGAGCTTCAAACTCCTGAAGGCTGGGCGTTAGTGACAGACGCAAAAGAATCAATGGATTCTATTCCAACCTGATTGAGAACCGACAGATGATTAGCCGTGCTGTGACAGAGCATAGGAACGGTTTTCACTGAGAGGATGGGAAGTAGCCATTGACAACGGTGACACCCTACATAGAGCTTGCCATGGAAGGGACCTTGCGTGTGGAGAAGGATTTCAAGGAAGAGTTAAAGTTCAGAGGACAAAGCATCTCCAAAACTCCAACATATTTCTCATTAATGCACAACAAGTAACGCTATTATTCTCTTTTATTTTTCCAATCTAATAATTCCAACTGATAATTTTGATTAATATCCTGACTAAGAATAATAAGATAAATATAGTTCGTTTCAATAAAAATAATCTCCGTGGGATCGACCCTTACTCACGTAAGGTATTACTTGGACGACCCAGTGCACTTGCTGGTTAGTTGTGCGAATTGCCAAAGAGTTAGATTGCATTTCGTGCACCATTATCAGAAATAAAAGGGGGAGAGAAAAAAAACAAATAAGCAAGTAAAAGAAAAATATTTACAATAACCAATAATAAGGCACACGTTTGCAATTCCCCAGCAACGGCACCATTTTGATGTTAGGGTTTTTGCTAGTAAAGAATTTTATAAAAATATAGTCACGTTGTAAGTATAGATTCTAAACCAACAGAAAATCCCTTCGTACAAACATTTGGTTGTCACAAGTAACAAACCCAATAAAAATAATTAACCGAAGTATTCAAACCTCGGGTCGTCTTCTCAAGGAATTGCAGGGAGGTGTGTTTTATTATTGGTTATGAGTTTTGTAAATTGGGGGTTTTGAAAGTAAGGAAGAAGTATGTTAAATGACAAGTAAAATAAATAAATAACTGTAAAATAAACTCTTGGCAAGGTATCAGAATTGGAAATCCTGTCCTTGTTATCCTTATCAGGTGTGATGAGAATTGGGTTTTAATCCCACTTAGTTAACCTTCACTAAAGCAAAGGTAAGTCAAATGGACTGATTAACTTGATCCTCAAGTCCTAGTCAACTCCTGTGGAGAAACTAGCTTTAGAGCAATCCAGATCAATCAGTAATCTGCCAATTTCAACCACTGCTGAGTTTGATAACTCAAGTGTTACCAATCACTAAACCAAAGCCAAAAGGGAGAAAAATCTACTTGAATAAAAATGCCTTCAGATGGGAAGCAACAGTAACATAAATAAAAGAAAGAAATCTTAAATCTGAAATACCTCAAATAATATTAATTAAGAAAATCATAACATGAATGTCATTAAGCCAAATTGGCAACATATATAATTAAAAATAAGAGAAATCAAAATAAAGGAATATTGAACCTGATATGAAGATGAGATAAATCCTAATCCTAATATAAATCCTAATCCTAATCCTAATCCTAAGAGAGAGGAGATAACCTCTCTCTCTAAAAACTACATCTAATCCTCAAGCTATGTATGAATGAATCGTCCCTATGTTTGGATGGACTCCTCCATTTATAATCCTTCAATCTGTGTTCTCTGGGCTTGGATCTAGGTCAAAAGGGGCCCATAAATTGCTGGAAACGAGATCTGTAAATTCTACAGATCGCGCATGTCACACGTCTGCGTGGGTCACGCGGTCGCGTCATCTGGAGTTTTTCTTGTTACGCGTTCGCTTCGATCATGCGTCCACGTCATCTATGTTCTGCTTAAGGTGTGCGGCCGCGTCATCTGTGTTCTGCTTAAGGTGTGCGGCCGCGTCAATCACGCGCTCGCGTCACTCCCATTTTGCGCTGGTCATGCGGCCGCGTCGTCCACGCGTTCGCGTCGCTGCCAGTTTCTTCAAAAACTCCATTTGGTGCTTTCCTTCTATTTTCGTATGTTTCCTTTCCATCCTTTAAGTCATTCCTGCCTTAGAAGCTCTACAACTACTCAACACACAAATCACGGCATCGAATGGTAATAAAGGGTAATTAAAATAATTACTTTTAAAGCATAGAAATCATGTATTTTACATATATCACATAATAAGGAAGGGAAAGCAAAACTTATGCAATTTCTATGAATAAGTAGGTGAAGGGTTGAATAAATCACTTAAATTGAGCACAATATATATCATAAAATATGGGTTTATCAATTGTATACACTTGACTTTCCTCAATTGGTTAGAGGTTAAATAAGTAAAGACAATTCACATTTACCATCACAATTGATGATGATAATGAGGATAGGACTTCTAATTCTCAATCCTTGCTAAGAGCTTTTTTAGTTATTAGTTTATTTTTCTCGCAATCTATATTTTCTTGTTCCTTATTTTAGAAACTCCAAAAATATATTTTTCCATAACCAATAATAAACTACACTTCCCTGCAATTCCTTGAGTTACGACCCAAGGTTTGAATACTTCGGTTAATTTTATTGGGTTTGTATTTGTGACAAACAATTTAAACATTGACTGAGGATAATTTGTTGGTTTAGAACTATACTTGTAACGCGATAATTTTTGAGAAAATCTTTACCGACATTTTTCCTCCGTCAAGTTTTTGGCACCGTTGCCGGGAAATTGCAAATGTGTGCCTTATTATTGGTTATTGTGAATATTGTGAATATGTTTGCCTTTTCATTTCTTTGTTAGTTGTTGCTAGTTTTAGGAGTTTAATTTCATTATTTCTTGTTAGTTTTTGTTTTTATTTTTATTTTTTCTTGTTAATATGAATCCTCACCCCTTTGACTATGAGTTTGGTTCAGATTATGTTATAGGGAATGGAAGCTACAATGAGGATATGCAACAAGGTTGGGACAATCAAAGGTGGGAGGAGCCTCAAGCTTATGGACAACCTCCGTGGCAACAACCCTCTCCAATGTACTACGAGCAAGAGCCATTCCATGATGAATACTAAGACAATGGATATGGTAGACCTCCTTGTGGCTACCAACAACCACCATCATATGCCTATGAACCCCCTCTTCAAAATAGATTTGAATCACCATACTCACAAGCCCCCTACAATCAAACACTTCCATATGACCCTAACCCATATCCACCATACCAACCACCTTTTGAGCCATATGAACCATACATACCACCACCCACATTCCAACACAATTACTCCCAAGAACCACCACCACAATATACACCATCTCCATATCCTTGTCAAGATGAACCACCTTCCTATCATGAACCCTTCTACCTAAGCAATGAACCCTCATATCCACTCCACTCTCCAATGGATGATGCGGACGCGTCACATGCGCGATCTGCAATAATATAAAAAATGCTGGTTACGAATCCTGGGCTGTTTTTGACCCAGTTTCCAGCCCAGAAAACACAGATTAGAAGCTGCAGAATGGACAAAGCAAGTGGTCCCCACCCATCAGCTGAAGACTTGTTAATTAATTCGAATTTAAATTCAAATCTTATCTTTTAGGAAAAGATTATTATTTTTAGTTTTAGAAAATTAGATTTTAAATTTATGAGGGTTAGTAATATAATAGGACTCTGTATATTTAGACAGGGACAGATAGACACACAGATTGTTACCAGAACCCTTATTTTTCTTCTCTGAACCATGAGCAACTAATCCTTCATTGTTAAGGTTAGGAGCTCTGTCTATTTGTATGGATTGATTTTATTGCTTTTTCTATTTTAATTTATGTTTAGGATTTATATTTAAGAATTGTTTTCGCTCTTTATTTTATGAATTTGGGTGGAACGGAAGAATGACCCTCTTTCTATTTAAGTTCTTGTAAAACTTGGAAAAGCTATTTACTTGAACAACAGCTTGAAAACATATTCTCCTAAATTTTAATTATTTGGATTTAACGGGATACGCGATATATAATTCCCTTATTTTTGGATAATTAGAATTTTTGTAGCATATAAACTGGAATTTGATCATGTAGCTTCTAATTGGAATTAATTGACCAAGGAATTGGCTGTGGATGAATTTTAGAGGAGACTAGAAAGGTCTAAGGAATTAGGATCTAGTCACATATAGTTTGCCATGAATTAAATCCTACATGATTAAAATAGTTAATAAGAAAAGTTAATCCGGAAAAATTATATAACTCTGAAACCTTAACTGCTTTCTCAATTATTTTATTCCCAACTCATTGTTGCTTACTTTCTGAAATTTTTAAAGTACTGTTTAATGCTCTTAGAATATCTCAAAACCATTTTATACTTGCCTAACTAATCTTATCAAATGCTATTGTTGCTTGATCCATCAATCTTCGTGGGATTGACCCTTACTCACGTAAGGTATTACTTGGTACGACCCGGTGCACTTGCCGGTTAGTAGTGTGAGTTGTAAAATACCGCATCAAGTTTTTGGCGCCATTGCCGGGGATTGATAGTGATTAACAACTATTAGTTGTTTGATTACTTAGATTAGGCATTTTATTTTTTTATTTTATTAAAATCTATTTTAAAAAAAAAAAGAAAAAATCAAATATTTTCGAAAAAGAAATATATATTTCAAAAAAAAATAATAAACTTTTAAATAAATAAATAGCACTAATATCTTTCTTAATTTCAGAAATTAAGTTTGGTGTTGACTGGTTATTTGTTCTATTTATTTATTTATTTTATTTAGTATTATTTTTATTTCTTTACACAGATTACCTCACTGGAAATTCTCTGCACTTTAACGTAGAGATTCCCATTCTCTCTTGTTTTATTGTTGTTTATGCGCAGGAACAGAGACAAAGAATATCTCTTAGGCTTTGATCCTGAACCTGAAAGGACTCTCAGGTGGCGTTTACAACAAGCAAGGCTTTACAAGGCTACAGAATCCACTATGGATCCGACTAATACTGAGAATGCCAATGCGGCAAATCCGAATGGGAATGGACAACAAAGGAGAGTGCTTGGCTCTTACTCTTCTCCTACTGCAGATCTCTATGGAAAGGGCATCGTGATGCCCCCTATTGCTGCGAACAACTTTAAGTTGAAGCCTCAACTGGTCACTCTGGTGCAACAAAACTGCCAGTATCATGGTCTTCCCCACGAAGACCCAAATCAGTTTATTTCTAATTTTCTGCAAATTTGTGATACTGTGAAGACAAATGAAGTAAACCCGGATGTGTACAAACTCATGCTCTTCCCATTTGCTCTGAGGGATGGAGCAAAGCTATGGTTAGATTCTCAACCCAAGGAGAGTTTGGATACTTGGAACAAGGTGGTTACTGAGTTTTTTGCAAAATTTTTCCCACCAAAGAAGCTGACTAATCTTAGGATGGAGGTTCAGACCTTCACACAGAAGGATGGTGAGACTCTGTATGAAGCTTGGGAGAGATACAAGCTACTGACTAGGCAATGTCCTCCGGATATGTTCTCCCAATGGGCTCAACTAGACATCTTTTATGAAGGCTTGGGTGAAATATCCAAGATGTGCCTAGATAATTCTGTAGGAGGTTCATTGTACAAGAAGAAGACACCGAAGGAGACTATTGAGCTTATTGAATTGGTTGCTAGCAACCAATATCTATACTCATTTAATAGGAATCCTGTGAACTCTGAGGCTCCTCAGAAGAAGGGTGTTATGGAAGTGGAAGCTCTTAATGTTATTCTTGCTCAGAACAAGCTTATGTCTCAGCAAATAAATCTACTCACTCAACACATGGGTGGCATGCAAGTCTCAGCCATCAACACCCAAAATCCACCTCAAGAGATCTCTTATGACATGGCAGGACATTTAATGCAGCTTGACAACTATGATTATGCTCAATCCTCTTCTGAACAGGTTAATTACATGGGGAGCGGTTCTAGAAATCCCAATAATAACCCCTACTCTCAGACGTACAATCAAGGATGGAGAAATCACCTGAATTTTGGATGGAGGGACCAATCCCAGAGACCTCATAATTTCAACAATAACTCTCAGGGCGGTTTCCAACAAAACAGTTACAATAACCGCCAATCTCAGCCTCAGTAGGCTAACTATAAATCCAAGGAAGATTCCAATTGGGAGATGATGAGGAGTTTTATGCAGGAAACCAGAGCCTCCATTAGAAACTTGGAAGTGCAAATGGGTCAGCTGAGCAAGCAAATACCTGAAAGGTCTGTAAATACATTTCCAAGTGATACAGTGGTGAACCCAAGAGAAGACTGCAAGGTTATTCAATTAAGAAGTGGTAAAACAGCTGGCTCTGAGACAAGAGCCAATGAAGAGCTAGTTGAAAAGAAAGCTCCAGAGGAGAAAAAGGAAGAAGGGGAGCACGCCTCTCCAAAGCGTGCAGACAACCCATTCCCTGACTTTCTAGACACGTATCCTACATTGCCAAAGGCTCCTAAATACAAGCCAAAAATGCCATATCTGTCCTCAGAGACTTCAGAAAGCTTCAAAAGAAAAGCAGTTCTCTAAATTTTTAGATGTCTTCAAGAAGCTACAGATCAACATTCCCTTTGCAGAGGCTCTGGAGCAAATGCCTCTCTATGCTAAATTTATGAAAGAACTGTTAACCCACAAGATGAACTGGAAGGAACAAGAAATAGTGGTGTTAACCAAGGAATGCAGTGCCATTATTCAACACAACCTTCCGGAGAAGATGCCAGACCCAGGAAGCTTTGTCATTCCTTGCACCATTGGAGATGTCACCATTCAGAGAGCTTTATGTGACCTTGGAGCTAGCATCAATCTAATGCCACTTTCAGTGATGAAAAAGCTTCAAATTGAGGAGGTAAAACCCACTCGTATTTCTCTTCAACTTGCTGATCTTTCTATTAAATTACCTGTGGGTGTTGTTGAAGATTTACTTGTTAAAGTAGGGCCATTCATCTTTCCTGTTGATTTTGTCATATTAGACATGGAAGAGGAGGTAAAGTCCTCTATTATACTTGGTAGACCCTTTTTAGCTATAGGTAGAGCTCTGATTGATGTGCAAAATAGTGAATTGACCTTGAGGGTCAATGAAGAATAAGTGGTCCTTCATGTTTTTGAAGCTCTCAAGCACCCTAATGACTCTGAAGGGTGTATGAAAGTAGATGTTATTGAACCACTTGTTTAAGAGGTACTGAAAGCTGAGGTGCTTGATGACATTCTAGATCCTATCTCTGAGTATGAAGTAGTTGAAATTGATAATTCATCACCCTAGAAGGCTATGGTTCACACGCCTAAAGCAGAGGAGGAAGCCCCCAAGCTTGAGCTCAAATCCTTACCCCCTTCTCTGAAATATATGTTCTTGGGTGAGAATGACTCATATCCAGTAATTATAAGCTCTTCCCTGAAGCCTGAAGAGGAAGAGGCGCTTATTTCAGTGCTCAAGAGTCATAAAACAGCTCTTGGGTGGACATTAGTGACTTGAAAGGGATTAGTCCAACCAAGTGTATGCACAAGATCCTCCTTGAAGATGATGCTAAACCAGTTGTGCAACCACAAAAGAGACTCAAATGAAAGAGGTGGTCCAAAAAGAGGTAATGAAATTATGGGAAGTAGGAATTATTTATCCTATTTCTGACAGTCCTTGGATAAGTCCTGTGCAGGTAGTTCCCAAGAAAGGAGGGATGACAGTGATCAAGAATGAAAAGAATGAGCTTATTCCCACAAGAATCGTCACTGGATGGAGAATGTGTATAGACTACAGGTAGGGGTGGGCATGGTTTGGATTTTTATAAATCCAAACTGGATCCATTTCAGAACCACTTTTATGGTTCATGAAACCAAACCAGAACTGGATTGAAGAGAGAAACTGGTTCTAATCCGGTTTGAAAAAATAAAAACTGGTTCTAAACCAATTTTAGAATTTAAATCCAGTTTTATTTACAAACCGATTTTAAATCCAGTTTTACGTATAAAACCGGTTTTAAATCCGGTTTTTTTAAAATCCAAATCTAAAATCCGGTTTTTTTAAATCCAAATCTAAAATCCTATTTTTTTATAAAATCCAATTTTAAAACCAGATTTTTTAACTAAAAATTCAGTTTTAAAACCAATTTTTGAAAATCCAATTTTAAAACCAGTTTCTTCAACCAAAAATCAAATTTTAAAACTAGTTTTAAAAATCTAATTTTCAAACCAGATATTTTAACAAAAAATCCACTTCAGCATGATTCATATGTGATATTAGATGTGACAGATGATATATGAATCTAAACTGGTTAACAAAAAATAATTACTCAAGCTTCATTGATTAATGTGACAGATGAACTCAAACCAAATAAATAAGGATAATGTTCACATTAAAGAACCACCTCCAGAATAAAACATACCGTTCCTGTTTCTTTTAATTTGCCTAAAGATTTCTCTATGATATTTTCCTTCTTCTGAACCCTGGACAACTGAAAAGATCCAGCAGCATCACTATAACGAGCACCATCATCAATGACTACTAAATCCTACAAAAGCAAATATAAAATGTTAAATCTAAAAGTGTACACCAAGCCAAAACCAACAGAAATTTAAAGAATATAATTACTCCTTCATAGTTTCTCAGAAGCAACATGAAAAGGAACAAAATATTTTGTACTTGCAACTTACAAGTCATAGAATTTCCGATGTACCTCGTTATTTTCTGATTGATATGTACTAATTTCAACGCGTTTCTCAAGTTCCATTAACTCCTTTCTCAGAGTCTCAAACCGGCAGAATTCACTGGATTCTTGGTCCATGATCCCTACATTTGGTGGAGACTGCTCATCATGATTATCCTGCAAATAAGATTCATAGTCCACATTAATCAGAGGTCAACATAGTATCCACCCAATCACTAGAGCAGATAATTAGATTCACAGATAAAGTAAGAAATCATAGTGCCAGTTTGATGTCCCATGCTGATACATTAACAAATCAAAGCCAAATAACAGGTTCTCACTGAAGACACAAAGACGCAAGAGAATTCACGCTGAAGATACAAAATGGCAAAGAGAAGGAAGCATATAGAAGCACTCACATTAGCCTCCAGGTCAGACTTTCTTCTACCACGAGGTATAATGATGTCCAAGAATCCACGAGATTTTCCAACATTTCTGAAAAAAACACATAAATAAAAAAACAGAAATAACATTTTACCGAAGAAAGTAACAGCTGACAATAGAGTAAAGCTTTCAGAATACCAGTCACTAGATAGGAAAACAATAAAGCTAAAAACTAAGGAATTTCATACCTTTTACTCCTATCCACCCTTGCATTTGCAATCTTTCTGCTTTTCCCTTTCGTAAATTCTTGATCATCACTGATGACAAGTCATCATATAACCATTTTTCAAGCTAATTTCACTTGTTTCGCTAGTCTTTATGCACTTTCTTGCATCCTAAGTAAGTAATTTGGAATGAAAATGCATAACTTCTTTAAATCAAACAACCACCATTTAATTGATGCTAAATCATGAGGTTTGAGCTTAAATTAATTGATTTTTAATGAATTATAAACCTTATGAGTTTGGAGATACTTTGATTGGTTGTTTTGATTTCTTGTAGGTGAAGAAAAGAAGAAAAGAAGAAAAACATGGCTTAAGAAGTGTGGCCAAGGAAAGAAAATGGTGTGGTGAAAGAAGGAGAAGTGTGGCGCAACATAGAAGGAGGAAGCAAATACTGCTCTCCACAAGAGCACACTGCTCTCCAAGAGAGCAGCATAGTGAACCAAGCTTCCAAAGAAATTCTGCCATGCCCTCCTCAAGAGCAATATCGGGCTCCATGCAAGAAAAAATCAAAGGAAATTGTCTCTAAGTGCCACCCATGGGTTTCGAACCCAAGAACAAGGAGGAAAGGAGTAGCGCTCAAATACAAGGAAAACAAGCAAAAATTGGCTTGTTTTCAATCTCCAAGAATCGAACACAGCACCATGAGGAAGCAAGGAACTAGGCGCTACTTTGGTGCCAAGAAAACCAAGGAAAAAGGGGCAGCGTGTGCTTCCACCAGGTTTCGAACCTGGGACCTCACCCTTGGTTGCCTTGCTGCGCTGCCCACAAGGAGAGCAGAGCAGCATTTCTTGGCACGGGTAGCACACAAGCACGCACGGCCAGGAGCTCGAGCGCTCAGCATTGGACGCACGCGAGGCAAGCATGCACGCACACTGCCCTGCTCTCCGCAAGGGCAGGGCAGCATCTTGAACGCGCATCACATGCTTAGCACGCACGCAATGAGGCCGCATGCACAATTTCCCTGCTCTGCCCTCCACAAGAGCAGAGCAGCCTCTTGGAGCCAACTTCTTCATGGGCTAAAAATTGGATTAAAAATCCAATTTAATTCATTTCTTCACCAAATCAAAAGCCCATCCAAATCCCAAAATCCAAGAATAGAAAGTGTATAAATAGGAGATAGTTTGATGTAAGGAAAAACCTTCTTTTGATTTTTGAATTTTTACATCTTTAGACTTCATTTTCTTTGAGAGCTTGGAACTGAGATCTTAGAGAATTGGGAAGGAGAATTGACCTCTCTTCTTCATTGTTCTTGCTTGAGCACTTTTTACTTTTTTTGTTTTGAGTCTTGGGTGTGAAAAATTGAGGAACTTCTGTCTCAATCTCCATTTAAGATCTCTTTGATTTTCCTACTGCATAATTGAGTTGAATTCAAGTTCCTTTACTGCTTCAATCTTCAATTTCTCTTTAATTGCTTTGTGATCTTGGATCTGGGAAGGCAATTGAGATCTAGACTTTGCTATCTAGTCTCTGGAGTCCTGAGATCCAATTTTCTTTTTGGTTCTTCTGTTGAACCACTGCTGCAATCAAATTTCCATTTCTATTTGAGATCTAGTAAATTCCAATTCTTCTCTTGCTTTGTTAATTGCTGCAGTTTAATTTCCCTTGCTTAAATTCTGAATTCCCAGTCCTCAAATCCCTTTTCCATTCAAGCAATTTATATTTCTTGCACTTTAAGTTACCGCAATTTACATTTCTTGCACTTTAAGTTTCAGTCATTTAATTTCTTGTTCTTTAAGATTCAGCACCTTTACTTTTAATTCTCTTTAGTTTCTGCAATTCATCCCTCTCCCTTTACATTTCCTGCTATTTACTTACTGTTGGATACAAAATCACTCAACCAATACTTGATTCGCTTGACTAAATCAACCACTGAACTAAAATTGCTCAATCCTTCAATCCCTGTGGGATCGACCTCACTCCCGTGAGTTTTATTACTTGATGCGACCCGGTACACTTGCCGGTGAGTTTTGTGTTGGATCATTTTCCACACATCAAGTTTTTGGCGCCGTTGCCGGGGATTGAAATAGATTGACAATGATTAAGTGAAGTGGAGATCTAGATTAAGCATTTTTTTTCTTTTTAATTAACATATTAACTGTTTGACTATTTTCCTAAGCTAACCAAAACTTCATTCTAGCAATAGATTGAAGCTTCACTGGTTTTCTGGTTCTGTGTGTTTCTTGTGGTGTGTTTGTATGTCAGGTACAGGGAGAACTTCTCCTATTTTCTCTGAAACTGACCAAAAAACTCTTCGAAGATTAAGAAGAGCTAAAAGAGGGAAGAACATTGTTGGAGAGGAAGAATCTGAGGAGGAATTCCAAGAGATGGAAGGAGATCCATCAAATCTCAATCAGCTAGAAGGAGGGGCGAACAATAACCCACAACAAAGGAGAGTATTGGCTTCCTACACATTTGCAAATGCTAGACATTGTGGGAGTAGCATTCTTACCCCTAATGTCAATGCAAACAACTTTGAACTAAAGCCATAACTCATCACATTGGTCCAAAACAACTGCTCTTTTGGAGGAGGGCCATTGGAGGACCCGAATCAACATCTATCCACTTTCTTGAGGATCTGTGACACAGTTAAAAGCAATGGAGTGCACCTTGACATATACAAGCTGCTGTTGTTCCCATTCTCTCTCAGGGACAAAGCCACTCAATGGCTAGAAACATTTTCAAAGGAGAGCATCAACACTTGGGATGATTTGGTGAGCAAGTTTCTTGCCAAATTTTATCCCCCTCAAAGGATCATAAGATTGAAGACTGAGGTGCAGACATTCACTCAAATGGATGCTGAAAATCTATTAGGCATGGGAAAGATATAAGGCTCTGCTGAGGAAATGTCCACCAGAGATGTTCACTGAGTGGGACAAGCTGCAGAACTTCTATGAAGGACTTACTCTGAAGGCTCAAGAGGCACTTGATCACTCAGCTGGAGGATCATTGCAATTGATGAAAACTGCAGAGGAAGCTCAGAACCTCATTGATATGGTGGCCAACAACCAATATTTCTTTGCTCACCAAAGGCAACGCCAACCATCACAGAGGAAGGGAGTGTTAGAATTGAAAGGAGTGGATACAATTTTGGCTCAACACAAAGTGATGCAGCAGCAGATTTAGCAATAATTTGAGCAAATGGCCAAGAGAATTGATAGCCTTCAGGTTGCATCAGTGAGTGCCACAAGCCAACCATCAACTCCTTGGGGGCAGAATGAAGATAACCAAGAAGAACAGCAACAAGAGCAAGTGCACTATATGCACAACCAAGAATGAAGTGTATGGTGACACCTACAATCCATCTTGGAAGAACCACCCAAACCTTAGGTGGGGAGACAACCATAACCAAAACCAACAACCATGGCAAAGAAACTCAGCTCAAAACACTTCAAGAAACAACCAAAATCACAACCAGCAGCCAACTAACCAAAATTCTTACAGAAAACCCCAAAATAATTACCCCAATCCCAACCATTATCCATCCAATAACCAACCAACTAACTAAAACACTTACCATCATCCATCAAAACCCCAAAACCAACCAATCTCACAAGACTCTCAGAGGATTACTACTCTGGAGATGCTCATGGAGAAGATGATGAAGAACCAAGAATTGACAACAAAGAACCAAGAAGCTTCCATGAAGAGCCTAGAAAGGCAGATTGGACAAATCTCTAAGCAGATTTCTATTGAAAGACCTTCAAGCTCACTACCAAGTGATACCATCCCTAATCCAAAAGAAGAGTGCAAAGCTGTGCAATTAAGAAGTGGAAAGACATTGGTGGATGGCAACCAAGGGGCAACCAAAAAACTCATGCTGAGTGACAAAGAACCAACAGAGAAAGATAAAGCTAACAACAAAGACATAACAAACAAGAATGTCCCAAAAAAGCTCATAGAAGAGAACAACCAACCAAAAAATTTAAAGAAGGGAAAGCAGATCATGGAAGAACCAAATCCAATACAGCAGCAAGTGGAGAAGAGTCTTACACCTCCACTACCTTATCCACAGAGATTCCAAAAAGAAGCAAAGAATCAACATTTCCACAAATTCCTTGAGACTTTCAAGAAGCTAGAGATCAACATACCCTTGGCTGAGGCATTGGAGCAAATGCCTCTATATGTCAAGTTCTTAAAGGACCTCATCAATAAGAAAAGGAGTTGGAATGAGAAGGAAACTGTAATGCTCAGTGAAGAATGCAGTGCACTAATTAGAAAAGGGCTCCCTCCCAAGCTTGAAGATCCTGGAGGTTTCTTCCTACCTTGCACTATTGGAAGTCTATTCATCAACAAGGGGATATGTGACTTAGGAGCAAGTATAAATCTAATTCCATCTTCTTTAGTGAAAAAGCTTGGCATAGGAGAGGTGAAACCAATACAGATGTCCTTGGAATTGGTGGACCAATCAGTGGAATATCCTAAAGGGTTGATTGAAAACCTTTTAGTTAAGGTTGACAAGTTCATCTTTCCTGCAGACTTTGTGATCCTAGATTCAGCAGAGAATGAGAATGACTCCATAATACTTGGTCGACCATTTTTGGCCACTGCTAGAGCCATTGTAGATATAGAGTAGGGAGAGCTAACCCTCAGGATGCATGAGGAAAGCATCACCTTGAAAGTGTTTCCAGAATCACAAAGTAATGAAGAAACAAGCAAGACAAGTAGTTACTATCTTCCAAGGCAAGCAACCAACAACACAGTAGAACATAAGAATGAGCAGGTGCAAGGAGGGGAAGGAATTCAAAAAGAGACCGGGATGATAAACAAAAAGGGAGGTATCACAACTCAAGTCACTGTCAAGGGAGACAGATCAACAAGAAAGAAAAAAGAAGAAAAACAAGAAGAAGACTTACAAAGGGTGGAAGAATAAAAAAAATCCCAACTGAAGGATTTTCCAAAGGAGACAAGGTGCAATTAGTATATCAGCAGCTGGGAACAAAAGATCATTACACTGTCAACCAAGTACTCTCTCTTGAGCACATTGAAATTGAGCATCAAGGCACACAGAGAAAGCTTACAGTGAGAGGGGACAAGTTGAGACATCACCAGCATCAACCACCCTAAAGGGAGTTCAATGTCAAGCTAGTGACAATAAAAGAGCGCTTCATGGGAGGCAACCCATGATTTAAGATTCCTGTCTTTTCTTTTATTCAATAAGCTATGATTACCTAAGCATGATTTTGAACTTTCATACTTGATAAATGCATACATTGTTTTAAAGCATATGTCAGACTTCTAAGTTTGGTGTGCCTTAAGGCACACCCAAAATTTGTTTTCAAAAAAAAAAAAGAGGGAAGGGGTATTCTTGGAACATATGCATAGTCATTTTGATAAAGCATATGACCAAACACTAAGTTTGGTGTCTGCATGTGTAACAATGTTCAGAAAATTATTTCCATTCATGGAATCAAAATCATACATGGATCATGCATTATTACATTTTGGAATAAATTCCCATCTTATGATCAAACCACCGTATATATTTATGTGCTAAGGCTAGCTGTTTTGGTTTAATTAGGAAAAGGAGGTTGAGATAAATACAAGGAGGGGAAGGGCCACGGCTAGGACAAGCCAAGTGAGGAGTGGTCACATGTGCCTAGAGAAGTGTGCTCCTTGGGAAGCAGAATCTGCATGCATGCACCATCGAACACCTAAATACATGCAACCAATGAGAAGAGGATCCTCGTCGAGTCTTAACAATGCATGCAAGCCGTTCAATCCATGAGCCCTCTATATGTTCAACTCAATCTCAACCCTTCATGATCACCAACGAACTCCCCTCTCATTTATTGTGGTTTTGTTAGAAAGATTGAAGAACCTGCCTATAAATAGCCGTTAGCACTAAATGGCTTACACATTCATACAAACTACCTTCACTTGTAAACCATAATCTCTTCTACTCCCAAAACTAAGGCCATCAATTCCCTTCTCTTACACAACAAAACTGAACATCATCCCAAACACAACCCACTTCTCCCTTCTTCACACCACTTCTAATGGCCTCTTCGAGCTCAAAAAGAAGGCCAGGAAAGGAACCAATGGTGACCGAACCCCCATCTTATGATGCAAGAAAATTTAGGTCCCAATTCCACGAAGGAAGATATCACAGACTCATAAAGACAAGGCATGTCATTTACAAGAATGGTCTTGAGCTAAAGGAAGGGAAATATCCCATCATGAGGCAAATCACTAAAGAGAGAAGGTGGGAGCTTCTATGTGATCCTCTCGCCAACATGAGTGCAGTCATGATCAGGGAATTTTATGCAAACGCTGTAAAAGAGAACAAAGACAGCACCTCCTACAAGAGTTATGTCAGAGGAGTTAAAGTAGATTTCAGTCCAGCAGCCATCACAAGAGCTCTGAAGTTGAGGACAATAAAAAATGCAGAGCCCAGTTATGAGACCAGATTGAAGATGGAAAATAATCCTGATGAGATCTTACAAGGGCTATGCATAGAAGGCACAGACTGGAAACGAGATTCAAAAGGAGTCCCAAGCCATTTAAAAAGGATGAATCTCACCCCTGTGGCCAAGGGGTGGTACGAGATAGTAAGGAGATCCATCCTTCCCACTGGAAACTCATCATGGGTCACAATCAAGCGAGCACTTTTGACATACTGCATCATACATGGAGGTGAAATCAATCTTGCACAACTCATAGCCGATAGTATTCAAGAAATAGCCGACAGCACAAGCAAATCAAGTAGGCTTGGTCATCCAAGCACCATCCTCAGACTATGCAACAAAGCTGGAGTCATCTTTGAGGATGAGGATACAGAAAAAGTGAAGAAAGGGAAAGGAATCACCAAGAGGAGCATGGAGGGGTTGAATGAAGAAGATGATCAAGAGGGAGTGGTAGCTCCCAGACAAAGAAGATCTCAAAGAGAGGAAGAGCAAGAGCAAGCTCATGGTGCCATAGACATGAGCCAGCTACAAAGAGCAATTGAAGAGCTATCTCAGCAACTCATGCAAACTCAACAAGAGCAAAATCAAGGGCGCCAAGAGCAATATCTAGAGCCCCATCCAGAGTTTCGGGAGCAATATTTGAGGGATAAAGAGGAGCGAGAAGCTTGGCAGCGTCAAATAGAGGAGAGGCAAGAGAGCTGGCAACAACAGATGATGACTCAACAGCAAGAATTTCAAACAAAGATTCTTGAAGAACAAAGGGAGCAATACAAAGAATTCAAAGAATCATATGATAAGCTGTAATTTAGTCAAGCTAAAGCAGGGGAATATAGTCACAACCTGTATTAATGGAAGAATATTCATCACACCATGGGAGAAGTTAGATATGCGCAAAGAATGGAGAGTGATGAAAACATACAAGCAAGGTTGGAGTACTTGACCCACAATTTGCCAACACTCAATCCACAGATCAAGCCATTTGAGCAGTGCCCTGAATTTGAAGCCAAGCAGCAAGCAAGGTCTCATCACTATACGGAGGTAACACTTAACAGATTGGAAGAAGTTGGGCTCTCAGGAGTCTTAGATTCTGTCTGGGATAGAAGATGCCCTGGTGAAGAAGCCCGAGACTATTCCAAGCTAGGGAAGAGAAAGAAGAAAAAGGGAGAATCAAGCAGCAGCCACAATCATTAGAAGGTGGCAAAGTTCTTTCATACTTCTAATAAGGAGATGCATGTCTGAAACATGATATGCCTCCACTGTTTATTCCCTTTTATTCCATTTTCATGCACTTTTTATTGTTCAATAAGTAGCTAGAGAAATGATCTGCATGATGCTTGTCATTCATCACTTAGCTAAATTTTGTTTTGTTTCCCATATGCTTGAATAAAAGAGAATTGTTTGAATTAGAAAGTTAATATCCAATGTTGCATAAGTTAGAATGGAAGTTAATGGTGGTGTATGTGTTTGATTAAACGCATAACTCATGAAATAATTGCTGCATAATGTCATTTTCATTGAAGTGTGAGCTAGCTTGCTGTCATAAAGGTTCCTATCAGTAAAGAAAAAAATCCCTTGAGAACTAAATAAAACAGAAAGAAAAGGAAGAAGAAAAAGCCAATGTGGCAAGAAAAACAAAGAATAAAGGCTGGACACCAATAGCTTGGACCCTAGGACACATGCCTGTGGTGTTCTTGTACTAGGATATGCTTGGACAAGTAAATTCTAAGGGGTATCAAAACCTGGCCACTTAGATCAACTGATTTTGGATGGCCAATTGAAAGTCCACAATAAAGAGCAACCTAGACACAGAACATTTAGTTATCCAAAGAGATGCTGGGCATCAATGATCCTAGGAGGAAATAGTGAGCCATGTGTCTGTGGTGGAAAGATGTTGAGTAAAAAAATAAAGCCAATGGCTACTGCAACATTTGACACCAAGCCTTCAAAGAAGAATAAGCTTGTTAAGTGAAAAAAGAAAAGAAAAGTTAGCAAGGGAGCAAGTAAAAAGTAGACCTTATAACAGCAAGCTTAGTAAGCCTTTAAGGAAAAGTGTATATTATGTAACAGCAAACAATAACTGAGTTATCATTGTCTGCATAAAAACTTCATGAATCAAGTTCTGCTATATGCCTAATAAGGATATGTTTGCTCTTCTTGTTCATTTCATTTTCTCTTAGTTTTGATGCTTGCTTGGGGACAAGCAAGATTTAAGTTTGGTGTTGTGATGACAAGTCATCATATACCCATTTTTCAAGCTAATTTCACTTGTTTCACTAGTCTTTATGCACTTTCTTGCATCCTAAGTAAGTAATTTGGAATGAAAATGCATAACTTCTTTAAATCAAACAACCACCATTTAATTGATGCTAAATCATGAGGTTTGAGCTTAAATTAATTGATTTTTAATGAATTATAAACCTTATGAGTTTGGAGATACTTTGATTGGTTGTTTTGATTTCTTGTATGTGAAGAAAAGAAGAAAAGAAGAAAAACGTGGCTTAAAAAGTGTGGCCAAGGGAAGAAAATGGTGTGGTGAAAGAAGGAGAAGTGTGGCGCAACATAGAAGGAGGAAGCAAACACTGCTCTCCACAAGAGCACACTGCTCTCCAAGAGAGCAGCATAGTGAACCAAGCTTCCAAAAAAATTCTGCCCTGCCCTCCTCAAGAGCAATATCGGGCTCCATGCAAGAAAAAATCAAAGGAAATTGTCTCCAAGTGCTACCCATGGGTTTCGAACCCAAGAACAAGGAGGAAAGGAGTAGCGCTCAAATACAAGGAAAACAAGCAAAAATTGGCTTGTTTTTGGTGCACGAAATTGCAATCACACTTTTGCAATCCCGCCAACTAACCAGCAAGTGCACTGGGTCGTCCAAGTAATACCTTACGTGAGTAAGGGTCGATCCCACGGAGATTGTCGGCTTGAAGCAAGCTATGGTTATCTTGTAACTCTTAGTCAGGATATCAATAATTATCAGGGTTGATTGTAAAAAGCAAAAGAACATGAATTAAGTACTTGTTTTGCAGTAATGGAGAACAGGTTGAGGTTTTGGAGATGCTCTGTCTTCTGAACCTCTGCTTTCCTACTGTCTTCTTCTTCAAACACGCAAGGCTCCTTCCATGGCAAGCTGTATGTAGGGTTTCACTGTTGTCAATGGCTACCTCCCATCCTCTCAGTGAAAATGTTCAACGCACCCTGTCACGGCACGGCTATTCAGCTGTCGGTTCTCGATCATGTCGGAATAGAATCCAGTGATTCTTTTGCGTCTGTCACTAACGCTCCACAATCGCGAGTTTGAAGCTCGTCACAGTCATTCAATCATTGAATCCTACTCAGAATACCACAGACAAGGTTTAGACCTTCCGGATTCTCTTGAATGCCGCCATCAATTCTAGCTTATACCACGAAGATTCTGATTAAGGAATCCAAGAGATATCTACTCAATCTAAGATAGAACGGAGGTGGTTGTCAGGCACGCGTCCATAGTTGAGAATGATGATGAGTGTCACGGATCATCACATTCATCCGGGTTAAGAACAAGTGATATCTTAGAACGGAAGCAAGCATGATTGAATGAGAAACAGTAGTAATTGCATTAATCCATCAAGACACAGCAGAGCTCCTCACCCCCACCATGGGGTTTAGAGACTCATGCTGTAGAAGATACAATGGAATCGTGTAAAGTGTCATGAGGTACAGATACAATGTCAAAAGATCCTATTAATAGTGAACTAGTGATCTAGGGTTTACAGAAATGAGTAAATGACAGAAAAATCCACTTCCGGGCCCACTTGGTGTGTGTTTGGGCTGAGCATTGAAGCATTTTTGTGTAGAGACTCTTCCTGGAGTTAAACGCCAGCTTTTATGCCAGTTTGGGCGTTTAACTCCAATTTTTATGCCAGTTCCAGCGTTAAACGCTGGGAATTCTGAAGCTGATTTGCAACGCCAGTTTGGGCCATCAAATCTCGGGCAAAGTATGGACTATTATAAATTGCTGGAAAGCCCAGGATGTCTACTTTCCAACGCCATTAAGAGCGCGCCAATTGGGCTTCTGTAGCTCTAGAAAATCCACTTCGAGTGCAGGGAGGTCAGAATCCAACAGCATTTGCAATCCTTTTCAGTCTCTGAATCAGATTTTTGCTCAGGTCCTTCAATTTCAGCCAGAAAATACCTGAAATCACAAAAAAACACACAAACTCATAGTAAAGTCTAGAAAAGTGAATTTTAACTAAAAAATAATAAAAATATACTAAAAACTAACTAAAATATACTAAAAACATACTGAAAATAATGCCAAAAAGCGTATAAATTATCCGCTCATCACAACACCAAACTTAAATTGTTGCTTGTCCCCAAGCAACTGAAAATCAAAATAGGATAAAAAGAAGAGAATATGCAATGAATTCCAAAAACATCTATGAAGATCAGTATTAATTAGATGAGCGGGGCTTTTAGCTTTTTGCCTCTGAATAGTTTTGGCATCTCACTTTATCCTTTGAAATTCAGAATGATTGGCTTCTATAGGAACTCAGAATCCAGATAGTGTTATTGATTCTCCTAGTTAAGTATGATGATTCTTGAACACAGCTACTTTATGAGTCTTGGCCGTGGCCCAAAGCACTCTGTCTTCCAGTATTACCACCGGATACATACATGCCACAGACACATAATTGGGTGAACCTTTTCAGATTGTGACTCAGCTTTGCTAGAGTCCCCAATTAGAGGTGTCCAGGGTTCTTAAGCACACTCTTTTTGCCTTGGATCACAACTTTATTTCTTTCTTTTTTCTTTCTTTTTCTTTTTCTCCCCTTGTTTTTCGTTTTTTTTTTTTGAATTCACTGCTTTTTCTTGCTTCAAGAATCATTTTTATGATTTTTCAGATCCTCAGTAACATGTCTCCTTTTTCATCATTCTTTCAAGAGTCAACAATTTTAACATTCATGAATAACAAATTCAAAAGACATATGCACTGTTCAAGCATACATTCAGAAAACAAAAGTATTGCCACCACATCAAAATAATTAATCTGTTATAAAATCTGAAATTCATGCAATTCTTCTCTTTTTCAATTAAGAATATTTTTTTAAGAAAGGTGATGGATTCATAGGACATTCATAACTTTAAGGCATAGACACTAAGACACTAGTGATCATAAGACACAAACATGGATAAACATAAGCATGAAAATTCGAAAAATAGGAAAATAAAGAACAAGGAGATTAAAGAACGGGTCCACCTTAGTGATGGCAGCTTGTTCTTCCTCTTGAAGATCTTATGGAGTGCTTGAGCTCCTCAATGTCTCTTCCTTGTCTTTGTTGCTCCTCTCTCATGATTCTTTGATCTTCTCTAATTTCATGGAGGAGAATGGAATGTTCTTGATGCTCCACCCTTAGTTGTCCCATGTTGGAACTCAATTCTCCTAGGGAGGTGTTGATTTGCTCCCAATAGTTTTGTGGAGAAAAGTGCATCCCTTGAGATGAATCTCTCCATCTCCCATGGCTCGGAGGTGGAAGCTTTTGCCTTCCCTTTCCTCTTTCTAGAGGTTTCTCCGGCCTTAGGTGCCATAAATGGTTATGGAGAAACAAAAAGCAACGCTTTTACCACACCAAACTTAGAAGGTTTGCTCGTCCTCGAGCAAAAGAAGAAAGAAGAGAGAGAGTGGTGGGGTAGGTGGGGATTCTGTGGGGTCCACAGATCCTGAGGTGTCAAGGATCATTCATCCCTGCACCAAGTGGCGAGCAAAAATGCTCCTACTACCAATCCTGGCGTTAAATGCCGGGCTGGTGCCCATTTCTGGCGTTTAACGCCAGCTTGGTGCCCATTCCTGGCATTTAAGGCCAGTCTGGTGCCTCTTTCTGGCGTTAAACGCCCAGAATGGTGCCAGACTGGGCGTTAAACGCCCATTTGCTGCCCTTACTGGTGTTTAAACGCCAGCAAGGTTTTCCTCCAGGGTGTGCTATTTTTCTTTCTGTTTTTCATTCTGTTTCTGCTTTTTCAATTGAATTTGTGACTTCCCATGATCATCAACCTATAGAAAACATAAAATAACAAAGGAAAATAATAAATATAACATTGGGTTGCCTCCCAACAAGCGCTTCTTTAATGTCAGTAGCTTGACAGTGGGCTCTCATGGAGCCTCACAGATGTTCAGAGCAATGTTGGAACCTTCCAACACCAAACTTAGAGTTTGAATATGGGGGTTCAACACCAAACTTAGAAGTTGGTGGTGGCCTCCCAACACCAAACTTAGAGTTTGACTGTGGGGGCTCTGTTTGACTCTATTTTGAGAGAAGCTCTTCTTGCTTCCTCTCCATGGTTACAGAAGGAGAACCTTGAGTCTTATAGTTTACACTGTCTGCAAGCCACGGAGCTTCCTGAATAGCAAACAATTGCTCATCCGGAAAGGTTTCAGAGATCTCAGTAGGAGGGAGGGATGCTCCTGCTACTGGTTCTATTCGGGACAGGTGATCAGCCACTTGATTCTCTGTCCCTTTTCTGTCTCTTATTTCTATATCAAACTCTTGCAGAAGCAACACCCATCTTATGAGCCTGGGTTTTGAATCCTGCTTTGTGAGTAGATATTTAAGAGCAGCATGGTCAGTGTACACAATCACTTTTGATCCTACTAAATAAGATCTGAACTTGTCAATGGCATAAACCACTGCAAGTAACTCCTTTTCTGTGGTTGTGTAGTTCTTCTGTGCATCATTTAGAATACGGCTGCCATAATAAATGACGTGCAGAAGCTTACCATGCCTTTGTCCCAGTACTGCACCAATGGCATGGTCACTGGCATCACACATTAGTTCAAATGGTAATGTCCAGTCTGGTGCAGAGATGACTGGTGCTGTGACCAGCTTAGCTTTCAGAGTTTCAAACGCCTGCAGACACTCATTATCAAAAATAAATGGAGTGTCAGCAGCTAGCAGATTACTCAGAGGTTTGACAATTTTTGAAAAATCCTTTATAAACCTTCTGTAGAATCCTGCATGCCCCAAAAAGCTTCTCATTGCCTTAACATTGGTAGGTGGTGGTAATTTTTCAATTACTTCAACTTTAGCTTGATCCACCTCTATTCCTTTGTTTGAAATTTTATGCCCAAGGACAATTCCTTCAGTCACCATAAAGTGACATTTTTCCCAGTTTAAAACTAGGTTGGTCTCTTGGCATCTTTTCAGAACAAGTGCTAGATGGTTAAGGCAGGAGCTGAATGAGTCTCCAAATACTGAAAAGTCATCCATGAAGACTTCCAGAAATTTCTCTACCATATCTGAGAAGATAGAGAGCATGCACCTCTGAAAGGTTGCAGGTGCATTGCCCAGACCAAAAGGCATCCTTCTGTAGGCAAATACTCCAGAAGGACATGTAAATGCTATTTTCTCTTGGTCCTGAGGATCTACTGCAATTTGGTTGTAACCTGAGTAGCCGTCCAAAAAGCAGTAGTATTCATGACCTGCTAGTCTCTCTAGCATCTGGTCTATGAATGGTAAAGGAAAATTATCCTTTCTAGTGACTGTATTGAGCCTTCTGTAGTCAATACACATGCGCCACCCTGTAACTGTTCTTGTAGGAACTAGTTCATTCTTTTCATTATGAACCACTATCATGCCTCCCTTCTTAGGGACAACGTGGACAGGGCTCACCCAGGGGCTATCAGAAATAGGATAAATAATCCCAACCTCTAGTAACTTAGTGACCTCTTTCTGCACCACCTCCTTCATGGCTGGATTTAGCCGCCTTTGTGGTTGAACCACTGGCTTAACATCATCCTCCAATAGGATCTTGTGCATGCATCTTGCTGGGCTAATGCCCTTAAGATCACTTATGGACCACCCAAGAGCTGTCTTGTGTGTCCTTAGCACTTGAATTAGTGCTTCCTCTTCCTGTGGATTTAGAGCAGAGCTTATGATCACTGGAAAAGTGTCACCTTCTCCCAGAAATGTATATTTCAGGGATGGTGGTAGTGGCTTGAGCTCTGGTTTAGGAGGCTTATCTTCTTCCTGAGGAATTTTCAGAATTTCTTTTATTTCCTTTAGTTCCTCCAGATCAGGCTGAACATCTTTAAAGATGTCATCTAGCTCTGATTCAAGACTTTCAGTCATATTGACCTCCTCCACCAAAGAGTCAATAATATCAGTGCTCATGCAGTCATTTGATGTGTCTGGATGCTGCATAGCTTTGACAACATTCAACTTGAACTCATCCTCATTGACTCTCAGGGTTATTTCCCCTTTTTGTACATCAATGAGAGTTCGTCCAGTTGCTAGGAAAGGTCTTCCTAGAATGAGAGTTACACTCTTGTGCTCCTCCATTTCCAGCACTACAAAGTCAGTTGGAAAGGCAAATGGCCCAACCTTGACAATCATGTCCTCAATTATGCCTGATGGGTATTTAATGGAGCCATCAGCAAGTTGGAGGCATATCCGGGTTGGTTTGACTTCTTCAGTCAACCCAAGCTTTCTGATAGTGGATGCAGGTATTAGATTGATGCTTGCTCCAAGGTCACAGAGGGCTGTCTTGGTGCAAGCACCTTCTAATGTGCATGGTATCATAAAGCTTCCTGGATCTTGAAGTTTTTCTGGTAAGCTTTTCAGAATGATTGCACTGCATTCTTCAGTGAGAAATACTTTTTCAGTTTCTCTCCAATCCTTCTTATGACTTAAGATCTCTTTCATGAACTTAGCATAAGAAGGTATTTGCTCAAGTGCCTCTGCAAACGGAATCTTTATTTCAAGAGTCCTTAGGTAGTCTGCAAAGCGGGCAAATTGCTTATCCTGCTCCGCTTGGCGGAGTTTCTGAGGATAAGGCATCTTGGCTTTATATTCTTCAACCTTAGTTGCTGTAGGTTTATTCCTTACAGAAGTGGTTGGAGAAGCCTTTTTAGAGGGGTTACTATCAGCACTCTCAGGTGTCTGATTCCCTATTGGCGTTTGAACGCCAGGGTTGGGTGGAAAATGGGCGTTTAACGCCAACTTTTCCCCCTTTTCTGGCGTTTGAACGCCAGAACTGGGCAGGGAATGGGCGTTTAACGCCAGCTTTCCCCCCTTTTCTGGCGTTTGAACGCCAAGAGTATTCCTCTCTGGGCTCTTACTGTCCTCAGAGGGATTTTGGATAGTGGTTTGGCTATCCTCTGTCAATTGTTCCTTTATTGGCTTTTTGCTACTTTGAGCAGTGTTATTCAATGTCTTCCCACTCCTCAGTTGAACTGCTTGGCATTCTTCTGTTATCTGTTTAGATAGCTGCTGTTTTGCCTGATTCAACTGTGATTCTATGTTCTTGTTAGCAATTTTAGTTTCTTGGAGCATCTCTTTAAATTCTGCTAACTGTTTTGTCATCAGGTGTAATTGCTGATTAAGCTCAACCATCTGTTCTTAAGGATTAGGATCAGTGGCTACTGCCATAACTTCTTCTTTTGTAGAGAACTCGTTGCTAGAGTGGTCTAGAGACATCTGAGCTTTTTCTGTAAGCCCATAGTAGAAGATGTCTAACTGTACCCACTCTGAAAACATTTCAGAGGGGCATTTTCTTAGCATACCTCTATACCTCTCCCAGACATTATAAAGGGATTCATTATCCTCTTGTTTAAAGCCTTAGATGTCCAGCCTTAGCTGTGTCATCCTTTTTGGAGGGTAAAATTGATTCAGGAATTTGTCTGATAACTGTTTCCATGTCTTTATGCTTGCTGTAGGTTGGTTATTCAACCACCTCTTAGCTTGATCTTTTACAGCAAATGGAAACAGTAATAATCTGTAGACATCCTGATCCACCTCTTTGTTACGTACTGTGTCAGCAAGTTGTAAGAATTGTGCCAGAAACTCAGTAGGTTCTTCCTGTGGAAGACCGGAATACTGGCAATTTTGCTGCACCACGATAATGAGTTGAGGATTTAGCTCAAAGCTGCTTGCTTTAATGGGAGGTATACAGATGCTACTCCCATATGCAGCTGTAATGGGGTTAGCATATGACCCCAGAGTCCTTCTGGACTGCTCAATTCCACTTAGATCCATGATGGAGAAAGGGAGATGATGTGGATATTATTATTTTATTTTTTTATTTTTTTTATTAAAAGTGACCGAAAGAAAAATAAAATAAAATAAAATAAAATAAATGGAAGATAAAATAAAATTTTGAAAATTAACAGAAAATAAGATCAAAGCAAATTGAAAACTGAATCAATTAGTTAATTAAAAAGATTTTGGAATTAGCAATTAAAAAGATATGATTGAGAATTATTTTGAAAAAGATATGATTGAGAAGATATGATTGCAAATAAAAATGATTAAAAAGATATGATTTTGAAAATCTTTGACTAATTTAATGCAAAGTTTCGAAAATTATGAGTAAAACAAGGAAAGGATATTTTTTTTTTAAATTTTAATGAGGAAAGAGAAAAACAACAGAACGACACTAAACTTAGAAATTTTAGATCAAAACAAAGAGAACAAACAAGAAAACTTTGAATGTCAAGATGAACACCAAGAACACTTTGAAGATCAAGATGAACACCAAGAACAAATTTTTTGAAAAATTTTTAAGTGAATAAAAGCACAAAAGACACCAAACTTAAAATATAAAACTAAACTCAAATAAAAGACTCTAAACCAACAAAAATAAAACAGTCCTAATCTAAGCAACAAGATAAACCGTCAGTTGTCCAAACTCGAACAATCCCCGGCAACGGCACCAAAAACTTGGTGCACGAAATTGCAATCACACTTTTGCAATCCCGCACAACTAACCAGCAAGTGCACTGGGTCGTCCAAGTAATACCTTACGTGAGTAAGGGTCGATCCCACGGAGATTGTCGGCTTGAAGCAAGCTATGGTTATCTTGTAACTCTTAGTCAGGATATCAATAATTATCAGGGTTGATTGTAAAAAGCAAAAGAACATGAATTAAGTACTTGTTTTGCAGTAATGGGGAACAGGTTGAGGTTTTGGAGATGCTCTGTCTTCTGAACCTCTGCTTTCCTACTGTCTTCTTCTTCAAACATGCAAGGCTCCTTCCATGGCAAGCTGTATGTAGGGTTTCACTGTTGTCAATGGCTACCTCCCATCCTCTCAGTGAAAATGTTCAACGCACCCTGTCACGGCACGGCTATTCAGCTGTCGGTTCTCGATCATGTCGGAATAGAATCCAGTGATTCTTTTGCGTCTGTCACTAACGCCCCACAATCGCGAGTTTGAAGCTCGTCACAGTCATTCAATCATTGAATCCTACTCAGAATACCACAGACAAGGTTTAGACCTTTCGGATTCTCTTGAATGCCGCCATCAATTCTAGCTTATACCACGAAGATTCTGATTAAGGAATCCAAGAGATATCTACTCAATCTAAGATAGAACGGAGGTGGTTGTCAGGCACGCGTCCATAGTTGAGAATGATGATGAGTGTCACGGATCATCACATTCATCTGGGTTAAGAACAAGTGATATCTTAGAACGGAAGCAAGCATGATTGAATGAGAAACAGTAGTAATTGCATTAATCCATCAAGACACAGCAGAGCTCCTCACCCCCACCATGGGGGTTTAGAGACTCATGCTGTAGAAGATACAATGAGAATCGTGTAAAGTGTCATGAGGTACAGATACAATGTCAAAAGATCCTATTAATAGTGAACTAGTGATCTAGGATTTACAGAAATGAGTAAATGACAGAAAAATCCACTTCCGGGCCCACTTGGTGTGTGCTTGGGCTGAGCATTGAAGCATTTTCGTGTAGAGACTCTTCCTGGAGTTAAACGCCAGCTTTTATGTCAGTTTGGGCGTTTAACTCCAATTTTTATGCCAGTTCCAGCGTTAAACGCTGGGAATTCTGAAGCTGATTTGCAACGCCAGTTTGGGCCATCAAATCTCGGGCAAAGTATGGACTATTATACATTGCTGGAAAGCCCAGGATGTCTACTTTCCAACGCCGTTGAGATGGCGCCAATTGGGCTTCTGTAGTTCCAGAAAATCCACTTTGAGTGCAGGGAGGTCAGAATCCAACAGCATTTGCAGTCCTTTTCAGTCTCTAAATCAGATTTTTGCTCAGGTCCCTCAATTCAGCCAGAAAATACCTGAAATCACAAAAAAACACACAAACTCATAGTAAAGTCCAGAAAAGTGAATTTTAACTAAAAACTAATAAAAATATACTAAAAACTAACTAAAATATACTAAAAACATACTGAAAATAATGCCAAAAAGCGTATAAATTATCCGCTCATCAGTTTTCAATCTCCAAGAATCGAACACAGCACCATGAGGAAGCAAGGAACTAGGCGTTACTTTGGTGCCAAGAAAACCAAGGAAAAAGGGGCAGCGTGTGCTTCCACCAGGTTTCGAACCTGGGACCTCACCCTTGGTTGCCTTGCTGCGCTGCCCACAAGGAGAGCAGAGCAGCATTTCTTGGCACGGGTAGCACACAAGCACGCACGGCCAGGAGCTCGAGTGCGCAGCATTGGACGCACACGAGGCAAGCATGCACGCACACTGCCCTGCTCTCCGCAAGGGCAGGGCAGCATCTTGAACGCGCATCACACGCTTAGCACGCACGCAATGAGGCCGCATGCACAATTTCCCTGCTCTGCCCTCCACAAGAGCAGAGCAGCCTCCTGGAGCCAACTTCTTCATGAGCTAAAAATTGGATTAAAAATCCAATTTAATTCATTTCTTCACCAAATCAAAAGCCCATCCAAATTCCAAAATCCAAGAATAGAAAGTGTATAAATAGGAGATAGTTTGATGTAAGGAAAAACCTTCTTTTGATTTTTGAATTTTTACATCTTTAGACTTCATTTTCTTTGAGAGCTTGGAACTGAGATCTTAGAGAATTGGGAAGGAGAATTGACCTCTCTTCTTCCTTTTTCTTGCTTGAGCACTTTTTACTTTTCTTGTTTGAGTCTTGGGTGTGAAGAATTGAGGAACTTCTGTCTCAATCTCCATTTAAGATCTCTTTGATTTTTCTACTGCATAATTGAGTTGAATTCAAGTTCCTTTACTGCTTCAATCTTCAATTTCTCTTTAATTGCTTTGTGAACTTGGATCTAGGAAGGCAATTGAGATCTAGACTTTGCTATCTAGTCTCTGGAGTCCTGAGATCCAATTTTCCTTTTGGTTCTTCTGTTGAACCACTGCTGCAATCAAATTTCCATTTCTGTTTGAGATCTAGTAAATTCCAATTCTTCTCTTGCTTTGTTAATTGCTGCAGTTTAATTTCCCTTGCTTCAATACTGAATTCCCAGTCCTCAAATCCATTTTCCATTCAAGCAATTTATATTTCTTGCACTTTAAGTTACCGCAATTTACATTTCTTGCACTTTAAGTTTCAGTCATTTAATTTCTTGTTCTTTAAGATTCAGCACCTTTACTTTCAATTCTCTTTAATTTCTGCAATTCATCCCTCTCCCTTTACATTTCCTGCTATTTACTTACTGTTGGATACAAAATCACTCAACCAATACTTGATTCGCTTGACTAAATCAACCACTGAACTAAAATTGCTCAATCCTTCAATCCCTGTGGGATCGACCTCACTCCCGTGAGTTTTATTACTTGATGCGACCCGGTACACTTGCCGGTGAGTTTTGTGTTGGATTGTTTTCCACACTTCAATCACCAACTTGTGTTTGAGACTGACCACCACCAACTCCCTGAAGTGAGTATAATAAAATTGTTATTGACTAGAAAATGCAGACTCTTATAAGGGGAAACGAGAGGGGACAAGTATCCATGGACGTCGAGCAACATACTGATGAATTTTAGCAAGAAAATAATAAAATTAGGTACTACTTATAAAATTTAATCCTTTTCTAAAATAAAATAATCAAGACACCTTAAATGCTATAGGAATAATAAAAAGAACATTATCCAAGCATACAACTGAAGTTGCATCGATATTCACAATGCTTTGTAGCTCCAGTCAGTCTTATCTCCTAACGAACATATAGAAGTGAGAAACACTAGATAGTAGATAACAACTATAATTAGAAACCAAATAGGGATATGCATATTCCACTTCAAAGTGGAAAGTCATTGAGGGAAAGGAAGCCATACCTGCTGTAAGGAATTAGCCTTCGCCCTTAAAGATGCTTTCAGGAATTCAGCTTTTTTCCTAAGTTTTCGTATTTTTTCCAGGTCAGAACAGGCTGCTTTTATATGCTCTTTTCCAGAAATAGAGCTTGATACATGTAGGACCAGATATTTTATATGAAGCTTGAGTTCATCCTTATTAACCAGATATTTCAAACCATGCTGTAGGACCAGAAACTTGAAATTTCACTCAGGACAGTGATATCAGAACTAATGTTTTCTGGAAGCATAAAAATAGGTTCATATTGTCTGATGAGTCTATTGTGTTTTGATTTTATGCTAATTTTTAAAGCCAATTCATCAAATAAAATATGTGAAAATTTTCAGGTATTTTCAAAATCTTCAAAGTTACAAAATGTGATTAGTAAGCCAAGAAAATGAAATAGAATCTAATTGAAAGTCTCTTTTAATTTGTTTGGTATATACTGTGTCTTATTTATTTGTTTATTATTAGTATGATTTTATTTTGTGAAGGGGATGTATGCAATACAATGACATACTAAATTATTAATATTTTTAATGATTTTAAAGCTTGTGGGGTTGAAAGAGAGAGCAAGGTAGCTCAACAACTTGTCATGGGCATCAGCATCAGCATGGACACAAATATGCACATCACTCTATATATAATTCATAATCTTAGGAGAATCACATTCACTTGCAAATACAGATCATAACATGTTCTTAATATTATTATACATTGAAACTAGAAAAGTCAAAATCAATTATATGACTTCTGTGGTCCTCTGCATTTCTTTTCTTCTTCCTCTCTCTCACATGGGTTCATGTAAATTTCACTCACTATATCATCACATCAAATACAACCATCACTCTATGTATAAGCTCTAATCTCCCTAAATTAAAAATACTTACAATATTTGACAAAATTACTGGAATTAATTAAAAAATTTCGCATAATAAAATATGTGTAGATCTGTGAAGAGAAGATGACAAGCAAACACTGGTTCCTATACTTATAATTTTGTATTAACAAATTATTACAATAACTTAGTTTTCCAAAGACATACCACATTGTAATAACTTATAAAATCTACACATTCAATCCATTGAAGTGAAGAAGTCAGTATACTCATGAAGGAACAAAACAGAACAAATCAATAAAATAGAAAAAACCTAGATAAAACTCAGAACTCAGAACCAAGGGCAAGGAGGAGGCTTACCTCAATTGATGAGCATGAGCTCCGACGAGCCACCAACGAAAGAAGAAGAGAGCTGAACAAGAGAGAAGACAGAGTCGCGAATGGGAGGTCGAGTAGAGAGACAGAGTCTCGAATCAAAGTGAAGACTGAAGACTCGAAGAGGTCGAGGCCGACGAACCACCGGCGAGCTTCGACGAGAGGCAGAGAAGAAGAGATGTTGATGGTGGAAAAGAGAGGATTTGTTGAAGAGGATTTGTGGAAGAGGAGAATACTCAAAATTAGAGTTTTTTTAATATTTGGATCTTAATTTGGATCTGGATCTGGATCTGGATTTAAAACCGTTTAAATGGATTGGATCAAAAACCAAATTATAAAATAAATATAATTTGGTGTGGATTTTTTTTGGTTTAAAACTGGTTTTTTTAAAATGGTTTGGTTTGGATTTGGTTTAAAATCCAAAATTTGGATTTTTTGCCCACCCCTAACTACAGGAGGCTCAACACTACTACAAGGAAGGATCATTTCCCTCTGTCTTTCATTGATCAGATGCTTGAGAGGTTAGCTGGTCATGCATTTTTTGTTTTCTAGATGGATATTCTGGATATAATCAAATTGCAGTGGACCCTCAAGATCAGAAGAAGACAGCATTCACATGCCCCTTTGGAGTATTTGCCTACAGAAGAATGCCTTTTGGACTTTGCAATGCTCCAGCAACTTTTCAGAGGTGTATGCTTTCAATTTTTTCTGATATGGTTGAAAAGTTTATTGAGGTATTTGTGGATGACTTTTCTGTTTTTGGTAATTCTTTTGAATCCTGCCTTAAGCATTTATCTCTTGTCTTGAAACGGTGTCAAGAATCAAACCTTGTTTTAAATTGGGAAAAATGCCATTTTATGGTTACAGAAGTTATTGTTCTTGGACACCGGATTTCAAGTAAGGGAATTGAGGTTGATAGAGCAAAAGTGGAGGTAATTAAAAAATTACCACCACCAACTAATGTTAAGGCAATCAGGAGTTTCTTGGGTCATGCAGGATTTTATAAAAGATTTATAAAGGATTTTTCTAAAATTGTAAAACCTCTAAGCAACCTTTTGGTTGCTGATGTTCCTTTTGTCTTTGATTCTGATTGCCTGCATGCTTTTGAAACTCTGAAAGCTAACCTTACCTCTGCCCCCATTATCGCTCCCCCTGACTGGGATCTACCATTTGAATTAATGTGTGATGCTAGTGATTTTGCTATAGGAGCTGTTTTAGGACAGAGGCATGGTAAGCTTGTACATGTCATTTACTATGCTAGTCGTGTGTTAAATGATGCCCAAAAAAATTACACAACTACAGAAAAGGAATTATTAGTTGTTGTGTACGATGTTGATAAGTTTAGATCCTATTTATTTGGTTCTAAGGTTATTATTTATAGTGATCATGCTGCTTTGAAGTACCTTCTAACCAAACAGGATTCTAAACCAAGATTAATCAGATGGGTATTGCTCCTTCAGGAGTTTGATATTGAGATAAAAGACAAGAAGGGGTCAGAGAATCAAGTAGCTGACCATCTCTCCAGAATTGAGCCAGAAGCATGAGTACAACCACCCACAACTGTAATTCAGACGTTCCCAGATGAGCAATTGTTCCTCATTCAGCAGGCACCATGATTTGCAGACATTGCAAATTATAAGGCCATGAATTTTATCCCAAGGGAGTACAGTAGGCAACAGGTGAAGAAGCTACTGACTGATGCAAAGTACTACATTTGGGAAGAACCATACCTTTTTAAAAGGTGCTCAGATGGAATAATCCGAAGATGTATCCCGGATGAGGAAAAGCAGTAGATTCTTTGGCACTGTCATGGGTCTGATTATGGAGGCCACTTTGGTGGTGAAAGGACATCTACAAAAGTCCTTCAGAGCGGGTTTTACTGGCTGACTCTCTTCAGGGACTCAATAGCGTTTGTGAAGCACTGTGGCAGATGTGAAAAAGCTACAAATCTCCCTACCAACCATGAAATGCCACAGTAGGGAATTCTTGAGGTTGAGTTGTTTGATGTGTGGGGTATTGATTTCATGGGACCTTTTCCACCCTCACATTCAAACAATTATATTCTAGTAGCAGTTGACTATGTGTCCAAGTGGGTGAAAGCTGTGGCTTTGCCCACCAATGATGCCAAAGTGGTAATGAGCTTTCTTCAAAGATATATCTTTAGCCGGTTTGGTGTCCCACAAACACTCATTAGTGATGGAGGAAGCCATTTCTACAACAGACAGCTGGACTCTCTTCTGCTGAGATACGGAGTCCATCATAAAGTGGCAACCCCCTATCACCCTCAGACAAGTGGATAGGTTGAAGTTTCCAACAGAGAACTTAAGAGGATTCTAGAAAAGACCGTTAGTATTTCCAGAAAGGACTGGTCTAGAAAGCTTGATGATGCTCTCTAGGCATACTGGACAGTATACAAGACCCCCATTGGCATGTCCCCTTATCAGTTGGTCTATGGCAAAGCCTGTCACTTGCCAGTTGAGCTAGAGCATAAAGCTTACTGGGCAACCAGGTATCTGAATCTTGATTCGGAAGCTGCAAGAATCAAGCGAATGCTTTAGCTGAATGAGCTTGATGAATTCAGATATTCAGCCTATGAGAATGCTAAGCTCTATAAGGAAAGAACTAAACTACTGCATGACAAGAAGATTGCCATCAGAGTCTTTAAGCCAGGACAAAGAGTGCTTCTATATAATTCAAGGCTCAAATTCTTTCCCGGGAAGCTGAAATCTCGATGGTCAGGATCGTTGTGGTTACCAGAGCTTCACCATATGGTCATGTGGAAATACAAGAAGAGAATTCGGACAGAAAATTTACAGTGAATGGCCAGAGGTTGAAACACTATCTTGGAGGCGAGATCGATCGCCAGAGATCCACTCATCTGCTGAACTAGCAGAGCTGACCGTCAAGCTAGTGACGTTAAAGAAGCGCTTGTCAGGAGGTAACCCGATAAATTCGTATCCTTAGCCAATTTTTGTAGTAGTAGTTTCTTAGTTATTTTATTGAGTTCTTACTAATTTTCTGATCATGCAGCTATTTTATCGCAGGAACCGAACACATCAAGATAAAAAAAACGTGCATACGACGCGCAAGCGTCACTAACGCGAACGCGTCGATCATGTGTGAGTGAAAAAATAAATTTAACAGAGAGTTGCACAGGAGTGGCACCAGAATGGAGCCTTTCACACAAACGATCCCACGCGTTCGCGTCGTTTGTGATTTTCGCCATTCATGCGGGCGCATCCCCGACGCGAACACGTGACCTGCAAATTTGACGTAAAGGAATGTTTGACAGAGAGTTGCGCGGGCTTGGGGCAGGAAGTGTGCTAAAAGCACAAGTTAGAACACGCGGATGCGTGACTGACGCGTTCGCGTCAGTTGCACATATGGCCTTCCATGCGAGCGCGTGCATGACGCGAACGCGTCGTATGAATAACTGGCTCCCAAGCCATTTGAACAGAGAGTCGCGCGGGCACGGGGCTGGCTTCGCGCGAATCGCACAAAATCCAGGGCGCGCGGAAGCGTGCCTGACGTTAACGTGTCATTATGAAGAATGCGCAATCCACGCGTACGCGTGCCGTACGCGTACGCGTCACTTGCGCCGCCTAGTTTTCTCTCTCTCCCAATCCTAAATTCCCTTTTATTCTTTTATCCTTTTATTTTTCTCTCCTCATAATCTCCATCTCTTCTATTTTTAGTTCTTCTTTGCTTGGGGACAAGCAAACCTTTAAGTTTGGTGTTGTTGGACGCTGCGCTTACTGGTTTTCTGGCACAAAAGGGAGGTGAATCATTTTCATTGAGGAGCACAACCTGAAGAATAGAGTGACCGCTAGGATAACTAAGGTGGTTGAGTTCCTTTCATTTTTATTCCTCCCCTCTTTTTTCTATGTTAAGTTTCGGCTTTCTGCTATTTTGCTTTGATTGTTGCTTGATCCTTTATTAGTTAGAATCTTAGGACTAGTTTAGTTTTCTTTTAATTGCTTTAATGCTGAAAAGATGTTTCATGTACCACTCACTGAACTTAAATCTAAAAAAGGTGATGTATTGCATGAGAAATTAAGTTAATTTTAAGAATAGTCTTATTTACTTAAATGTGGTGGTATTAATGGTAATCCTAAATGCATGATACGAACAGTGCATATTTGAATTTGAATCAAGGGATGTTGATGTATAAGGAACAGGAATTTAGAGAATTATTATGACTTCTCTGAAATAAACAAAAATTTAATCCTTGAAGCAAAAGAAACAGCAAAAAAAATAAATAATAATAAAAGCAAGGTCCAAGGCTCTGAGCATCAATTACTAGGGAGGTCTGACATGATTAAAAGCTCAAAGAGTTGTTTCCCTAGTCACATGCTTGTGGTGTGATTGTGTCAAGTAATCCTTGAGACAGAACACTTAGAGTCGAGACCAAGTGCGTTTAACAGAGTATGCCAAAGGCTTTGAGCACCACTGTCTGGGAGTAACTGAAAGAAAAATCAGAACTCAAAGGAAGTTCCCCAATTAAGTGCTTGTGGTGTTTCTGTGTCAAGTAATCCTTGAGATAAAACATTTAAAGTCACGGCTAGGATCAAGGTGCAAAGCACCAAAGAAAAATAAATTAAAGTAAATGTTGCTGTGGTCAAGGATTAAACTGAAATGTAAAGATCAGAGAATTCATAATATTATCCAGATTCTAATTCCGAATGACAATAACATTCTTGATTTAAAGGAGAGTGAGATGCCAAACCTATTCAGGATTACAGTTATAAACCACACTATAAGAAGAGACACGAGCTTAATCAAACTCTCATTCTCATGCAAATTCACATCATAAGCTTATATTAGTTTTGGTTGCTTGAGGACAAGCAACAGTTTAAATTTGGTGTTGTGATGCGTGAGCATCTTATCTATCTTTTTCTAGTGAATTTGCATCTAATTTGTTGAGTTTAATTAAGAATTAATTATATTTTAGCCACTATGGATGCTATTTTGAGTTTTGTACAATTTTATTTATTTAAGGTAGCATTCGGAGGGATTTGATGAAGTTTCTGCAGAGAAAAAGAAGAAACCAAAGAGATGACCAGTGAAGACCGACGCAGACGCATGGCTCACGCGACCGCGCGGAATGGAGAAATCGCAATGACGCGATCGCGTGCTTGACGTGAACGCGTGGACTGGAATCTGCACAAATGACGCGAGCGCGTGGACGATGCAGACGCGTCACATGGGTGGTTTGCAATAATACAGAAAATGCTGGTTACGAATCCTGGGCTGTTTTTGACCCAGTTTCCAGCCCAGAAAAAACAGATTAGAAGCTGCAGAATGGACAAAGCAAGTGGTCCCCACCCATCAGCTGAAGACTTGTTAATTAATTCGAATTTAAATTCAAATCTTATCTTTTAGGAAAAGATTATTATTTTTAGTTTTAGATAATTAGATTTTAAATTTATGAGGATTAGTAATATAATAGGACTCTGTACATTTAGACAGGGACAGACAGACACACAGATTGTTAGCAGAACCTTTATTTTTCTTCTCTGAACCATGAGCAACTAATCCTTCATTGTTAAGGTTAGGAGCTCTGTCTATTTGTATGTATTAATTTTATTGCTTTTTCTATTTTAATTTATTTTTTGGATTTATATTTAAGAACTGTTTTCGTTCTTTATTTTATGAATTTGGGTGGAACGGAAGTATGACCCTCTTTCTATTTGAGTTCTTGTAAAACTTGGAAATGCTCTTTACTTGAACAACAGCTTGAAAACATATTCTCCTAAATTTTAATTATTTGGATTTAACGGGATACGTGACATATAATCCCATTATTTTTGGATAATTAGAATTTTTGTGGCATATAAACTGGAATTTGATCATGTAGCTTCTAATTGGAATTAATTGACCAAGGAATTGGCTGTTGATGAATTTTAGAGGAGACTAGAAAGGTCTAAGGAATTAGGGTCTAGTCACATATAGTTTGTCATGAATTAAATCCTACATGATTAAAATAGTTAGTAAGAAAAGTTAATCCGGAAAAATTAGATAACTCTGAAACCTTAACTGCTTTCTCAATTATTTTATTCCTAACTCATTGCTGCTTACTTTCTGAAATTTTTAAAGTACTGTTTAATGCTCTTAGAATATCTCAAAACCATTTTCTACTTGCCTAACTAATCCTATCAAACGCTATTGTTGCTTGATCCATCAATCCTCGTGGGATCGACCCTTACTCACGTAAGGTATTACTTGGTACGACCTGGTGCATTTGCCGGTTAGTAGTGTGGGTTGTAAAATACCGCATCAATGACACCCTTCATGTTCCTCTTCAAGGGCAAAGAGCGATTCAAAGGACGACACTAGAATTCGTGGCTACCTTGACTGAGGTAGTAAATAATTTAGTAACCCTACGCTTTGACACTTGACGTGGCAGAAATTGGTCGATTAAGAATTTATAGAGGAAACAGCGTTGCAAGTACATTTTTCAACCGACTAAAATCTTCTTATCAATTTAGAAAGGGTTTGTCAAAATTTTAGAATAAAAATACTGGGAGTATGAGTCCTAGGTCGTCTCCTAACGAGTTGACAAAAGGGTGCAGCTTATTGGTCAGAGGTTTTCCAAGAAATTTTTGAGTTTGAGAAACAGAAAAATAAATAATAGTGAATTTAAGCAACGAAAATTAATGAGAGAATTTATATAATTCAAATAAAAGCCTTGACCGGGAGAAGATTAATTGGAAGTTCTATCCTTGTTGAATTTCCCCAAGTGTAATAATAAAAGGTTGTTGTTCTACTTGGTCATCCCTTAAATAATAAGGGAAAGTCAAGTAACTAACCAACTAACCCTATCGCTCGCGTCCTAATCCTTTCCTAAGAAAGAAGTAGAGTCGGAGACTAGAGAGTCAACCAATAACTTCCAATTAAGATTAACACTTGAGTAATTGATGAGCGGATAATTTATACACTTTTTGGCATTGTTTTTAGGTAGTTTTTATTAAGTTTAAGCTACTTTTAGGGATGTTTTCATTAGTTTTTATGTTAAATTCACATTTCTGGACTTTACTATGAGTTTGTGTGTTTTTCTGTGATTTCAGGTAATTTCTGGCTGAAATTGAGGGACTTGAGCAAAACTCTGAAAAAGGCTGACAAAAGGACTGCTGATGCTGTTGGAATCTGACCTCCCTGCACTCAAAATGGATTTTCTGGAGCTACAGAACTCCAATTGGCGCGCTCTCAACGGCTTTGGAAAGTAGACATCCAGGGCTTTCCAGAAATATATAATAGTCCATACTTTATTCGGAAATTGACGACGTAACTTGGCGTTGAACGCCAAGTACATGCTGCTGTCTGGAGTTAAACGCCAGAAAAACGTCATGATCCGGAGTTGAACGCCCAAAACACGTCATAACTTGTAGTTCAACTCCAAGAGAAGCCTCAGCTCGTGGATAGATCAAGCTCAGCCCAAACATACACCAAGTGGGCCCCGGAAGTGGATTTATGCATCAATTACTTACTCATGTAAACCCTAGTAGCTAGTCTAGTATAAATAGGATAAGTTACTATTGTATTAGACATCTTTGGTCTCAGTTTTGTTTTTATTCTTCATCTTAGGAGACTATTGATCACGTTTTGGGGGCTGGCCATTCGGCCATGCCTGAACCTTTCACTTATGTATTTTCAACAGTGGAGTTTCTGCACACCATAGATTAAGGATGTGGAGCTCTGCTGTACCTCAAGTTTCAATACAATTGCTATTACTTTCTATTCAATTCTCTTTTATTCTTATTCCAAGATATACGTTGCACTTAACTTTGATGAATGTGATGATCCGTGACACTCATCATCATTCTCACCTATGAACGTGCGTGATTGACAACCACTTCCGTTCTACCTTAGGCCGGGCGCATATCTCTTAGATTCCCCAACAGAATCTTCGTGGTATAAGCTAGATGGATGGCGGCATTCATGGGGATCCGGAAAGTCTAACCTTGTCTGTGGTATTCCGAGTAGGATCCCGGGAATCCGGAAAGTCTAACCTTGTCTGTGGTATTCCGAGTAGGATTCCGGTATTGAATGACTGTGACGAGCTTCAAACTCCTGAAGGCTGGGCGTTAGTGACAAACGCAAAAGAATCAATGGATTCTATTCCAACCTGATTGAGAACCGACAGATGATTAGCCGTGCTCTGACAGAGCATTTGGAACGTTTTCACTGAGAGGATGGGATGTAGCTATCAGCAAGGGTGATGCCTCCAGACGATTAGCCGTGCAGTGACAGCGCATAGGACCATTTTCCCGAGAGGATTAAAAGTAGCCATTGATGATGGTGATGCCCTACATACAGCTTGCCATGGAAAGGAGTAAGAAGGATTGGAAGAGAGAGTAGTGAAGTAGAGTTTCAAGAGGAGCACAGCATCTCCATACGCCTATCTGAAATTCTCACTATTGATTTACATAAGTATTTCTATCCTATTTTATTTTCTGTTTATTTTTATTAATCATATTTGATTTTCTAAATTTCATAATTTTATCCTCCTGACTGGGATTTACAAGATGACCAAAGCTTGCTTCATACCAACAATCTCTGTGGGATCGACCCTTACTCGCGTAAGGTTTATTACTTGGACGACCCAGTAAACTTGCTGGTTAGTTGAACGGAGTTGTGAATTCAATTAGAGCCAATTATTAAATTTCATACAAGTACAAAGAGCATGTGATCACAATTTCGTCCACCAAGTTTTTGGCGCCGTTGCCTTGGATTGTTCGAGTATGGACAACTGACGGTTCATCTTGTTGCTCAGATTAGGTAATTTTCTTGTCAAAAATCTTTTTTTTTTTCAAAATTTTTCTTTTCTTTTTCATTTTTCCTAACTTTATTTTCGAAAAAAAATAATAAAAATCCAAAAAAATTAGAAAATCATAAAAATCAAAAATATTTTGTGTTTCTTGTTTGAGTCTTTAGTCAATTTTTAAGTTTGGTGTCAATTGCATGTTTTAAAAAATTTTTCTTGCATTTTTCGAAAATTCCATGCATTCATAGTGTTCTTCATGATCTTCAAGTTGTTCTTGATAAGTCATCTTGTTTGATCTTGATGTTTTCTTGTTTTGTGTTGTTTGTTGTTTTTCATATGCATTTTTCGTTTGTTAGAGTCCATGCATTAAAGATTTCTAAGTTTGGTGTCTTGCATGTTTTCTTTGCATCAAAAATTTTTTCAAAATTATGTTCTTGATGTTCATCATGATCTTCAAAGTGTTCTTGGTGTTCATCTTGACATTCATAGCATTCTTGCATGCATTCATTGTTTTGATCTAAAAATTTCATGCATTGAGTATTTTTGTTGTTTTTCTCTCTCATAATTAAAAATTCAAAAATCAAAAAAAAATATCTTTTCTTTATTTCCCTCCAAATTTTTGAAATTTTGGGTTGACTTGGTCAAAAATTTTTAAAATTAGTTGTTTCTTACAAGTCAAGTCAAAATTTCAAAATTTTAAAAATCTTATCTTTTCAAAATCTTTTTCAAAAATCATATCTTTTTCATTTTTTTATAATTTTCGAAAATTTCAAAAATCTTTTTCAAAAATATTTTCAAAATTTTTTTTCCTTATCTTTACATCATATTTTCAAAAATATGCTAATGTGATTGATTCAAAAATTTGAAGTTTGTTACTTTCTTGTTAAGAAAGGTTCAATCTTTAAGTTCTAGAATCTTATCTTGAAGTTTCTTGTTAGTCAAGTCATTTTAAAAATTAAATCTTTTTCAAAATATCTTTTTATTAAAATTTTTATCTTATCTTTTTATCTTATCCTTCTCAAAATTTTATCTTTTTCAAAATTTGATTTCAAAATATCTTATCTAACTTCTTATCTTCTTATCTTTTTCAAATTTGATTTTAAAATCTTTTTCAATCAACTAACTAACTTTTTGTTTGTTTCTTATCTTTTTCAAAACCACCTAACTACTTTTCCCTCTTCAAATTTCGAAAATACCTCTCTCTTTTTCAAAAATTCTTTTTAATTAATTAATTGTTTTAAATTTTAATTTCAATTATATTTTATCTTGAATTTTCGAAAATTACTAACCCCTTTTTTCAAAATTATTTTCGAAATTTCCCTTCTCTTTTCTTATTTTATTTAATTATTTATTTACTAACACTTCTCTTCACCTCTCTTCATCTAAATATCCGAACCCTCTTCTACATTCTTCTACCCCTTTCTTCTTCTACTAACATAAAGGAATCTCTATACTGTGACATAGAGGATTCCTCTTTCTTTTCTTGTTTTCTCCTCTTTCATATGAGCAGGAACAAGGATAAAGGCACTCTTGTTGAAATTGATCCAGAACCTGAAAGGACTCTGAAGAGAAAATTAAGAGAAGCTAAATTACAACAATTCAGAAACAACCTTTCAGAAATTTTCGAACAAGAGAAGGAGATGGCAGCCGAAAATAATAACAATGCAAGGAGAATGCTTGGTGACTTCACAAAGCCAACATCCAAATTTGATGGAAGAAGCATCTCCATTCCTGCCATTGGAGCCAACAACTTTGAGCTGAAACCTCAGCTAGTTGCCTTAATGCAACAAAACTGCAAGTTTTATGGACTTCCATCTGAAGATCCTTATCAGTTTTTAACTGAGTTCTTGCAGATCTGTGAGACTGTAAAGACGAATGGAGTTGATCCTGAAGTCTACAGACTCATGCTTTTCCCTTTTGCTGTAAGAGACAGAGCTAGAATATGGTTGGATTCACAACCCAAGGATAGCCTGGACTCCTGGGATAAGCTGGTCACTGCCTTCTTGGATAAATTCTTTCCTCCTCAAAAGCTGAGCAAGCTGAGAGTGGATGTTCAAACCTTCAAACAAAAAGATGGTGAATCCCTCTATGAAGCTTGGGAAAGATACAAGCAGCTGACCAAAAGGTGTCCATCTGACATGTTTTCAGAATGGACAGTATTAGATATATTCTATTATGGTCTATCTGAATTTTCGAAAATGTCATTGGACCATTCTGCAGGTGGATCTATTCACCTAAAGAAAACGCCTAAAGAGGCTCAGGAACTCATTGACATGGTTGCAAACAACCAGTTTATGTACACCTCTGAGAAGAATTCCGTGAATAATGGGATACCTCAGAAGAAAGGAGTTCTTGAAATTGATGCTCTGAATGCCATATTGGCTCAGAACAAAGTGTTGACTCAACAGGTCAACATGATCTCTCAAAATCTGAATGGATGGCAACATGCATCCAACAGTACTAGAGAGGCAGCTTCTGAAGAAGCTTATGATCCTGAGAACCCTGCCATGGCAGAGGTTAATTACATGGGTGAACCTTATGGAAACACCTATAACTCATCATGGAAAAATCATCCAAATTTCTCATGGAAGGATCAACAAAAACCTCAACAAGGTTTTAACAATGGTGGACGCAATAGGCTGAGCAATAGTAAGCCATATCCATCATCTTTTCAGCAACAGACAGAGAATTCTGAACAAAACACTTCTAATTTAGCCAATATAGTCACTGATCTGTCAAAGGCCACTTTCAGTTTCATGAATGAAACAAGATCCTCCATTAGAAATTTGGAGGCACAAGTGGGCCAGCTGAGTAAGAAAGTCATTGAAACTCCTCCCAGTATTCTTGGTGGACGAAATTGTGATTCCTATTTTGTGCCCTTTGGCATCATTGTAAAATTATTCCTTTTAGAAATTGACCTTCCTTCACAACTCCGTTCAACTAACCAGCAAGTGTACTGGGTCGTCCAAGTAATACCTTACGTGAGTAAGGGTCGAATCCACAGAGATTATTGGTTTGAAGCAATCAATGTTTATTTTATTTATCTTAGTTAGGATGTCAACAAAAGTGTTTGGGCTACTTGAACAATTGAGTTATTTGTTTATAAAGGATTATGAAATATATTGGAATAATAAAGAGTACTAGCGTTACTTGTTGTGCAGTAATGGAGAATATGTTGGAGTTTTGGAGATGCTTTGTCCTCTGACTTCAACTCTTCCTTGAAATCCTCTTCTCACACGCAGGTTCCTTCCATGGCAAGCTCTTTGTAGGGTGTCACCGTTGTCAGTGGCTACTTCCCATCCTCGCAGTGAAAGCTAATGCACGCACTCTGTCACAGTACGGCCAATCACCGGTTGGTTCCCGCTCCTACTGGAATAGAATCCCTCTTTTGCGTTTGTCACTAACGCCCAGCAGGTTAAAGTTTGAAGCACGTCACAGTCATTCAATCCCGGAATCCTACTCGGAATACCACAGACAAGGTTTAGACTTTCCGGATTCTCATGAATGCTGCCATCAATCCGGCTTATACCACGAAGATTCTGTTGGGGAATCTAAGAGATATTCATTCAATCTGATGTAGAACGGAGGTGGTTGTCAGGCACACGTTCATGGGTTGAGGAAGGTGATGAGTGTCACGGATCATCACCTTCTCCACAGTTAAGCGCGAATAAACATCTTAGATAAGAACAAGCGTGTTTGAATGGAAAACAGAGGAATTGTATTAAATCATCGAGACGCTGCAGAGCTCCTCACCCCCAACAATGGAGTTTAGAGACTCATGCCGTCACAAAGTATGTAATTCAGATCTGAAAATGTCATGAGGTACAAGATAAGTCTGTAAAAGTTGTTTAAATAGTAAACTAGTGACCTAGGTTTATAGAAAAATGAGTAAACTAAGATAATTGGTGCAGAAATCCACTTCTGGGGCCCACTTGGTGTGTGCTGGGGCTGAGACTAAAGCTTTCCACGTGTAAAGGCCTTTCTTGGCGTCAAACTCCAGGTTTTGACGTGTTTTGGGCGTTCAACTCCGGATCATGACGTTTTTCTGGCGTTTAACTCCAGACAACAGCATGTACTTGGCGTTCAACGCCAAGTTACGTCGTCTATCCTTGCGCAAAGTATGGACTATTATATATTGCTGGAAAGCCCTGGATGTCTACTTTCCAACGCCGTTGAGAGCGCGCCAATTGGACTCCTGTAGCTCCAGAAAATCCATTTCGAGTGCAGGGAGGTCAGGATCCAACAGCATCAGCAGTCCTTTTTCAGCCTAAGTCAGATTTTTGCTCAGCTCCCTCAATTTCAGCCAGAAAATACCTGAAATCACAGAAAAACACACAAAATCATAGTAAAGTCCAGAAATATGATTTTTGCCTAAAAACTAATAATAATTAACTAAAAACTAATTAAAACATGCTAAAATCTACATGAAATTACCCCCAAAAAGCGTACAAAATATCCGCTCATCACAACACCAAACTTAAACTGTTGCTTGTCCTCAAGCAACTAGATGAATAAAATAGGTTCTAGCAGAAATTAAGAAGTAGTATATATTTCAGAGTTTTAGATGAAGTTCAAATTTATTAGATGAGCGGGGCTTGTAGCTTTTTGTCTCTGAACAGTTTTGGCATCCCCCTGTATCTTTAAATTTTCAAAATAATTGGCATCCTTAGGAACTCAGAATTCAGATAGTATTATTGACTCTCCTAGTGTAGTATGTTGATTCTTGAACACAGTTATTTTATGAGTCTTGGCTGTGGCCCTAAGCACTTTGTTTTCCAGTATTACCACCGGATACATAAATGCCACAGACACATAACTGGGTGAACCTTTTCAGATTGTGACTCAGCTTTGCTAGAGTCCCCAGTCAGTGGTGTCCAGAGCTCTTAAGCACACTCTTTTGCTTTGGATCACGACTTTAACCACTCAGTCTCAAGCTTTTCACTTGGACCTTCATGACACAAGCACATGGTTAGGGACAGCTTGATTTAGCCGCTTAGGCCTGGATTTTATTTCCTTGGGCCCTCCTATCCATAGATGCTCAAAGCCTTGGATCCTTTTTACCCTTGCCTTTTGGTTTTAAGGGCTGCTTGGCTTTTATTCCTTTTGATTGTAATTATATATATATATATATTTTTTTTTTTACTGCTTTTTCTTGCTTCAAGAATCAATTTCATGATTTTCAGATCATCAATATTTTTCGTGTTCCTCATCCTTTCAGGAGCCAATATTCATCAAATTCAAAATACAATTTATGCACTGTTCAAGCATTCATTCAGAGAACAAAAAGTATTGCCACCACATATAATTAATTATAAATTTATTATTAGGAACTCGAAAAATATAGATTACTTCTTTGTTCTAAAATAAAATCTACTACTTTATTCATGCCTGATGATGATGAAAAATAAACTAGCTTAATTGGAAATAAAATCAAAATAGACATACTAATTACTACTAAATATCTCCTAAGGTGAATTTCAAATAAAAAATGCTATCACTAAATTAAAGCAGGAAAATTGGAACTCAGCAACCTTTTGTTTTGAGGAAGGACGTGTTCTTTAAAATATGTGGTGCTTTTTCATGGACTAATCCTTTGGCGCTTTAGCTCCCTTAGATTCACATCCTTGCTCTTCCTATTCTCTCAGGTGCCATGATCTTAATGAGCTTTAGCTCAGTGATCATGGCAAATCACACCAAACTTAGAGGTTTGCTTGTCCTCAAGCAAAAGAAAGGAAAGGAGAGGAGTAGAAGGAAAGGCATTTTCACATAAAGATAAGATGAGTTAAAAGATATGAGAATAAATTAAAAATATTTGAAAAAGAATTGGATTAGAAAAAGATATAATTTAAAAAAAGAAAAGATATGAATCAAAATTTAAAAGATAGAATTGAATTTTAATTTTGAAAAGGATTTTTAAAAGGAGTTAAAGATGTGTTGGAAACAAATTTGAAAAGATGATGGATTGAATTGGAAAGCCATTTGTTCTTTTGGGTTAAGATAAATCTAAAAAATTTGCAATCATTGGATTTTAGAAATTAGGATAAACTTTTTGGAATTGAAAGTGATAATTTAAAAAATGTTTATGCAAGAAATCATGAATTGAAACATAAAAATTTTGAAAAATTGCAAAGAAAAACGAAATTGTACCTCCTCCCACCATCCTGGCGTTAAACGCCCACATGGTGCATGGTTTGGGCGTTTAACGCCCACATGTTGCTTCTCCTGGGCGTTCAACGCCCATGTGATGCTTCTTCCTGGCGTTGAACGCCAGGAGGTCCTTCTTTACTGGGCGTTTTTCTAAACGCCCAGAATGCTAGCAGATTGGCGTTAAACGCCCAGAAGGTGCGTCTTTCTGGCGTTTAACAGCCAGAAGATGCTTCTTCTTGGCGTTTAACGCCCAGAAGGCTACCCTTACTGGCGTTGAACGCCCAGTGGGTGCTTCTTTTGGGTGTTTAACGCCCAAAGTATTTCTTACTGGCTTTTTCATGCCAGTAAGCTTCCAAATTTCCCTGTAACTCTGTGACTTCAACCAATTGCTATTTCACCTTTTGAAGATACTTGGACTCAAACCTGTAAAGAAAATCAATACGAATAAAATTAAATTTTGTGATTGGCTGGGTTGCCTCCCAGCAAGCGCTTCTTTAATGTCTTTTAGCTGGACTGAGTTTTAATCAAGTCTCAGTTTTGAGCATTCTTGCTCAAAATTGCCTTCAAGATAATGTTTGACTCTTTGTCCATTAACAATGAACTTTTTGGTAGAGTCATTATCCTGAAGCTCTATGTATCCATATGGTGATACGTTTGTAATGACATATGGGCCTCTCCACCGGGATTTTAATTTCCCAGGGAATAATTTGAGCCTAGAATGAATAGCAGAACTTTCTGCCCCGGCTCAAAGACTTTGGATGACAATTTCTTATCATGCCATCTTTTCGCTTTCTCTTTGTAAATCTTTACATTTTCGAAAGCATGGAGTCTAAATTCCTCTAGCTCTGATTCGAGACTCTCAGCCATATTGACCTCTCTTACCAGAGAGTCAATTATATCAACACTCATGCAGTCATTGGGGTGTCTGGATGTTGCATGGCTTTAACAACATTCAGCTTGAACTCTTCCTCATTGACTCTCAAGGTTACTTCCCCTTTTGGACATCAATGAGGGTTCGGCCAGTTGCTAGGAAAGGTCTTCCTAGAATGAGAGTTGCATTCTTGTGCTCCTCCATTTCCAGCACCACAAAGTCAGTAGGAAAGGCAAATGGCCCAACCTTGACTATCATGTCCTCAATCACGCCTGATGGGTATTTAATGGAGCCATCAGCAAGTTGAAGACATATCCTGGTTGGTTTGATTTCTTCAGTTAAACCAAGCTTTCTAATAGTAGATGCAGGCATTAGGTTGATACTTGCTCCAAGATCACATAAAGCTTGCTTGGTGCAAGTGCCCTCTAATGTGCATGGTATCATAAAGCTCCCAGGATCTTTAAGCTTCTCAGGTAAGCTTTTCAGAATGACTGCACTGCATTCTTCAGTGAGGTAAACTTTTTCAGTTTCCCTCCAATCCTTCTTATGACTTAAGATCTCTTTCATGAACTTAGCATAAGAGGGTATTTGCTCAAGTGCTTCTGCAAACGGAATCTTTATTTCAAGAGTCCTGAGATAGTCTGCAAAGTGGGCAAATTGCTTATCCTGTTCCGCTTGGCGGAGTTTTTGAGGATAAGGCATTTTGGCTTTGTATTCCTCAACCTTAGTTGCTGCAGGTTTATTACCTACAGAAGTGGGTTGGGAAGCCTTTTTAGACGGGTTGTTATCAGCACTTGTATGTGACTGATTTCCCACTGGTATTTGAATGCCAGTGGTGGGAGCTGGAGTGGCGTTAGACGCCCCTTCCTTGTTTGTTACTGGCGTTTGAACGCCAGCTTTGTCCCTTTCTGGGCTCGGACTGTCTTTAGGAGGATTCTGAGTATCCACTTGTTCATTTCTCGTTTCCTGCTGCTTTGAAGTGAGGTATTTAATGTTTTCCCACTTCTTAATTGAACTGCTTTACATTCTTCTGTTATTTGTCTTGACAGTTGTTTTTCTGTCTGCTTTAATTGTACTTCCATGTTCCTGTTAGCCATTCTTGTTTCCTGTAATATTTCCTTGAATTCGGCTAGCTGTTGAGTTAGAAAGTCCAATTGCTGATTGAATTCATTAGCCTGATCCACTGGACTGAGTTCTGCAGTTACTGTTTTAGCTTCTTCTTTCATGAAAGATTCATTGCTTAAGTACAGATGTTGATTTCTGGCAACTGTATCAATAAGCTCTTGAGCCTCTTCAATTGTTTTTCTCATATGTATAGATCCACCAGCTGAGTGGTCTAGAGAAATCTGAGCTTTTTCTGTAAGCCCATAGTAGAAGATGTCTAATTGCACCCATTCTGAAAACATTTCAGAGGGGCATTTTCTTAGCATCTCTCTGTATCTCTCCCAAGCATCATAAAGGGATTCATTATCTCCTTGTTTGAAGCCTTGGATGTTTAGCCTTAGCTGTGTCATCCGTTTGGGAGGGAAATAGTGATTCAGGAATTTTTCTGACAGCTGTTTCCATGTTTTTATGCTGTTCTTAGGCTGGTTATTTAACCACCTCTTAGCTTGATCTTTTACAGCAAATGGAAACAGTAGTAATCTGTAGATATCCTGATCCACTTCCTTATCATGTACTGTATCAGCAATTTGCAGAAATTGTGCCAGAAACTCTGTAGGTTCTTCATGTGGAAGACCAGAATACTGGCAGTTTTGCTGCACCATGATAATGAGCTGAGGATTCAGCTCAAAGCTACTAACTCCAATGGAGGGTATACAAATACTACTCCCATATGAAGCAGTAGTGGGGTTAGCATATGACCCCAGAGTCCTCTTGGACTGTTCATTCCCACTTGCTTCCATACTAGATCACAAGGGATAATTTATATGTTGATAATTATTTATTTTATAGTTGTGGAATAAATAAAATAAATAAAAAAAGAAGGAATATATAAAAATATTTTGAAAATATTTTATGAAAATAAAAATTTTTTTTTTTTTAAAAAAAAATAAAATAAAAATGAAATAAATAAAAGAAAGCGAAAATATTTTGAAATTGAAAATTGAATTTTTATATAAAATTTTCGAAAAAGTAGTTCAAAATTAGTTAGAAAATAAATTTTCTTTTGAATTTTGAATTTTATGGTGAAAGAGAAAAAACACAAAGACACAAGACTTAAATCTTTAGATCCAATGCTCCTTATTTTCGAAAATTTTTGGAGGGAAAACACCAAGGAACACCAAACTTAAAAATTTTAAGATCAAGACACAAGAAAAACTCAAGAACACCTTGAAGATTCACAAGAACACCAAGAACACAAGGAAGAACACCAAACTTAAAATTTTTAGAAAACTTTGATGAAATTTTCGAAAATATGAAAGATTAACAAGAAAACACCAAACTTAAAGTTTGGCACAAGATTAAATCAAGAAAAACTATTTTTGAAAAAGGATTTTAAAATGAAAGTGCCCAATTGCCAAGAACATAAGCCAATACTATAACCAACTGAATTAAAATGTAATGTATTTTAAAGATGTATTATTTTTATGGATAAAATAAAAATTTTTTTTTTTTAAAAAAAACTAATGTTTTGAAAAAGCACAAGAAAAACAAGAAAAGACACAGAACAAGAAAAATTAAAGATCAACAAGAAAATAAACAAGAACAACTTGAAGATTAAGGAAAAACAAAGGACACTCACACGAAAATTTCAAAGAAAGATATAAAAGATGCAATTGACACCAAACTTAGAACAAGACACTAGACTCACGAAGAATTAACAATTAATAAGAAAAAAAAGTAATATTTTCGAAAAATATTTTTGAAAAGGGAATAAAAGACTCAAATTTAATGACTCTGTAACATCAATACTATATTCCTAATCTAAGAAATAAAATAAGCCTTCAATTGTCCAAACTCAATAATCCCCGGCAACGGCGCCAAAAACTTAGTGGACGAAATTGTGATTCCTATTTTGTGCCCTTTGGCATCATTGTAAAATTATTCCTTTTAGAAATTGACCTTCCTTCACAACTCCGTTCAACTAACCAGCAAGTGTACTGGGTCGTCCAAGTAATACCTTACGTGAGTAAGGGTCGAATCCACAGAGATTATTGGTTTGAAGCAATCAATGTTTATTTTATTTATCTTAGTTAGGATGTCAACAAAAGTGTTTGGGCTACTTGAACAATAGAGTTATTTGTTTATAAAGGATTATGAAATATATTGGAATAATAAAGAGTACTAGCGTTACTTGTTGTGCAGTAATGGAGAATATGTTAGAGTTTTGGAGATGCTTTGTCCTCTGACTTCAACTCTTCCTTGAAATCCTCTTCTCACACGCAGGTTCCTTCCATGGCAAGCTCTTTGTAGGGTGTCACCGTTGTCAGTGGCTACTTCCCATCCTCGCAGTGAAAGCTAATGCACGCACTCTGTCACAGTACGGCCAATCACCGGTTGGTTCCCGCTCCTACTGGAATAGAATCCCTCTTTTGCGTTTGTCACTAACGCCCAGCAGGTTAAAGTTTGAAGCACGTCACAGTCATTCAATCCCGGAATCCTACTCGGAATACCACAGACAAGGTTTAGACTTTCCGGATTCTCATGAATGCTGCCATCAATCCGGCTTATACCACGAAGATTCTGTTGGGGAATCTAAGAGATATTCATTCAATCTGATGTAGAACGGAGGTGGTTGTCAGGCACACGTTCATGGGTTGAGGAAGGTGATGAGTGTCACGGATCATCACCTTCTCCACAGTTAAGCGCGAATAAACATCTTAGATAAGAACAAGCGTGTTTGAATGGAAAACAGAGGAATTGTATTAAATCATCGAGACGCTGCAGAGCTCCTCACCCCCAACAATGGAGTTTAGAGACTCATGCCATCACAAAGTATGTAATTCAGATCTGAAAATGTCATGAGGTACAAGATAAGTCTGTAAAAGTTGTTTAAATAGTAAACTAGTGACCTAGGTTTACAGAAAAATGAGTAAACTAAGATAATTGGTGCAGAAATCCACTTCTGGGGCCCACTTGGTGTGTGCTGGGGCTGAGACTAAAGCTTTCCATGTGTAAAGGCCTTTCTTGGCGTCAAACTCCAGGTTTTGACGTGTTTTGGGCGTTCAACTCCGGATCATGACGTTTTTCTGGCGTTTAACTCCAGACAGCAGCATGTACTTGGCGTTCAACGCCAAGTTACGTCGTCTATCCTTGCGCAAAGTATGGACTATTATATATTGCTGGAAAGCCCTGGATGTCTACTTTCCAACGCCGTTGAGAGCGCGCCAATTGGACTCCTGTAGCTCCAGAAAATCCATTTCGAGTGCAGGGAGGTCAGGATCCAACAGCATCAGCAGTCCTTTTTCAGCCTAAGTCAGATTTTTGCTCAGCTCCCTCAATTTCAGCCAGAAAATACCTGAAATCACAGAAAAACACACAAAATCATAGTAAAGTCCAGAAATATGATTTTTGCCTAAAAACTAATAATAATTAACTAAAAACTAATTAAAACATGCTAAAATCTACATGAAATTACCCCCAAAAAGCGTACAAAATATCCGCTCATCAATTCTCCCAAGCAATACAGAAGAGAATCCAAAAGGAGAGTGCAAGGCCATTGATGTAATCAACATGGCCGAATGCACAAGAGAGGAAGAGGGCAAAAATCCTAGTGAGGAAGACCTCCTGGGACGTCCCTCAAGCAAGAAGGAGTTTCCTATTAAGGATCCAAAGGAATCTGAGGCTCATATAGAGACCATAGAGATTCCATTAAATCTCCTTCTGCCATTCATGAGCTCTGAAGACTATTCTTCCTCTGAAGAGGATGAAGATGTGACTGGAGAGCAAGTTGCTCAATACTTAGGAGCTATCATGAAGCTGAATGCCAAGTTGTTTGGTAATGAGACATGGGAAAGTGAACCTCCCTTGCTCATTAGTGAACTAGATACTTGGATTCAGAAAACTCTACCTCAAAAGAAACAAGATCCTGGCAAGTTCTTAATACCTTGTACCATAGGCACCATGACCTTTGCAAAAGCTCTGTGTGATCTAAGGTCAGGGATAAATCTTATGCCACTCTCTGTAATGGAGAAGCTGGGGATCATTGAGGTATAACCTGCCTTGTTCTCATTACAATTGGCAGACAAGTCATTGAGACAAGCTTATGGGTTAGTAGAGGACGTGCTAGTAAAGGTTGAAGGCCTTTACATCCCTGCTGATTTCATAATTTTAGACACTAGGAAGGAAAATGATGAATGCATCATCCTTGGAAGACCTTTCCTAGCCACAGCAGAAGCTGTGATAGATGTCAACAGAGGTGAATTAGTCCTTCAATTGAATGGGGACTACCTTGTGTTTAAAGCACATGGCCATCCCTCTGTGACAAAAGAGAGTAAGCATGAAGAGCTTCTCTCAGTTCAGAGTCAAGAAGAGCCCCCACAGTCAAACTCTAAGTTTGGTGTTGGGAGGCCACAACCAAACTCTAAGTTTGGGGTTAAGATCCCATATCCAAACTCTAAGTTTGGTGTGGGCAACTATACAACATTGACCTGATCACCTTGTGGCTCCATGAGAGCCACTGTCAAGCTATTGACATTAAAGAAGCGCTTGTTGGGAGGCAACCCAATTTTATTTATCTAATTTTTATTTTATTTTGTGTTTTATTAGGTACATGATCATGAGGAGTCACGAAAAAATCATAAAAATTAAAAACAGAATCAAAAACAGCAGAAGAAAAAAATTACACCCTGGAGGACGCACAGGCTGGCGTTCAACGCCAGTAAGATGCATCTGGCCGGCGTTCAACGCCAGAACAGAGCATCATTCTGGCGCTGAACGCCAGAAACAAGCAACATTCTGGCGCTAAACGCCAGGAATGTGCCCAAAGAGGAAAACTGGCGCTGAACGCCAGTAACAAGCATGAAACTGGCGTTCAACGCCAGAAACATGCTTTACATGGGCGTTGAACGCCCAGAACGTGCACCAATGGGCGTTTAAATGCCAGAATGGTGTGCCAAGGCATTTTACATGCCTATTTGGTGCAAGGATGAAATTCCTTAACACCTCAGGACCTGTGGACCCCACAGGACCACCTCAGGATCTGTGGACCCCACAGGATCCCCACCTACCATATTCCCACCTTACCTCCTAATCCTAGTTTTTGTGATTACTCTTCCCCATGTCACACTTCCCAACAACATTCACCACTCACATCCATCCACTCTTCCCCATAAACCCCACATACCTTCAAAAAATTCAAAAACATTTTTCCCACCCATTCCCACCCTAAATGGCCGAATGCAACCCACCCCCTCTCCCTATAAATACCCTTCCATTCTAATTTCTTTTCACACAACACAACCCCTTCTTCCTCACTTGGCCGAACCTTCACCTTTCCCTCTCTACCATATTCTCTTCTTCTTCTTCTTCTCTTCTTTCTTCTATTGCTCGAGGACGAGCAATATTTTAAGTTTGGTGTGGTAAAAGCATAAGCTTTTTTTGTTTTTCCATTACCATCAATGGCACCCAAGGCCGGAGTATCCTCTAGAAAAGGAAAAGGGAAGACAAAAGCTTCCACCTCCGAGTCATGGGAGATGGAAAGATTCATCTCCAAAAGCCATCAAGACCACTTCTATGATGTTGTGGCAAAGAAGAAGGTGATCCCTGAGGTCCCTTTCAAGCTCAAAAAGAATGAGTATCCGGAGATCTGACATGAAATCCAAAGAAGAGGTTGGGAAGTCCTAGCCAACCCCATGCAACAAGTCGGAATCTTAATGGTTCAAGAGTTCTATGCCAATGCATGGATCACTAGGAACCATGATCAAAGTATGAACCCGAGTCCAAAGAATTATCTCACAATGGTTCGGGGGAAATACTTAGATTTTAGTCCGGAAAATGTGAGGTTGGCGTTTCACTTGCCCATGATGCAAGAAGATGAACGCCCCTACACTAGAAGGGTCAACTTTAATCAAAGGTTGGACCAAGTCCTTATGGACATATGTGTGGAAGGAGCTCAATGGAAGAGAGACTCCAAAGGCAAGCCAGTCCAACTAAGAAGACTGGACCTCAAGCCTGTGGCTAGAGGATGGTTGGAGTTCATTCAACGCTCCATCATTCCTACTAGCAACCGATCTGAAGTTACTGTGGATCGGGCCATCATGATTCATGGCATCATGATTGGAGAGGAAGTAGAAGTTCATGAGGTCATATCCAATGAAATCTACAAAATAGCCGACAAGCCCTCACCTATGGCACGGCTAGCTTTTCCTCACCTTATTTGCCATCTATGTTACTCAGCTGGAGTCATCATAGAAGGGGATATCCTCATTGAAGAGGATAAGCCCATCACCAAGAAGAGGATGGAGTAAGCAAGAGAAGCCCTTCACGGTTCTCAAGAGATGCATGAGGAAGCTCATCATCAAGAAATCCCTGAGATGCCTCAAGGGATGCACTTTCCTCCCAACCACTATTGGGAGCAACTCAACACCTCCTTAGAAGATTTGAGCCACAATGTGGAACAATTAAGGGTGGAACATCATGAGCACTCCATCATTCTCCAAGAAATAAGAGAAGATCAAAGAGCAATGAGGGAGGAGCAACAAAGGCAAGGAAGGGACATAGAAGAGCTTAAGAACATCATTGGTCCTTCAAGAAGAAGAAGCCACTAAAGGTGGATTCATTCCTTGTTCTTATTTCTTTCTGCTTTTCGGTTTTTAATGTTGTGTTTATCTATGTTTTGTGTCTTTACTTCATGATCATTAGTGTGTAATAACTATGCCTTAAAGCTATGAATAAATTCCATTAATCCTTCACCTCTCTTAAATGAAAAATGTTTTAATTCAAAAGAACAAGAAGTACATGAATTTCGAATTTATCCTTGAATTTAATTTAATTATATTGATGTGGTGACAATACTTTTTGTTTTCTGAATGAATGCTTGAACAGTGCATATGTCTTTTGAACTTGTTGTTTATGAATGTTAAAACTGTTGGCTCTTGAAAGAATGATGAACAAAGAGAAATGTTGTTGATGATCTGAAAAATCATGAAATTGATTCTTGAAGCAAGAAAAAGCAGTGAACAAGAAGAAGCTTGCGAAAAAAAATGGCGAAAAAAATAGAAAGAAAAAGAAAAAGCAAGCAGAAAAAGCCAATAGCCCTTAAAACCAAAAGGCAAGGGTAAAAAGGATCCAAGGCTTTGAGCATCAATGGATAGGAGGGCCCAAGGAAATAAAATCCAGGCCTAAGCGGCTAAATCAAGCTGTCCCTAACCATGTGCTTGTGTCATGAAGGTCCAAGTGAAAAGCTTGAGACTGAGTGGTTAAAGTCGTGATCCAAAGCAAAAAGAGTGTGCTTAAGAGCTCTGGACACCTCTAACTGGGGACTCTGGCAAAGCTGAGTCACAATCTGAAAAGGTTCACCCAGTTATGTGTCTGTGGCATTTATGTATCCAGTGGTAATACTGGAAAACAAAGTGCTTAGGGCCACGGCCAAGACTCATAAGTAGCTGTGTTCAAGAATCAACATACTTAACTAGGAAAGTCAATAACACTATCCAAAATTCTAAGTTCCTAGAGAAGCCAATCATTCTAAACTTCAAAGGAAAAAGTGAGATGCCAAAACTGTTCAGAAGCAAAAAGCTACAAGTCCCGCTCATCTAATTATAATTAATATTCATTGATATTCTGGAATTTATAGTATATTCTCTTCTTTTTATCCTAATTAATTTTCAGTTGCTTGGGGACAAGCAACAATTTAAGTTTGGTGTTGTGATGAGCAGATAATTTATACGCTTTTTGGCATTATTTTTAGGTAGTTTTTATTAAGTTTAAGCTACTTTTAGGGATGTTTTCATTAGTTTTTATGTTAAATTCACATTTCTGGACTTTACTATGAGTTTGTGTGTTTTTCTGTGATTTCAGGTAATTTCTGGCTGAAATTGAGGGACTTGAGCAAAACTCTGAAAAAGGCTGACAAAAGGACTGCTGATGCTGTTGGAATCTGACCTCCCTGCACTCAAAATGGATTTTCTGGAGCTACAGAACTCCAATTGGCGCGCTCTCAACGGCGTTGGAAAGTAGACATCCAGGACTTTCCAGCAATATATAATAGTTCATACTTTATTCGGAAATTGATGACGTAACCTGGCGTTGAACGCCAAGTACATGCTGCTGTCTGGAGTTAAACGCCAGAAAAACGTCATGATCCGGAGTTGAACGCCCAAAACACGTCATAACTTGGAGTTCAACTCCAAGAGAAGCCTCAGCTCGTGGATAGATCAAGCTCAGCCCAAACATACACCAAGTGGGCCCCAGAAGTGGATTTATGCATCAATTACTTACTCATGTAAACCCTAGTAGCTAGTCTAGTATAAATAGGATAAGTTACTATTGTATTAGACATCTTTGGTCTCAGTTTTGTTTTTATTCTTCATCTTAGGAGACTATTGATCACGTTTTGGGGGCTGGCCATTCGGCCATTCCTGAACCTTTCACTTATGTATTTTCAACAGTGGAGTTTCTGCACACCATAGATTAAGGGTGTGGAGCTCTGCTGTACCTCAAGTTTCAATACAATTGCTATTACTTTCTATTCAATTCTCTTTTATTCTTATTCTAAGATATACGTTGCACTTAACTTTGATGAATGTGATGATCCGTGACACTCATCATCATTCTCACCTATGAACGTGCGTGATTGACAACCACTTCCGTTCTACCTTAGGCCGGGCGCATATCTCTTAGATTTCCCAACAGAATCTTCGTGGTATAAGCTAGATGGATGGCGGCATTCATGGGGATCCGAAAAGTCTAACCTTGTCTGTGGTATTCCGAGTAGGATCCTGGGAATCCGGAAAGTCTAACCTTGTCTGTGGTATTCCGAGTAGGATTCCGGTATTGAATGACTGTGACGAGCTTCAAACTCCTGAAGGCTGGGCGTTAGTGACAAACGCAAAAGAATCAATGGATTCTATTCCAACCTGATTGAGAACCGACAGATGATTAGCCGTGCTGTGACACAGCATTTGGAACGTTTTCACTGAGAGGATGGGATGTAGCTATTAGCAAGGGTGATGCCTCCAGACGATTAGCCGTGCAGTGACAGCGCATAGGACCATTTTCCCGAGATGATTAAAAGTAGCCATTGATGATGGTGATGCCCTACATACAGCTTGTCATGGAAAGGAGTAAGAAGGATTGGAAGAGAGAGTAGTGAAGTAGAGTTTCAAGAGGAGCACAGCATCTCCATACGCCTATCTGAAATTCTCACTATTGATTTACATAAGTATTTCTATCCTATTTTATTTTCTGTTTATTTTTATTAATCATATTTGATTTTCTAAATTCCATAATTTTATCCTCCTGACTGGGATTTACAAGATGACCATAGCTTGCTTCATACCAACAATCTCTGTGGGATCGACCCTTACTCGCGTAAGGTTTATTACTTGGACGACCCAGTACACTTGCTGGTTAGTTGAACGGAGTTGTGAATTCAATTAGAGCCAATTATTAAATTTCATACAAGTACAAAGAGCATGTGATCACAATTTCGTCCACCAGTAATTCAACTCAAGGTTCTCCTCTTAATCAACTCCCAATCAAGTTAGGAAACTACTCCATTAACATGAATATGACTTTCACATAATTAAGAAGGGAATAAAAGGAAGACATAATAAATAATAACTAAAAATTAATTAAAAGTAAAAATGGTTCTTTGCATTAATAAATCCCAAAATCATAACATACTTATCCAAACAGGGTTAATGGGCAATAAAAAGAGTAAAGGAATAGGCAAACAAACTAGAATAGTAAAGCTTCAACGGAGGTAATGACTCTTCTCAATATCCCAAGCAAAAGCAAAAAGCAATAAAATTCTAAGAACTATGAATGTGGAGAAAACCTAGAGGAAGTAGTAGAATTCTCTCTAGATTCCAAAACTAAAACCAAAACTATGCGTAATGAGAATGTATCTTGAGTCTCTACTGTTCCCTGGCTCTAATCTGTGTTTCTGGGCCGAAAATTGGGTCTAAAACTGGCCCAAAATTGCCCCCAGCATTTTTCTGCAACTGCTGTACGTCGCGCATATCACGCATGCACGCCAGGTACGTGCACGCGTCGATTATCCTCTTTGCCTAGCATGTACGCGTGCGAGTCGATGTGTGAGTGCGCTAATATGCGCGTGCGCGCCAAGTGCGCACCCGCATCACTCCTCGCTGGTCAGCTCCCTTGTTTCCTTGTGTCCCTTCCATTTTTGCAAGCTTCCTCTCCACCCTCTAAGCCATTCCTTCCCTATAAAGCCGAAAAATACTTAACGCACAGATCACGACATCGAATGGTATAAGGGGAATTAAAAATATACAATTCAGATGTCTAGGAAGCAAGTTTTCAACCATGGAACAAAATTGGGAAGGGATTATAAAATCATGCAAATCATATGAATAAGTGAGTGAAGAGTTGATAAAAACCACCCAAATTAGCACAAGATAAACCATAAAATAGTGGTTTATCAACACTCAAAGTACTCCCATGGCCGCATGGGGAGAATCTAATGAGGAGCGTAGCATGAAGGAGAGATTAGAAACTCCTATGGAAAATGAGGAATGTGACCTTATGTTGGAACAATTGGAGGAAGCCATAATTATTGAAGCGGAAGAAGTGGTCGAAGACTTAGGAGATGCTGAACCTCTATGGAAATCTAGAGTTGTAGAGTATTCCTCCAAGAAGCTTGAAATTAATATTGAGGAGGGTAGTGCACAACCTCCAAGGCATGTTCTATATGAAGAATTGGATGGAATAGATCAAGAGGTAAGTTCCCTTGGTAATGATGATCATGAATCAATCCCTCCTAGTGATGAATTTACATCCATAAGTGAATCCCTTAAGGTTGAAGAACTTTCTCCTGATAAAATTGAAAGCAACATTGAGGTATATTTCTCTCAACCTCATATTTATGATTTGAGTGACGGAGAAGAGTTGGATGAATTCGGTGAAGAAGAACTTGAAAGTGAAAAATCTTTTCAAAAGATGGAAGTCTTTCAAAAAGGATGGACGGGAGTCGAATATACTTTGTCAAGATTGTTAGAGACTTCTCTACCTAGGTTTCCATCTATTCTTTATTTGAGTGGGTAAAACTTATCTCTATTAGCTTTTTATCCCACTTGAGTATGGTATGCTTGAAATGGATGGTCAACTTAGGAGCTTTTGTGGAATGAAGCGTAAGAGAAGGATGTTTAGTGGTTGGAGTTGCAAATCAAGACTCATCAAGGTTGAGATTTCAAGAGCTATATGCAAGGGTTGGACTAGTGATCAATTGGTTAGATTTAAGAGAAGAATTTGGTGCTTCATTGAGAATTTGGATTGCTTGCCACTCGGTTGGAACAATGATGATCCACTTAAAGACGGGTGTAGAAACAAGATTTGGGATCCCGGAATACAAGAGGATCAACTTTGGGAGCTCAAAGCTTGTGAAGAACTTTATCAAGGCTTGATGAATTCACTTGAAAATGTTTGAGCTTATTGAAAGTCCAAGCGTTGGTGGAAGTTCCAAGATGAGTTCAAGCACAAGCCATCATAACAAAGAGCTCACCAAATGTCCAACTTAAGGACTTTAACTAAAAGTGCTAGGTGGGAGACACCCCACCATGGTAAATTCTTCCTATTTTCTCTTTTATTTATATTGGTAATAAGTTAAATTTCCAATTTTAGTTAGGTTTATTTGGTTTAAGTTGTGGTTTCACCTGTTTAATAATATTTGGCATTAATTTGATAGCTTGTTGGTTTATTATTAAAAAAAGGGATAAGAATTGTTTTGGTCCCTAATGTTGAGGGTCAGAATCGAAACCGTCCCTGATATAATTTTTTATTTAGAATCGTCCTTAATGTTGCATTTCATTTTAAAATCGTTCTTTCTAATAATTTTTTTTTCTAAATGACAAAAATACCCTTTTTTTCACCATTTCATTCTTCTTCTTCTTCTTCCAAGAGAAGAAATTCTCTTGTTCTTCTTCTTCCAGAAGAACAAATTCTTCTTCCATTAACAAATTAAAAATACAGATTCAACAAAAAAAAGAACACACAACTCAAAATTAGAAATTCAAGAAATCCAAAAACAAATCAACAATAAATAAAAAAAAAACAGCAATTCAGAAATCAAAACAAGAACAAAATCAACAATAAAAATTAGGAAATTATGGATTATGATGAACAAATCCATTATTCAAATCCAGATTCAACAAATCAAAATCAGATTCAACAAATCAACATATAACAATGATAAAATCAGAAAATAACAAAGTAAAATTAGATTAGAAGTAGAAGACGAAGCAGACCCAGAAGATGCAGAAGCAGAAGCACTCAAGCAGAAGCAGAAAGTAGAAGACGATGCAGAAGATGTAAAAGCAGACGATGCAGAAGCAGAAACAGAAAATAGAAGACGAAGCAGAAGATGCAGAAGCAGAAGCACACAAGCAGACCCAGAAGAAGCAGAAGACAAAGCAGAAACAGATATCAAAGCAAGAAGCAAAAGCGGCAAGGTGGTGAGGAGCAGTAGCGAGGCGTCGAGGAGAGGCAGCGAGGCGGCGAGGTGCAGCAGCGAGGTAAGCGGCGACAGGGGATCGCGTCTCCTCTCTCCCTCGCGATTCCCTACGACGACGGCCACGACGACGGCGACGGCGGCTCCAAGCTTCGCCGCCGCCGCCCCCTTCCCCTTCCCCCTTTCCCCCTTTCCCTCCCCTCCTCCTTCGTATACCCTTTTCCTCCCCCCATCGTGTTTTCTTTATTTTTTTATTAACTTAGGGGTAGTTTAGAAATAAAATAAAAAGTTTTGTTAAAAAGGACGATTTTAATACGAAAAAAACATTAAGGATGATTCTAAATAAAAAATTATATTGGGGACGATTTCAATTTTGACCCTCAATATTAGGGACCAAAACAATACTTATCCCAAAAAATAAATTTGGGTGTATCACGTGTGAGCATGGCCGACATGCACGCGTCACATGCGATGCTGCAACCTCTGGTACAAAAACCAAAGAGTTATGCTGGAACCATGCGGGTGGGGTGCCAGGCGCACAACCCAACCTACGTGTACGCGTTGCTGATGCGTACGCGTCATTTGTATTTTTTGCCTCCCACGCGTGGGCGTGGACGACGCGCACATGGTGTATCTTCATGCTGCCATCCCTGGTACGAAAAATAGAGACTTACGCGGGAACTGTGCGAGTGTTGTGCGAGGAGCACAATTCACACCTACGCGTACGCGTGACTGACGCGTACACGTCACCTCCTCATTCCGTAACCCACGCGTGCGCTTGGGCGACACTTATGCGTCGCTTCTTGTTTTACTTTCTTCTTCTTTCTTCTCTCCTTTCTTCATCTTTCCTCTTTCCTTTCTTCTTCTTTTCTTACTTTACTCTTCTCTCACTTTTCAAAATTTTACTACTCATTTTTCTTATCTTTCTTTTCTTTTACTTATTACATTTGCGTACTTGCATTCATTGCAGTCTAACTTTGTTGTTTGTTTCCCTTTTCTTTTCTATATTTGTTGTTTTAACATTGGTGTTAAATTTTCTTACTCATTTGTCGAATATTTCTTCCATTGTTTTGGTGCTTGTGACTTGTTTTATATTGTTTGGTGATATTATTTATAGGTCAATGCTAATCTTTTATGACACTTGTATTCCTTTTGCATTGATATGAACTTATATTGTCTTTCACAACCCACTCTCTCTCCCTCATTGTTGCAATTCTTGCACTATTGATATGCCATTTGCTTATATTATTTTCTCACTTGCATGTTGTAGCTACCATGTAGTTGAGAACCTCATTATTATTTGGCATTAGCCCACCATATTTTATTTGTTTTCATATCTTTGGTTGTGGGTTATTCTTCTTTCTTTTTCTCTCCTTTCAGAATGGCCACCAAGAAGAGAAACGAAAAACTTCTAAATGGGGCGACAAACAAGTCCCGCGCACAATCTTTGGAGAAAGCGCATCAGTTGTAGCAACCCGTCCAATTACATATCTTTGCATGCACCAAGGACGGTGCAATCTTTAAGTGTGGGGAGGTCGATACCGACTTCTGTGGGTAACAATTCCTTTTTCCAACACCAATTCTTACTCTTCTTTGTTAGTTAGTTGTTGCATTGCATAATAGATTTCATGTGTAGTTAGTTGCTTGCATTTATGTCCTACTTGGTTGAAGTGATGAATTCCTTTCCAAGAAACTTTTTATAGTATTTCACTAATTTGAATTAAAATTTTTGTTGAACTTGCTTGAAGAAATTTATTTTGGAACATGGTTTAGAGCTCGAACACACAAAACCAGTGAGATTTTGAACCTGTTTGATTGGTTGCATCTTATCAATCAATGTTTTATTTTGGTGTGTGTTATTCTCTCTAAAATTGTGATCTTTGCCTTGCTTGATTCTATATTTCTGTTGTTTGATGTATGCATACACTTATGTGATTGAGGCCTTGTTTCACTATAGCTCACATACCCATATGGCCTTACCCTTTCATTATCCTTTGCAAACCAATGTTGAACTTATTTAACCCCATTTATTGTTTACTTTAGCACATCATTAACTATAAGCAAAAAACAATGAATGACCTCAATTTGAATCCTTGGTTAGCTTAGACTAGTGAGAGTACTCATGATTTAAGTGTAGGAAAGTTGGATTTGAAAACATTTGGTTTGAAAATTGGGTATTGTATATTTTTTGTGAAAATGTGAAAAAAATAGTTGAGCACATATTCTTGCATTCAATACCTTAATCATATGCATTGAGAAAAATAAAAGAGAACAAAAATAAAACGAAAAAAAAAAAAGAGAAAAAGAGCAAATAATAAAAGGGGACAAAATGCCCCAAAGTAAATGGTGATAGCAATGCATATGTATTGTACTCAAATTTGGATGCATGAATATGTGAAAAACATAGTTAATGAGCAGTTAGATTTTATATTCTGATTACATAGATTGTCTTAAGTTAGGTGGGAAGTTTAGGTTAATCAAGGATTAAGATTTTAGTCCACTTAACCAAATACATTCCTATCTTGACCCTAACCCAATTACAATCCTTAAAAGACCTCTTGATATGTGTATTTGTGCATTAAATTTTCGTTGATTGGTAGAAGAAAAGCAAGTCTTAGAAAGAAAGCTTAATAGAGAATTGAGAGAATCGAACCTCAAATACTAGAGTGATTAGAGTGTATACACTTCCGGTGAGGGTTCGATGCTCGATTCTTTGTTCCTGGCTTTCACGAGCTTTCTTCTTGCAAGTCTATTTGTACTTTATTTTGAGATTTGAATTAGTAGAATCTAATTCATATTTATTTACTTTTAACCAAGTAGGTGGAAGCATTTTTTTGTATGTAGTTGCATTCATATAGATAAGTCGCATTGCATAAGTCTTACCATTTTTCCTATACTCTTCTGGTTCTCTTGAACTTAGCATGAGGACACGCTAATGTTTAAGTATGGGGAGATTGATAAACCACTATTTTACGGTTTATTTTGTATTGAATTGAGTGGATTTTATCAACTATTCTTGCACTTATTCATGAAAATTGCATGTTTTTAAGTTTCCTTCCGAATTTTGTGCTATGATTGAAAATATGCTTTCTAGACCTTAAATTTGCTAATTTTAATCCTCTCTTATTACCATTTGATGCCGTGATAGCTTTGTTAAGTATTTTCAGGGTTTATAGGGCAAGAATGGCTTATAGGATGGAAAAGAAGCATGCAAAAGTGGAAGAAACATAAGAAATTGAAGTTTTGAGAAGTTGACAGCGACGCACACGCATAGATGACGCGTACGTGTGACTGGTGGAGCAGACATACGACGCGCACGCGTGGCTGACACTTACGCGTGGCCAGGTGCAAGGTTCAACGACGCGTATGCTTGGCTGACGCGTACGCGTGACAGAGCGTCACGTGCTGCAATTAACAGAGAATACTGGGGCAATTTTTGGACTGCTTTTGACCCAGTTTTAGACCTGAAAATAAAGATTAGAGGCTGCAGAGTGAAATTGGAGGGAATCAATCATTCACTTTTCATTCATTCACACTTTAGATTTTAGAAGTAGAATTCTATAGGTTTTAGGGTTTTTAGTTTTATTTCTTCTGCAATTCAGATTTCCATCTTGCTTTAATTTAGTTTCTCTTCTACATTCTATTAGTCTAGCATCCTAGTTTATCTTCTCTTGTTAATTTCTTTATTTTCCCAATTTAGTTTATGAACTCTTCATGTTAGATTCAGTTTCCCTTTAATGCAATTTAAGATATTTCATGTTTATTTCTTCTTTCTTCATTTGTTGTTATTGATTCCTTGCAATTATTGGTCATAGATTTTATATTCTCTTATTACTTTTCTATGCTTTTATTTTGTGCCTTCCAAGTATTTGATAAAATGCTTGGGTGGATTTTAATTTAGATTTTTATGTTCTTGATTTGGATTGATTATTTAGAGACTCTTGAGTTATCAAAAGTCTTTTGTTGATTGGTGATTGAAGATTGCCGGTTAGCTTGAACTTCGCCAAAGCTAGTCTCGCTTTATGAGTTAACTAGGACTTGTGAACTCAAGTTGATTGTATGCACTTGACCTTCCTCCATTGGTTAGAGGTTAACTAAGTGAAGGCAATTCACATTTACCATCACAATTGACGATGATAATGAGGATAGGACTTCTAATTCTCAATCCTTACTAAGAGCTTTCTTAGTTATTAGTTTATTTTTCTCGCAATCTATATTTTCTTGTTCCTTATTTCAAAAATTCCAAAAATATACTTTCCCATAACCAATAATAAACTACACTTCCCTGCAATTCCTTGAGAGATGACCCGAGGTTTGAATACTTCGCTTAATTTTATTGGGTTTGTATTTGTGACAAACAATTTAAACATTGACCGAGGATAATTTGTTAGTTTAGAACTATACTTGCAACGCGATAATTTTTGTGAAAATCTTTACCGACATTTTTCCTCCGTCAAGGTTCGAATACAATAGCCATGGCGTCACCATCCAGATCCTTAACATTGTTAACAGTCCTAGCCTTCGAGGTTTCAATAACTTTATCCCTAAAGGAGACTTCCAAACTCCCTTAGAACTACCCTGAAGTGAACCCTCCTTATCACCAGATACACCTTTACCCTTACTCTCCCCCTTATTCTCCTTGAAAGGAAAAGCCTCACCGTGTTCTATCCTCACACCCCCGTTCCTGCTCTTTTCGTTTGCTCCCTCAGTCTCTTTGTATACTTTCTTTACTCTCTATGTATTTTCTATGGTTTTAAAATATATATATTATTTTGGTAGTTTACTTTAAAATAAAACTTATTTTATAAAATGTTGTATAAAAAAATTATTTTATTAAATTTAATCTCACGTAATAATAAAATTTTTTTATTAAATTTTATGTAGTATAAGAATATATATATATATATATATATATATATATATATATATATATATATATATATTAAATCAATTTAATAAAAAAATAATATTTTGTTACTATTCAAATAATAAATTTATTTATTTATTTAAAGTTTATATTCTTGATTTTTTTCTATTCAAATTTAATATTTACTAGGAAACTAAAGAAAATTTGTACTACATATATATATTTTGATGATTAATTTTTCAAACATAAAATTGATTAAAAATGGATTGAAACAATAAAACATATTATACTTCTATATATCAAGCTTCTATTTAACTAACTTTATTATTATTATTATTATTATTATTATTATTATTATTATTATTATTATTATTATTATTATTTGAAATCAATTTTAGCCTTTCTTTTATTAAATGATTAAATAAATATTAAGTAATTTGTAAAATATATAATGAGGATAAAGGTATTTGTTGTATATTTTTTTTAATAAGATATCATTTATCATATATAATTCATAAAAAAATGTCATTATTTTAAATACTTGAATATAAACTCTCTTATTTAGAAGATAAACTGTTTACCATCTTAATTATTCTCACCTTCGTTATTATTATATGTATTTAGTTTATAAAAAACTAAATTAATAATCAAGTTAGTAACTACTAATATACCAGTATTGATAATAAATAAATAAAAAATTATTAATATTTTTATGTTATTTAATTTTATATACTTTGATATGTTTATAAAAATATTTAGAAAATAATAAAAAAATTGTTCCAAAGCAATCCAAAATTATTTTTTGGATTAAGTTTTTTATTTTGTATTTCTTAACTATTATTAAAATAATTAGATAATTTTAAATATAATAACTATGTAATTATAAAAATAAAATAATCTTATATTATTTATTTTTTTAATATTATCAATATATTTATATAAATTTTTTTATTATTCTTATGTCATATATATTTATATCTATGATTTAAAATTTTTGGATCCATGGCCAAATACACTGCAAACTACTAATAAAATATTGTGATAAAGATATGGATGACCACTTATGACTTGGGCGGCTAACTTTCTCAATATTGAAAGAATCACTTTTCAAGATAAATTCAAATAAATAAAGCTTGAAAATGAAGGCTTATTATGTGTATAAATAGGAGAAGTCACACTTGAAGCAATACATAGTAATAAATACCATTCCTGTTGAAAAAGTCATAGTAAAGACATCTGTAGTTGTTCAAAATTCTGATATAGTTTTGACGCCAGAAGACGTTCAGGTACCTGAAAATTGTGAAAATGACAAGATCTCGATAAATAATCTCTTTATAGGAAAAAAATGGGATCGAAATAAGATAATTGTCAATAAAATATTTGCATATAATGTGACATTAAATATTATGCATGAAAGCAAGGATCTTGAGCCAAGAACAATCGAAGAATGTCGACAAAGAAATGATTGGCTAGAATGGGAAGAAGTTATGAAGGCTGAATTTGACTCACTTGCAAATGTGAAGTCTTTGGACCTGTAGTCCCTACATCAGAAGATGTAAAACTTGTTGGATACAGATAGGTATTTCTAAAAAAAACGAAATGAGAAAAATAAAGTTGTACGCTACAAAGCTCAACTTGTGACACAAAGGTTTTTCACAAAAGTCCAGTATAGATTATGAAAAAATATATTCCCCTGTAGTGGATGCAATAACATTGCGTTATTTGGTCAATTTATCTGCATACCATAAACTACATATGCATCTAATGGATATGGTAACAACTTACTTATACGGATCATTAGATCGTGATATATATATATATATGAAAGTCTCTGAAGGATTGAAGATATCTAAATCGTCCAATGAATATTAATAGGGGTTATACTCAATCAAATTGCAAAGATCTTTATATGGTGTAAAGCAATCTGGGCGAATGTGGTATAATCATCTTACTGAGTATTTGGCCAAAAATGGATTTAAGAATGATGATATCTGTCTGTGTGTTTTTATAAAGAAATATGCATATGGATTCATTATAATTATTGTGTACGTTGATGATTTAAATATCATTGGAACCCCCTGAAGAGATTCCAACAATTATAAAAGCTCTAAAAGAAGAGTTTGAAATGAAAGATCTTGGAAAGACTAAATTTTGTCTCGGCCTGTAGATCGAGCATACAAAAAATGGGATCTTTATTCATCAAACAACATATACAGAAAAGATGTTGAAGAGATTTTATATGAATAAGTCACATCCATTAAATACCCCAATGATCGTAAGGTCTTTGGATGTGAAAAAGATCAATTTCGTTCTAAAGAAGAAAATGAAGATATCCTTGGTTTTGAAGTACCATATCTTAGTGCCATTGGAGCGCTAATGTATCATGCTAATAATACATGACCCGATATATCATTTGTTGTGAATTTATTAGCAAGGTATAGTTCCTCTCCAACAAGAAGATATTGGAATGGAATCAAACAAATCTTTTGATATCTTCATGGAATGTTTGATATGGGATTGTTTTATTCTTATGGATTCAAGTCACAACTAGTTGGGTATGCAGACGCAGGATACTTGTCTGATCTACATAAAGTGAGATCTCAAACAGGATACCTGTTCAGATATTGTGGTACAGTTATATCATAAAGATCCACAAAACAGACGACTGCAGCAACATCCTCTAATCATGCTGAAATAGTAGCGATACATAAAGCAAGTCACGAGTATTTTTGGCTCAGGAGTCTAATCTAATATATTTTGTCATCATGTGGACTAATTGATCAGAAGATAGCTCCAACTGTTATTTTTTAAATATAATACAGCGTGCATTGCTCAACTTAAGGGTGAATACATCAAAGGTGATAGAACAAAGTATATTTCTCCCAAATTCTTCTTCACTCATGATCTTCAAACTCAAGAGACAATTGATATCCAACACATCCGCTCAAGTGATAATCTAGCATATTTATTTACAAAGTCACTCCTAAAATCCTCTTTTGAAAGATTAGTACATCAGATTGGGATGCGCCGATTTCGAGATATTAAATAATGTCGACAAGAGGGGGAGATTGTACTCTTTTTTCCTTGGTCAAGTTTTTTCCCATTGGATTTTTTTCTTGACAAGGTTTTTAATGAGGCAGTCCCAATCACAAAGGATTTTGTACTCTTTTTCCTTTACTAAAATTTTTTCTTATCGGGTTTTTCTTTAGTAAGGTTTGAGGCATAATCTTAAATGGTCATCCAAGGAGGAGTGTTGTGATAAAGATATGGATGACCACTTATGACTTGGGCGGCTAACTTTCTCAATATCAAAGAATCACTTTTCAAGACAAATTCAAATAAATGAAGCTTGAAAATGAAGGCTTGTTATGTGTATAAATAGGAGAAGCCACGCTTGAAGCAATACACAGCAATGAAAACGATTCTCTCTTTTTTTTATGTTGCAACTATTTTGAATATTTCTTTCTCTCACTCTTTATATATAATATTAGTAAATATATTAATCATTTCTATTATATTGAGATATAATTGTGGTGAATATTGTTATCTAATTATATTTTTTTATTTTATATTTATTACATCTTCTTTATTTACTTATTTATTTATTTTACAACATAAAATTACAATATATAAATTCTTATAGGAATTTGGATCTTCTAAATAGATACTTCATAATAGTCAAGAAAAGTCAACAAAAAAAGTCACCAAAAAAATAATGATAAAAAAAACGCAGGACAAACACTTAAATCAAAGCCGCGTCCTTAGTAGTTAAGACTTCAAGACCAAAAACATACCATAAATATTAAGGTGCCTAAAACATTGTGTCTAAATTACTAAAAAAATATAAATAATATTTAATAAATTTTAAATAATTTATTTTTTATTTTAAATATTTTATTTTTTATTTAAAAAAAAATAAATTAGACAATTTAAATACCATTACAAACACCATAAAAAATTCACCGAAACATATTTGTGTTTTGACTGGAAGGAATCTTTATGACTTTATTCTCCTTGTTATTGGGCTGCTTATTTGCCTGGTGGTAGTGGCAACTATACTACAAAATTTGAACCAAGAATGAGTGCGGTACGGTGTACCTACAGCCTACCCCTCATTTCTCTTGATTTAAATAAAATAGGAAAAGTCTTGGCCAGCATGTAACCAGCAGAGAAAGGTGAGCTATTAGATAAAATTTCACACCAATCTCACATCATTAAATCATCATTGATGGCTAATTGATGGCTAACAATCACAAAAATTGTTGGCCCTAGCATTGCTCAATAAAATATTGAATCCCCCTTAAGCCGTAGTCCTTACCCCGCATGCATAAACCAGACGTCACACACTCACCATTTCAATCTCTGCTCTCGTCTTCTCTTTATCCTTCCCATTTTCTCATCTCTCACCTACTTTCTCGCATCCCCGACCCCCCCCCCCCCCCCCCCCCAAAAAAAAGGTAAAAGGAAAAGTAATTTAGAATAAAATCTAAGGACTGAGTTGCGCAGAACCAGAACCTATATTTTGAAAAGAAAAAAAGAAGAAGGAAGTTTTCAATCTTCAAGTTGTGATGGAGAACGGAGAGGAAAAAGGCGTGGCGGCACATAGAACAGTAGGGACAAAGAACGAGGTTGTTCTTCGAATTCCCGAGAGCGAAAACATCATTTCCTATTCTCCTCAGCAGAAGGGTTCACCCTCAAAAGCCTTCGTAGATTCTTCAAATGTTGAACTAGCAGCTGAACTTCAGAGTCTAAAAAACAGTAGTACTGTTCAATCTCCAACTGCTACCACTTCAACCCGCTCTGTTGGTCGTTCCGAATTCTCGAAGCCAAAATCCAGATTGGTGGAACCGCCACATCCAATAGCTGCAAGCTTTCTTGAAGACAAAACCCAAATCAAGAGCTTCAAATCACCAGCAAGGACTTCCACCAGCAAAAAGGTTATTGGACTTAATTACCGTTATTTTTAAATTTCTTAAATAATCTGTGACTCCCCCCCCCCCCCCCCCCCCCCCCCCCAAAAATGAAATTGCCGTATTGAATGTGTATATTATTTTAAACTTGTTAAATGGTAGAGATTCTCGTGCAGTTGTGTTCGACCGAAGTTGATAGTTGATAGTTGATAGTTGAGTATATTTAAATGCCAATTTATTTAAACATGTCAACTATGAAAATACCTGCACTTAAATTTTCACTTTCGTAAATTTTGACTTTGTTAAATTTGTGACTAACTCTTTTAACAAAGTTGTAGTGTTTTGTCATATCGTGTATTCAATGCTCCTATTTGTGTTTGTGCAATGTAGACTACTCCTAATGCCACACCTCCAAGGGATGTTCCTATTACCCCAAGAACCCCTTTGATTGGGACTCCAATGGAAGAAGAAGAAGAGGAGGAGGAGGAGTTTTACAAGACCACAAACGTTGAAGTGAGCAAGAAGAGATCTGGTAAGAGGTGGAAGTTCCTGTGTATGATTGAGTGGGTTGGTTTTGTTTCCGTTGTTGGGTTCTTGATTGTATCCTTAGCAATCAAAAGGTTGCGAAATTCCGAAATATGGGGCTTGGAGCTGTGGAAATGGTGTGTTCTTGCACTGGTTATCCTCTGTGGGAGACTTGTCACTGGGTGGTTTATAAATGTTATGGTTTTCTTGATTGAAAGGAATTTCTTGTTCAAGAAGAAGGTTCTGTATTTTGTTTATGGTGTGAAGAAGAGTGTTCAAGCATTTTTATGGTTGGGCATTGTTCTTATGGCATGGGGTTTGATTTTCAATCATGGGATTAAGAGATCAAGAAGAGTTAATAGGGTTCTTGATTACATTACAAGATCTCTTGCATCTTGTCTTATTGGGGCAGCTCTATGGTTGGCGAAAATGTTGCTGATTAAGCTACTAGCTTCGCATTTCCAATCAGCTAGGTTTTTCAACCGGATTCAAGAGTCAATTTTTCATCAATACATTCTTCGGACCCTTTCAGGGCCTCCCTTGATGGAAATTGCGGAAAATGTGGGAAAGAATTCGAGTAGCAGCCGGTTGAGTTTTAAGACTTTGGTTAGGGAGAATGGGAATGAAGAGAAGAAAGAAGAGGTCATTGATGTGGACAAGCTCAAGAAAATGAAACAAGAGAAAGTTTCTGCTTTGACTATGAAAGGATTGATCAATGTGATAAAGAGTTCTGGATTGACCACAATTCTGCCGCAGAGTGTTGATGAAGATGAGAATGAGCAGATAGATAGCGAGATTACTAGTGAATTGGAAGCAAAGAAGGCAGCATATCGAATTTTCAGCAATGTAGCCAAGCCAGGAAGCAAGTAAAATCACTAACCTCCTTAAAATTTTCTGCAATATTTTACTTCACATTTTCCCTGGAATTTGTTTGTTCATCTTATTTGATCTTCAAATTTATTAGGTACATTCAGAAGGAAGACCTATTGCGCTTCATGACCAATGAAGAAGTTGAAAACCTGCTTCCGTTATTTGAAGGAGCAGTTGCAACTGGAAGAATCAAGAGGAAGTCTCTCAAGAATTGGCTGGTATAATCTCTGATATATATATATATTCTTCATTTATTCTCGGTTCGATTTGGTGATTTACAGAACACTAGAACAGAATTCAATTTTTTTTAACATGCGCTGAAAATTTTGGCATCTAGTAATGTATTCATAACTATAATAAAATACAATAAGGTAATTTAATCCAAGAAGGTGAAACCATGATTTTGCATAAGGCTAACACATTAAACTGTCTTAAAGAGCATGAGTATGTTAAGTTTCTTTCTTCCAACCATCAATTTATTACCTAGTTCCATGCTACAGGTTTGATTGCTCACATATAAATTACGATTCTTGTAATTTGCAGGTGAAAGTCTACCAAGAGCGTCAATCCCTTGTGCATTCGCTAAATGATACAAAAACAGCTGTCGATGATTTGAACTTGCTTGCTTCCGTGCTCATCATTATTGTGATCATCATTGTTTGGTTGCTTATAATGGGGTTCCTCACAACCCATGTTCTTCTCTTTATTACATCTCAGCTTTTACTCGCGGTGTTTATATTTGGTAACTCAGCTAAGACTGTCTTTGAAGCTATTATATTTGTTTTCGTGAGGCATCCGTTTGATGTTGGCGATCGTTGTGTCATCGATGGTGTTCAGGTAGTTCTCTACAGCTCCACCAGTTCTTTTATGACCTATTTGGTTTCTCTTTCCATTTCGAGATCCATTTCCTTTTTCCAATTACCTTATTTTTGTTTTCATGATTTTTCCGAAGAAATTAAAACAGACAAATAGGCAATAAGATTTTTTTTATTTTCACTTTTTCTTTATAAAATCTGAAAATACAAAATTTAATCTGACTGATACATCAAAACTTAACAGATGACTGTTGAGGAGATGAACATACTAACTACAATCTTCTTGAGATTTGACAATGAAAAGATTTCATATCCAAATTCAGTTCTAGCAAACAAGCCTATCAGTAACTTCTACAGGAGTCCAGAAATGAGCGAATCAATCGAATTTTCTGTCGATATGTCGACACCAATTGAGAGTATCGCAGCTCTGAAGTCAAGAATAAAATCGTAAGTACTCACCTTCCTCTATCTCTATCTCTACATTTTAATATTAGTACACTACTAGAAATTTCGATGTTCTTGCTTAAAATCATTTTAGATACTTGGAGAGCAAGCCGCAGCATTGGGGTCCGAACCATAGCGTGGTGGTTAAAGATATTGAGAATGTAGACAAGATGAAAATGGGACTCAATGTTAATCACACCATAAACTTTCAGAATTATGGAGATAAGAGCAGCAGAAGATCTGAATTACTCTTGGAGTTAAAGAAAATTCTTGAGGATATTAAGATTAAGTATCATCTTCTGCCACAAGAAGTTCATCTGAGTTATGTAAATTCCGAAAATTCGACAAAACAAACCGTTTGGAGATGATGATATCTGTTCATCTGTTTATATATCTTTTCAGTTTAGCATGAATTTTCTGTACCATTATTTTTTCAGTTCCTGGCTGATTGTTTTCCCCCACCCCAATAAATATTCAGATATGTGTTGTCCACAATTGAGATCAAAGTTGTTGATATGAAAGAAGTGAAATTCGTTTTTGCATTGTGCTTCCCCACAATTTACTGAGCTAAAATTCAATGAAAATATAGTAACAAATTATATTGTAAACTCCCAATTTCGTCCTTTATCAATAAAATTAATTGAAGGTAGTCTAGTGCACAAGTATCAGTGTTAACAGCTTAACGAGTTCGAATAAAGATTCCACCTATTGGTGTAATGTGATAATTGCATCTGGGTTAATTCTACAATTTGAACCCTTGATCTTGTGATTATATGAAAATTAAAAATCTAATCCGTCTTTTACTGAATTTTTTAAATAAATAAATTAAATATTTTATTTATCAAAATATGTAATCTAAAAGATATTTATCAATGTCTCTCTTACAATTCAAATGAGCAAGCAAGTTCGGAAGTGTGTTGGTATTGGAATGGGTCTGCTGCCAAAATTAATGACTCACGCAATGGTTACTTGTGGTTGTGTAAGCAGCTATTTGGTTGGGAGGAGTGGGATAATTGGCTTTGGCTTTGGCTTTGGCGTCAGCTTGTTCCGGAAAAACATAAGTTTTTGGCTTGGTTGTGTCTTAAGGAGGTTCTTCCTACTGCAAGTTTTGGAATCCCCCATCCATTGGTACTTTTAAGATTAATTGTGATGCTAGTTATTTTGGTTCGGGTGATAGTGTTGGTTTTACTTGTGTTATTAGAGATTGTAATGGGAGTTGGCAAAGGGGGTGTTTGGGAATGATTGAGAGTAATAGTATTCTTCAAGGAGAATTGTTTGCTATTTGGAGAGGATATCTCTTAGCTTGGGATGTGGGTCAACGAGATGTTATTTGTGAGACGGATTGTGTGGAAGCATTTAATCTTGTTACTCAAGATGGTTTTGGGTTTATTGATCCATTGGTGCTCAAAATAAGAGATATCATGCGTTGGAATTGACGTGTTGACTTTCACTTGATTATGAGAGATGCAAACACAGTGGCAGATACTATGGCAAAGATGGCGATGAACAGGCATGAACTTACGTGCTATGACAGGGGGCACTTGCCCCACTCCGATTTCAATTTCTTTTATATATATATATATATATATATATATATATATATATATATATATATATATAAATTTTAAATAATTCTATTATAAATAAATTAAATCCAATTATTTAAATTGTTAAATTTATTTTATCTTTTTATTATTTTGACTATTAAATAATCTAATTAAATTTAATCTTTTTTCATTTTTAAATTTCAGCCGTCACTATTCCTTTCTCTGTTAAACCTTTTTCTTACTTTTCAACCTTTTTTTCTATTTATTTTTCAATGGTCATTTTTTTCATCAAAAAGTAAATTTTAAATATTTTTTTTATATAATTTTTTATGACTCTATGTATCTTTTAATTTTATTATTTTTCTTTTTGATATTTTCAATTGTAAATTTTAATTCAAGCAATTATAGTTTTGGTATTAATATAATTTTTTATTCTCTTCATAAATTTATATATTTTATTTTATTCTCAATTTATTGATCCTTATTATTTATTTGTTTATCTTTTGTTCTATTTTATTATATGTAATTATGTTGCATATAAAATTCTAAAGTCAATTGATCAATATACTAATTTAGAATATATACTTTTTTATTTTTAGAAATAGTATGAAAAATGTTTTAAAAAATATGTTTCGTCTTATTTTATTATATGTAATTTTTGGTTTTTCTTGTATTCGAATAATTAATGTATACTTTTATTTTTTAAAATTTAAATTAATATTTTTTAAATGTAATGTATATTATTTTTGCCCCCCTAACATAAATTTTCTAGGTCTGTCACTGTCGATGAAGTTACAACTTTTGCATGTGGAGCTTCTTTTACCTTGGGAGGAGTGTAAGAGTAGTTTTAAACGGGACTGTCCCTCTATTTAAGCAGTTTCTTGTTTTGTTTGTTTTGTTTTTCTTTGTTTAATTTATTTCAGTCACAAAAAAATATTCGATTTAGTCTCCTAAAAAATTTTTAGAATAGACCCTTTAATTTTCAACAAATTTTTATTTTCTAAAAGTCTCTGAGAATTACTCTCATTGGATTAGACCTTTAATTCTCAACAAATTTTTATTTTCTAAAAGTATCTAAGAATTACTCTGATTGAACAATTAAATTTTTTATTTTCTAAAAGTCTTTGAGAATTACTCTGATTAGACAAATTAGTCCCTAAATCGTTTTAAATCAAATTTTTCATGTGTATTAGATAAATAAATTCTTAAAAGTTATATTATAACAAAATTAGGTTCTCAAAAAATACACTCTAATACAAATCAATTCCCTTTCAAAATGATGTAAGGATCAATGCTCTTGGACAAAAATAATTCTTGAGGACATTTTTAGAATAAAAATTTATTGGGAACAAAGTATCCGATATAAAATTTTTTAGAGAATAATTTGGGTATTTATTCTATTATTTATCTCCGATACAATGTAAACGAGATAAGTGAATACCCATTATTTATTTCATTTACAATGTACACAAAATAAATACATTTATTTCGTTTACGCTATAAATAAGAGAAATCTTTTTTTTAATTCATATCTCGAATGCAAACGAGATATGGTTTAAATAAGATATGATTAGTGAAAATTTTACATATATCTCATTTGCATCAGAGATATAGTTTAAACAAAAGCGATTTATCTCGTATATTAGTAAATAAAATATTTATTTAAAAAATTCGTCTTTTACCAAATGGATAAATTTGTCCCTTGAACTGAGCTTTTTTTGTCATACCAAATGAATTGTTACTATTTTATGCGTAATTTTGTTTGAACATATGATTTTTCTGGATACTTTTTGTCTTTGAAATAATCTTTTAAAAGTATTGTTACTCTAATAATAATAATAATAATAACCTAATCAATGAATTACCTTTTTTTCCCAATGGAGTTAAATATTGCAATGATCAAATTGAGAGACGACCTGGCCTGGAGTTTATTCGATTAACAATAATCAAAACGACTAACTTTGTTTAGTTAAATAAAAGAATAGTTGGTGTGTGATGGTTTTTGTACTTTGGTTGAAGTATTAGAGGCTCCCAAATTGCAATCTGCACAAAGAATGGCAAGTTGCTTATAATATATAGTAAAATGATGGCGCACACACATTATTAGAATGAGGGAGTTGGTGGAAATGTTTCAAGTGCACACGTGATTTTGTTTCTTTTATTATCTTTCCCTAAATAGAAAATCTTTTTTGTTTTTCTGGTAAATAATATGCATAGTCATGTTTGTACATATCATAATGGATGTATGACCTGTTTTTGTTTTATTATTATTATTATTATTATTATTATTATTATTATTATTATTATTATTATTATTACCACTTGATAATAAATTAATAACTTATATCATAGCTTTACATATGTATATAATGATTTAGAACCTCATGCATATATGACTTTTCTGAGCTGTATGGTCAAGAATTCAAAATTTGCGCTTGACACACTTGAAAGTGTTACGTTTCTTTTCCATTTTGTTATTATATTATTTGATAGAAGTGTTTTCAAGTTGGAGAAAAACAGTTGTTAAGACGTATAGATGTGGGGTTTGGCTATACTAAAAAATTGCTGACTTTGGTAAAGAAAGTCTAAACCAAAGTTTGAAAGTTGTCTAATTAAGATCGATATCTGATTTACTTGGGCGTTATAATTTAATACTCAGACATATTATTCAAATTTTTTGTTGCTATAATATTGATAATGGTTTATTAACTAGCGCAACATTTAATCATGCACTAAACATCTATTATACATCAAATTTAAAATATTAAATTATTTTAGTGAATGATATACTAAATTTTGTTTGATACATCACAGCATTGTCCAACAAATTTAAATTATCGTATATTAGAGTAGAAGTTCAGTAATGTAGATTTTTTTTAACAAAAAAAAAAAAAAAAACAAAGAAAAATTAGTCTATGAGTGAAGACTAAATTCCCTGCAAGGCAAACTATAAAGATTATTCCAGGGCTCAAGCCACTTAATATATTCTGCCTGGTGATTCACATCATATTTAGCGAGAGTATGTTATATAGTTAGTTGTACTTTGGATTAATTTCATCTCAACTCTCCAATTCCAATAAAGCATCTCATGCATTTTATTTATTAAATCATTATTTGCATAAACACTAAAATTTCTAGAATTTTGAGTATCAAAGAACGTATTTAGACGGTTTATCTCACAAATCACTTTCCAAAAACAACATTTTTGAACTAACATCAGTTCTTTACAAAGGACAAATAATTCACATATGAGAAACAAAGTAGAAGAAAGCAGTCCGGTACAACTTTTAATTTAATTCTCCGAATTATCTCTAATAATGCAAATCCAACAATAAAATAAACCTCAGTCACACTAACATTACAGTTAACTTTGATTGAATGAGAAGTCGGAGGCACCCAAATATAACATAAGGATGAAGGCAACAAACTCAAATTAAAAAAAAAAAAAAAGAGACTCTATTAAGATCCGAGGTAAAATTTTTGTTGAGAGTGATTACTTTATTAGTGGACCACTTATCTGAATTGAAAATATCATTGTTACGATCCCTTCAAACGCACCAAAATTCCAGCACAAAGAAGTCTTATTCACCCGAATGCCTTTGAACCCACTGCCATAAATCACCACTTCGATCGTTCTTAATGAATTGAGAGAGCAGACTTTTTCAAACATCCAACACCCTTGAACAATCCCAACAGTACTATTACATCTAGAACATGCATCCGTTGCTACAAGACCCTGCCCAAAACATAGCCATGGGAACAACATTATTAAGGTAGAGTTATAAAAAAAATTTAATCTTCTCAGAAACTTTCAAGTGCCACAGTTATAATCAATTTGTGTTGTCTTATCAACCACATTTTCTCTTTGCCAGCCAATAATCATAACCATCCTTGAAAGAATAAACTTTTGAAGAAGAAGAATGCCACACCCAACCAACCTTAATTCCTTGTTGCCAGTTGCCACAAAGGATTATCCTTGTGAAGATTCTGTCACAACCAAGTAGGAAGAATAGTAGATAAACAATTAAACTTTCAAGCATTATTATACCAAACATCCTTAATGATAAAATCAGCGTTAGAAATATGCACATAAGGAATATCACCACAAAGCCTGCCATTAGGTCTCCAAACATCATATCAGAGAGACTGATCCATACTACCTGTACACCACTTAATCCATCCTTCAAATTACGAAGAGATTTTAGGATACTGTACCAAACATGAGAAGTAGAATTTGGGATCTCACCAACTCTTTTCATAGTTCCTGAGAGATACTTAGACAACATAATACAGACCTAAAACTTATCGGGACAATTAAAAAGTTTCCACACAAGCTTACCCAGAATAAAAAAATTTACACAGTAAGTATCTCTCACACCTAGATCTCCGAACCTTTTGGGAATGATAACCCTCTTCCAATCGAGCAAGCTTAGACAATGTCCCTCAGTCTTTCCTTTCCAAATAAACTGTCTCATTATAGAATCAATTTGTTGCACACACTAGATAAAAACAATTAGATTTGCAGATGATAAATAGGAAGAGAAGCAACAATAAACTTAATAAGATAGAGTCTACTTGCTTTGTTGAAAAGCATACCCTTTTAAGCCGCCATATATTGCTAAATTTTCTCTAAAATTTCTTGAAAAGAGGCTCTGCCAACTCGATCATGCCCCAAATTAATCCAAAGATATCTCTTAAGATCCTGAACAAAATGAATTTCAATGATACCAGCAAATATTTTGCCTCTGGTCCTTCGTTGGAGCAAACACGGCCTTTGGTTTAACCTACCAGTCGTTATTAAGTCTTGTTAAGTTCAAATTTGACCGTCTGCAAATGTCCACCAAGTCTAACATTCCCTTATCGTTATCCTTTGTCCTTTCATAATCCATTACCATGTGCATGATATTATCAAACACATTCTTTTCAATGTGTATCACGTCAAGACAATGCCGAACCAAATTGTCATTCTAATAAGGTAAGTCCCAAAATATACTCTGCTTGATCCAATTGTGCTCCTTACCATATCCTGGAGGTCTCACACTTGCCCCGTTATCGACAATCCTTGGAATTCTACTAATATGATGCCAAACTTGGGAACCACTCAATCTCACGGGTTCCTCTTCTTATTCAGTTCTATTCTTCTTAAACGAGTCTTTGTTGTGTCGAAAAGGATGATCAATATTGAGGAACCTTCAATGATAATCAAACCACGAATTCTTACCCTAATTCGTCAGCCAAAATGCCTTTGTATCTTCAATACAAATGGAACACGGTATTCTGCCCTGAGTTGACCAACTTGATAACATTCTGTACGCAGGAAAGTCATTAAGGTAGCGTTTGTTTGCAGAGACTGGAACTGAGACTGGTGGACAAGAACTCAGTATTATGTTTGTTGAGGTAGAGACTGATACTTAATTTTGTGTCTCTGTCTCAGAAATTTCAGTATTTCAGCACTTACAAAAAGTAGGGACACTAGAGACTGAGATTTTTAAAGACAAAGACAGAAACTTGAATACTTATTTTATACCTAAAATACCCCTATTATAATTAACTAATTCCAACATCTACCCTTTCTTAAAATCAAATTAGGGCTTCAGTTTGAAGCAGCCCCTCATTCCATCTTCTCATTCATGCTTGAAGTCCTTCCATGTCTGCGTTGCTAGTCAGTCCAGCTCCGTCATAGCCACCGTCGTAACCACTGCAAGGTAAGTGAGTCGCACTTTTCAAGTTCCTCTTCCTAGGCCACGATTTCTCAAGTCTTCGTTTGCTCCTTCATAGGATTAAGTCCGACGAAACCAGTTGAGAGAGCGTTGTTGAGTTCATCAGAAAGCATTCATCAGAAAGTGGTGTTGTCATCACAATTTGTGTAACCTAGGTTAGTTCTGGAAAAATTTCGTTACTGGTTTGGGTTGTTTTTAATATTTAGCGAGTTATGCTCTGTGAATTTCGTTCCTTCGTTCATTCGTTGGTTATGCTTTGTGTAACCTAGGTTAGTTATGCTTTGTGGATTTCATTAGTTTGTGTAATCTGGGTTCTTCTCTGTTCATTTCGGTTTAGTTGTTTTCGTGTGTGATGTGCTTCCTATGAATTGGTTTTGGTCATGCTTGTTTATTTTATTTTTCTTTCTTATGCATGTTCTGATTCTGAAATCTGGGCTACTTTGTTTGCCTAATTTATGTCTATTTGATGCGAGAATATGAAATTTTTTTGGTGAAATTTGTTAGGTTATTTGTAGTTTAAAGACTAGTGGCACTCTAGCTTTTGATAGGCTTTGATTTGCAAAATACTAACTTAAAATTGAGAAGTAAACTTCAGTAGAAACAGGTTACTTCAGTAAACTTCTATTTGCCTCTAGCCTAGGAGTACTTTCAGGTGCAAACTATATGGAAATTGTAAAATTTGCATTGATTTGAGTAGCCTATGTGAGTATTCTTTCTCCACCATCTCCAACTTTATAAGGCTAATCCTCTTTGAACATGTGCTTAAGCTTCTAAACCCTAATTAACATATAATTTTAACTTTGGCTGTTTCAACAAAAATGCCAGATGCAGGATCCAATTTGTGCATAAAAATATTCTAACATAAAGTGCTTTTTGTATGATAACTCTAGTTTTTTTATACACATTGCCTTGATAAGATTTCAGAACACATTCTTAAAGTCCAATTGGTCCCTGACATTTATTTATTTATTTATCCATAGAGTGGTCTATTTTAGTTTCTTTAACTGGCTGCCCATATAAATTTTGTGCTGCCTTATTAATTGTTAATAGCCTTTGTGCCAGTCCAAGTGGTCTTTTTCTCTTATCTGATGAAGTAATATTTTAGTTTTATTTAGTGATAGAACCACAATTAACTGTATTTGAGTCTCCTTGAATGCTCTTTTTTTGGAGTTTTAATTGAATTTGGAAAGGGTAACAAAAGAAAAGAGAGAAATGGGGTCAGGTTCAAAATTTGGGAGTAGCAGCTTTGACTACTAATTAAAAGGTGCATAAGCTTCTCATGTATTGTTTCAGGAGTTTGTATATATGTTATTATCATATTTTCTGTATATTATTAAATTATTCAGTAAACATTATTGTAACTAGTTTTTCAACTACAACTTCAGCAAAAAATTTGTTAAGTTCGGTATATATTTTCACAGGCACATCCGACCAAGTTCTACAGTCCTGGCAAGCCATTTCCTTTATTTCACTGGCTAGAGGGCATATTTGGCAGGGATAGAGCCACGGGAGCAGGGGCCGTTAGTGGCTTGATGCGGAGGAACAGGTTAACGAAGAGATAGAGGACACTGCAGTTGAATTTGATGAGTCTGAGATGTCTCCACATCCAGACAAGGACGGAGGGCCAGCAATGCAAGAACAGGTTAACTTTTTCACCATAGGATTTTAGGATTTTAGGACATGGTTATGTTTAAGATGGTATAACTTTGATAATGCCTTTCTTTTGCTCTGTTTTGGATAGATACTTCGGTAATGAATTATTTAACAATTCTGTGTTTCCATTATAAACCTTTTCCTCAAAATGGACATATGTTGTGCACATGATCTTATTTGAATGACTTATGCAAAGATTCAATATATCCAGATTATCCATAATTAAACAAAAGTTACCAACTATTTTTTGGCTATGTATGTCACAGTGCTACTTACTTTCAACTTCTTTCGGTTAGCTTTGATTTCATTTTCTTCTCTTTTTTCTCATTGCACTATTGGACCCATTTTGTCTTTATTCTTCTTGTGTTCTAACTTAACTTCATATCTATTTCTTTTAATGTAACATAATGTGTATAATATGATTCCTCTTATACGGTATTGAATAACAAAAAGGAAATATAATGTGAGAGTAGTAGTCAAGTAAAAATGACACAGTCACAAATAGAAGAAGAGATGTTGAACCTGTCCTCATTTTATAATTACCAATAAAAATTACAGAAACATATTCTCAAACTAGTTATTACAATTTCTCATTTGCCTATTTGAGTTCAAAGGTCATATTACAACATCAGTATGAAGTTTTTCCACTCGTTCGCTCGTCTTAAAATTAGAGTTCAGCTGAGAAGATCGATCATCTCCAACGTCAAAATGTTGGATACTTGGACCTGCCCATCTAAACCATCCACATCGCCTTGTAGGACACGCGTAATACTTTCTACCCGGGTTGGCCACGCTATTCGAAACTTGTAACGGTGCTCTTAAACCACACTCACAAAAACGGTCTCCTGTTATGTTGCCGCTGCCGTACGTACCACTTGTAGATCATCTACTTGTGGAAGCGATTGTTAACCAGGCTATACCTTTAACAGTAATTCAAAATTATTAATTTAGTACATACTACACATAAAAGAGATACTAAAAGGAATTTATACCCTCTACCAAAATGAGAGAGAGAATCTTCCTCCCAATAAAACCCCATTATCGAGAAAACAGGCCAATTATCTTAGTATCTCCCCTCTTGTAAAATTGTCATTCTTCAAAAGTTCCAAGTGATCCTTTTCCTTCCTTGGTGTTACTTTTATCAAAAAAGTTAAGGGTGTTACAAACTTACACTAACAAAATGCTTTTGATTCTAATCAAATTTCACATTTTTTTTGTTTTCAGTTACAAAGTTCTAATAATCCAAGGTGCCAAAAATATCCGAGGATTCATATATGAAACAACCAAAGATGATTCAACAGAAACCAATTCAGAAATGGCAACAACAGATAACTAACAACATATAAAATATGAAATAAAAAAATGGATGCTACCTAAAACTTGAAAAATGGAGGAAAAATATAACAAAAAGAAAATAAACAAATACAAAACCAACCTCAGGTAAAGAAGAAGAGGAGGAGGAAGAAGAAGAAGAAGCCATGAATGCGAATATGCAATTCCTTGCTCCTCAAAAAGTGGATTGTATTGTACAACAACAAAAATCAACAAATATTTACATAGCAAAATTACAAAGTACTCTGTTTTGGTAGGAATAAAAACAATGTACCTGTTCTTCTCTCTTTTTTTAAACAAAAAAAAGTTTTAAGAAACAAACAATGTATGGATTTCAATCATTTTGATGTAGGACTGATGCGGACAACACCAAACATATATGGTCATTTTGTTAGTTGTGTTTGTTTCTTGTGATTGCAACATACAATGAATCTTTTTAGTGAACTAAAGACTAAAACAAATGTACAAAAAGTTAGGCGCTTTACATCTTCTTACCAGATTTTGGATATCAGTAATTTCTTTTCGTAACTCCTCAACTTCTACCTGCATTTCATAGAACAATTAATAATGTCTGCAAAATGAACTTATGCAAAAACCAAAAGGATTTCAGCTTCCTTTAAAAAGACATTTGAATAGGAAATAAAAAAATTCTACTACAAAATCATCTACATGAATGAACCATCCTAGTTGTGCCCACATTTAATTACAGTATTCTCAAGTCTTAACCTAGTAACAACTTGGTTGTTTAGCAGGAATAAAAAACAGTAGTTCCATATAATTCAGCTCCAATGTTTCCTTCAGAGCTAATCCACTGTCTAATTCCAACAAATTAATGACTACGCAACTAATTAAAGCCTCAATTGAGCAGATTCCTACAGAATCTTTGTCTAATTACTAAGCTGAAAATGAATTCACAATTATAAATAATTCCGAGGGTTAGGGTTTACAGCGTACAGGGAAGAGGGAAGGAGCACCTTTGAAAGTTTGAAAGTTTAAGAAATATACCAACTCCATTGACAGAGAAATAGCGGATACCAGACGCACAGCTCTGACACGGTGGCGACGCACACACACCGACGTGGATACAGCAGCAGCGTCACAAACCGAGGGTGACAAATGGGGCCATGAAGATGAACCAAGGAGAACTGGAGAGGCGCCTTCGTGGTTCCGACCCTTGGAGGTACTACCAGCGGCGGGTCGGGCTCCAGGGTTCGTTGACGGAAGAGGAGAGGAGAAAGGGGGTTAGGGTTTGAAGCCGATGAAAATGAAATTGTTTTTGGGGGTTAGGGTTGTTGGGTGAAATTAAGGGCATTTTAGTAATTTTTAATATTTAGTCTTTATTTTTTATTTCAAACTAAACACAATACTGAGACATAACTCAGCCTTGTACACTTTCACACCAAACACAATACTAATACTTATTTCTGTTTCTGTCTCTTGGTCTCTGTCTCTCTGTCTCTGTCTCTTGGTCTCTGTCTCGCAAACAAAATGCTACCTAATGGTCTATATTAACACAACATGCAGTTGAAAGTTTGTCTTGATTAAAATATCATACGTTTCTATACCATTAACACACAACTCCATCAACTCATCCACCAAGGATTACAAAAGGACATCTATCTTGGCCTTTTAATTGCTTGGATCAGGTATGATACAAGTTAGAAACATGTATGAGTCCTTAATGAACATTTTAGGAGGTAGGTTATAAGGAGTCACCATTACAAGCCAACAAGAGTATACATTACCAAAATTAGAATTTAGTGCAATCTCGTTAGAACACAAAGCTAATCTAATATGGGCTCGCTCGCAAAGGTGGGGTGGACCTTATCAAGGTGCTTCTAATTCTAAGCATCTCCATGTGACAGTTGCGTCGTAAAACCATCATCTCTCTTGTTGTTACTATGCTAGGTCATGTAAGGTGGTGAACTCATCGATGCATATAATTGTTTTAGCTTAGGGATTAAAGGCAAGTAGTACATCCTTTTATTTGGAATTCTCTTTATCCGTCGTTTACCAATCCGTTCTTTTTCAACTTGAAACCTCGGTACATCACAAAATCTACAGTAGTTAGATTTACATCCCATTGTAATACAACATACAACCATTCAAACAACACTGGATTTTCACCGAATTTAAATCTAATTTCGAAACTAACTTCTTTACTTCGTACTGGCTCTGGGGGATGCCACTAGTCCCGACAGATACTAATTCATTGCAAACGGTTGTCCACTCATCAAAAGACTCTTGGGTGTAATTTAACTCAGACTTAATACTCATCATTCTAACAAATGCAGACAATTTTGAATGAACAAACCCCTCGTACAAGGGTTTCGTTGTAGATTTTAATAGATGATAAAAGCTTTTTGCTTTCGGGTTAGGCTCTTGTTCAGCATCTTCCATATCAGTAACACCTGTTGCATCAAACACCATCTCGTTGTATCTTTCTTTATTACCCTCCCAATTTATTTCTTACATGTTTAACCACCCAAATTCTCATTGATCGACCCCCAGCCATATTGAATTTTGAGGCAGACTGGTTAATTCCCTGCTCATCCACTTCTCTGTGTTCAGTCCACAACCAATACCCATCCTTGAACCTATTACGGTATAGGTGAAGTGTTATATCCAAAGGTCCTAACCACTTAGTTAGCCAATTGATCCGAACATAGACGCATATAATACGAATTAAGCAAACTCCAATTGATCTAATAAAAGAGACAACTTATTAAATTCAAAAGGTGAAACTAATTCAACTAACTAAACAAAGTCTTCTAATAGCTCGATCACTCTTAATCTCACCCTACTTAACCTATCGTATTTTAATTTAATTTCTATTTATATTAAATTAACATAAGAAATCCTAATCACAAACTTTATTACACTAATTTAATCAATAATTTGATAATAAAATACCTAACAAAACTCTAAAATAAAAAAAATTTGAAAAAAATAAAAGAATTATACCAAACCCTAATCACAAACTTCATTACACTAATTTAATCAATAATTTGATAAAATACCTAACAAAATTAAGCTCACAAAAAATCTGAAAAAAATAAAAAAATTATACCAAATCCTAATCACAAACTTCATTACACTAATTTAATCAATAATTTGGTCAACTACATAACAAAATCCTAAACTCACAAAAATATGAAAAAACTAAAAAAACTTTGCCAAAATTACTTCTGATAGTGGCTGCATGATGGTGGAGGCATGGTGGTGACAGGAGGCGGCAGTGACGGTGACAACATGACCATCACTGATGGCAATGACCACGAACGTGAACAGCTGCGGCATTCTCGACAGCTCCATCAGTTACAACGTGTAGCAACATCGACAACAGAGGCTCCAGTTGGTGGTGGCGATGGCGGCAGCTTCAAGGCAGAAGAGAGAATACAAGAGGAAAGAGAGAAGTGAGAGGGTGAGTTTGCAGAAGTGAGGGGGAGGGGGTTCACATTTGAATTTTATCTCAATTTTGCCTAAACGCAGCGTTTCACTAAATCATTATACCGGTGGTCAAATCCAATGAAAGATCTACGGGTAAAGTTGGCGCTACTGAAATAAGATTTCACTCCACTAATTATCATCGGATTTAATGGCAGAACATAAAATCTGATGATAATTAATTCAAGGAACTAAATCTTGCTTGTATCCAACGCAAAAAAAAAAAAAAAAACACCACTAAATACGATGATAAATCCAATAGTAATCAACATATTTCTTATAGTGTATAATAACCACAAAAAAAATTAAAAGAGGAAGAAATAAATAAAACATATTGGGCCCACTCCATTTAATCTTTTTTTTTCTTTTCTTTATCTATCCATAGCACACTCTTACCCCCTTTCTTTCAAATTTCATTTTCTTCTCTCCACAAAGCTTAGACATATACGCCATCTCCTTCTACTTTCAGCTTCTCTCTTTTCTTTTTAACAAATCTTCACTCCGTTAATTTTATTTTTCACTCTCTTGTCATGTTTTCAACACAATATATCTACATCCTATGTACTCCTATCACTTATAGTTTTTTCTCACAACTCCATTAAAGGAGTTCCATCTTAGTGGGTGAAGAAAACATTAACAATTTTGAGTTTCAGTGATTATTGAAATTTCAAGATAACTCTTTGACCTAATAATTAACTGTCTCTAATTTTTGTCATCTTCATATTTATGAGTATCTATAATTCCGAATTAGGTTTACAATATTAGAAAATTTTGGACTTTTGTGCAATTGAGATAAATTATGTTAAATTAACGACTTCACTAGCTTACATATACTATTATTGTCTTATCATACAACTACAAAGTTGTTGGGTATTAACCAATGGCTTAATAACGCACTCAGAGTTGTCTGCAAAGTTCTTGGTTTATTGGCATCAAATTGTGAGTAGACTTTATATCTATGATTGTTTTATATACTCTATAAAGAATTTGATTTGATTATGATATTTGACGTATTTTAATTGAATAATTATTTTTATAATGATTGAATTTTGAAAAATACACATGACACTATATGTATTTCTTTTATGTATTTTTTATAATTGTAAAAAAAAAATTTGATGTTACCAAATTATATACAAATTTTGAAAAAATTAAAATATTTTTGGTGTGTGTGTGTGTGTGTGTGTGTGTGTGTGTGTGTGTGTGTGTGTGTGTGTGTGTGTGTGTGTGTGTGTGTGGTGTGTGTGTGTGTGTGTGTGTGTGTGTGTGTGTGTGGTGTGTGTGTGTGTGTGTGTGTGTGTGTGTGTGTGTGTGTGTGTGTGTGTGTGTGTGTGTGTGTGTGTGTGTGTGTGTGTGTGTGTGTGTGTGTGTGTGTGTGTGTGTGTGTGTGTGTGTGTGTGTGTGTGTGTGTGTGTGTGTGTGTGTGTGTGTGTGTGTGTGTGTGTGTGTGTGTGTGTGTGTGTGTGTGTGTGTGTGTGTGTGTGTGTGTGTGTGTGTGTGTGTGTGTGTGTGTGTGTGTGTGTGTGTGTGTGTGTGTGTGTGTGTGTGTGTGTGTGTGTGTGTGTGTGTGTGTGTGTGTGTGTGTGTGTGTGTGTGTGTGTGTGTGTGTGTGTGTGTGTGTGTGTGTGTGTGTGTATTGCCTAAAGGCTGACAAAAGGTTGCTTTTGATCTATGGCAACACTTTTAGACCTAAGGCAACATTTTTGGGCGGCGTTACAAATGCAGTCATTGCCTTAGATCCAGGCAACACTTTTTTGTTTCAAAAGCGCTTTTGAGAGCAACACTTGGTAAGTGTTGCCTTTGGTTGAAAAACAACAACACTTCAAAGGTGTGTTTGAGACAACACTTTTACAATGTTGTCTTTTCTCAAATTTTGACCACTACTAAAAAATGTTGCCTATTTGCAATAAAATTTAACTCTTTTATGTGTTGCTTATAAGTTTGAATTTGCAATAGTTTAAAGTGTTGCCTATTAGTTTTGAATATGCTACCTTTTAAAGCATTGCCTTTTCTTTTGAATATGCAACCTATACAAGTGTTGCCTTTTTTTGTATATGCAACCTATACAAGTGTTGCTTTTTCTTTTGGATATGCAACCATACAAGTGTTGTCTAATATTCAAAATATGCAACTAATAAAATGGTTGCCTTTTTGATAAAAATTTTTGTTCATACATGTGTAATTATTTTAATTAATAAATAAATTTGTGCACACTAAAAGAGACAAAATAACTAATAATAAAATTCTAATTAAAATAGATATTGAAAAGTTTAATTAGTATTTCAAATACATTTTCATCAATAATTCTCAACAAAATAATAAAATTCTTGTCTAACAATAATTGTCATAACAAAATAGTAATTAATATTTATCAAAAAGATGTCAATTTACTTGCATATTTTATATCCATGCTTGACTTGTCCCATATGCTAAATCTGCAAATAGTACACAACAAAAAATAAGCAACTTATCATTAAAATTGAAAAATTATAATCTTTTATCTTCCTAAGATTTTGTTACTTTTTCTGAATAGATATTTCATTTTCAGCACTTGGTTCAAAATCGTCATCTTCTCTTTCCAAATGAATCTCATGTGTCTCCAAAAATTTATCCATACCCATGGTTGGACGCTTTTTAAGATTTTCTGGTTCTTCTTCACTAGCTCCAATTTTCTAGTTCGGCGTACTTTTCATTCTTTTGGAAATTAGAAGTTGCAACATTTTGCACAATGACATAGAATTTCCTCTCCTTGAGGATTTCCAACGGAGTAAGCATAGTCCAAGAATCTATTGACGCCGTCCCTAAACTCTTAGCTATGTCTTGGTAAACTCATCCAGTTCTTGGATGAGTCCTGGTAAAACCTAATTGTTCATAGTGATATTTAAACTAAAAATGATTATCGTCTTAAACATCAACTAAAAACGATTTTCATTTATCAAAATGGAATTTGAAACTTGCTATATATGCACGGTTGCTTAATATAAAATATATAAAAAAGTGCAAAAGAATAACATAAACATATATCAATTAGTATAATAAAGAGTAAAGATATACAACATACTTTAAGTGTCGATTAAGCTCTTTATTTATAATATTTGAAAGATAAATTTGAGGAATTCAAATACATATAGAATTCTCCTTAGTTTGAATATAATTTATAATCCACATTGAACCGTAATAATTTTAAAATGGGTCTCTTCATTCTTATTAAAATATAAGAATGAGACCAAAATTAAAAAAAAGCTAACTAAATACAAACTAATCATAATTCTTTTATTATTCTAAAAGAAATATTAATAATTACTTTTGAAAAGATATATTTTAAAATAAAAATGCTTTTATATTTTAATTTTTTATTTAAACAATCAATATTTTGTTACATAAAAAAGTGCAAAAGAATAACATAAATGATGAGCGGATAATTTATACGCTTTTTGGCATTGTTTTTAGGTATTTTTTAGTAAGTTCAAGCTACTTTTAGGGATGTTTTCACTAGTTTTTATGTTAAATTCACATTTCTGGACTTTACTATGAGTTTGTGTGTTTTTCTGTGATTTCAGGTTATTTCTGGCTGAAATTGAGGGATTTGAGCAAAACTCTGAAAAAGGCTGACAAAAGGACTGCTGATGCTGTTGGATTCTGACCTCCCTGCACTCGAAATAGATTTTCTGGAGCTACAGAACTCCAATTGGCGCGCTCTCAACGGCGTTGGAAAGTAGACATCCAGGGCTTTCCAGAAATATATAATAGTCCATACTTTATTCGGAAATTGACGACGTAACTTGGCGTTGAACGCCAAGTTCATGCTGCTGTCTGGAGTTAAACGCCAGAAAAACGTCATGATCCGGAGTTGAACGCCCAAAACACGTCATAACTCGGAGTTCAACTCCAAGAGATGCCTCAGCTCGTGGATTGATCAAGCTCAGCCCAAGCATACACCAAGTGGGCCCCGGAAGTGGATTTATGCATCAATTACTTACTCATGTAAACCCTAGGAGCTAGTTTATTATAAATAGGATGATTTACTAATGTATTAGACATCTTTGGTCTCAGTTTTGTTTTATTCTTCATCCTAAGAGGCTATTGATCACATTTAGGGGGCTGGCCATTCGGCCATGCCTGAACCTTTTACTTATGTATTTTCAACGGTGGAGTTTCTGCACACCATAGATTAAGGGTGTGGAGCTCTGCTGTACCTCAAGTATTAATGCATTCTATTTTCTTTTATTCAATTCTCTTTTATTCTTATTCCAAGATATTCATTCGCACCCAAGAACATGATGAATGTGATGATTAGATAACCCTCATTATCATTCTCACTTATGAACGCACGTGATTGACAACCACTTCCGTTCTACATGCAACAGAGCTTGAATGCGTATCTCTTAGATTCCCCAACAGAATCTTCGTGGTATAAGTTAGATAGATGGCGGCATTCATGAGGATCCGGAAAGTCTAAACCTTGTCTATGGTATTCCGAGTAGGATTCTAGGATTGAATGACTGTGACGAGCTTCAAACTCCTGAAGGCTGGGCGTGATGACAAGCGCAAAAGAATCAATGGATTCTATTCCAACCTGATTGAGAACCGACAGATGATTAGCCATGCGAGTGACAGCCGCAGAGGACCATTTTCACTGAGAGGATGGGATGTAGCCACTGACAACGGTGATGCCCTACAGACAACTTGCCATGGAAAGGAGCAAGAAGAATTGAGTTGAAGCAGTAGGAGAGCAGGCATCCTTGAGCCATACAGTATCTCCATTCGCTTATCTGAAATTCCCACCAATGAATCTGCATAAGTATTCTATCCCTTTTATTATTTCATTTATTTTCTTATTATTAATTTCCGAAACCATAAACAATTTTTATCCGCCTAACTGAGATTTACAAGGTAACCATAGCTTGCTTCATACCAACAATCTCTGTGGGATCGACCCTTACTCACGTAAGGTTTATTACTTGGACGACCCAGTACACTTGCTGGTTAGTTGAACGGAGTTGTGAATTCAATCAGTGCCATAATAATGATTTCTCACAAAATAGTTAGAACATGGATCACAATTTCGTCCACCAAGTTTTTGGCGCCGTTGCCGGGGAACAATCAATTTCGAACAACAATTTCACAATTGTTTCCAGACCACAATGGTGCCAAGTTTTAATCCGGCAACAACACCAAGTTTTTGGCGCCGTTGCCGGGGATTGTTCGAGTATGGACAACTGACGGTTCATCTTGTTGCTCAGATTAGGTAATTTTCTTTTCAAAAATCTTTTTCAAAATTTTTCTTTTCTTTTTCGTTTTTCCAAAAATTTTTTTCGAAAAAAATTTATAAAAATACAAAAAAATCATAAAATCATAAAAAACCAAAAATATTTTATGTTTCTTGTTTGAGTATTGAGTCAATTTTTAAGCTTGGTGTCAATTGCATGCTTTTAAAATTTTCTTGCATTTTTTCGAAAATTCCATGCATTCATAGTGTTCTTCATGATCTTCAAGTTGTTCTTGATAAGTCTTCTTGTTTGATCTTGATGTTTTCTTGTTTTGTGTCTTTTCTTGTTTTTCATGTGCATCTTTGCATTCATATTTTCCAAGCATTAAAGATTTCTAAGTTTGGTGTCTTACATGTTTTCTTTGCATCAAAAATTTTTCAAAAATATGTTCTTGATGTTCATCATGATCTTCAAAGTGTTCTTGGTGTTCATCTTGACATTCATAGCATTCTTGCATGCATTCATTGTTTTGATCTAAAAATTTCATGCATTGAGTATTTTTGTTATTTTTCTCTCTCATAATTAAAAATTCAAAAATCAAAAAATATCTTTTCCTTATTTTCCTCCAATTTTTCGAAATTTTGGGTTGACTTGGTCAAAAATTTTTAAAATTAGTTGTTTCTTACAAGTCAAGTCAAAAATTTCAATTTTAAAAATCTTATCTTTTCAAAATCTTTTTCAAAAATCATATCTTTTTCAAATTTTTTTTTATTATTTTCGAAAATTTCAAAAATCTTTTTCAAAATATTTTCAAAATCTTTTTCTTATCTTTACATCTAATTTTCGAAAATTAGCTAACAATTAATGTGATTGGTTCAAAAATTTGAAGTTTGTTACTTTCTTGTTAAGAAAGGTTCAATCTTTAAGTTCTAGAATCTTATCTTGTAGTTTCTTGTTAGTCAAGTCATTTTAAAAATTAAATATTTTTCAAAATATCTTTTTATTAAAATTTTTTTATCTTATCTTTTATCTTATTTTTTTCAAAAATTTTATCTTTTTCAAAATTTGATTTCAAAATATCCTATCTAACTTCTTATCTTCCTATCTTTTTCAAATTTTGATTTCAAATCTTTTTCAATCAACTAACTAACTTTTTGTTTGTTTCTTATCTTTTTCAAAACCACCTAACTACTTCTCCCTCTTCAATTTCGAAAATATCTCATCCTTTTTCAAAATTCTTTTTAATTCTTAAATTTAAATTTAATCTTATTTCTTATCCAATTTTCGAAAATCACTAACTCCTTTTCAAAATTATTTTCGAATTCTCCCTCCTCTTCTCTTCTTCTATTTAATTATTTAATTACTAGCACTTCTCTTCACCTCTCTTCATTCAAAAAAATCCGAACCCTCTTCTTCATTCCTCTACCCCTTTCTTTTTCTACTAACATAAAGGAATCTCTATACTGTGACATAGAGGATTCCCCTTTCTTTTCTTGTTTTCTTCTCTTTCATATGAGCAGGAACAAGGATAAAGGCACTCTTGTTGAAATTGATCCAGAACCTGAAAGGACTCTGAAGAGAAAATTTAGAGAAGCTAAATTACAACAATCCAGAAACAACCTTTCAGAAATTTTCGAACAAGAGAAGGAGATGGCAGCCGAAAATAATAATAATGCAAGGAGAATGCTCGGTGACTTCACAAAGCCAACGTCCAAGTTTGATGGAAGAAGCATCTCCATTCCTGCCATTGGAGCCAATAACTTTGAGCTGAAACCTCAGCTAGTTGCCTTGATGCAACAAAACTGCAAGTTTTATGGACTTCCATCTGAAGATCCCTATCAGTTTTTAACTGAGTTCTTGCAGATCTGTGAGACTGTAAAGACGAATGGAGTTGATCCTGAAGTCTACAGACTCATGCTTTTCCCTTTTGCTGTAAGAGACAGAGCTAGAATATGGTTGGATTCACAACCCAAGGATAGCCTGGACTCATGGGATAAGCTGGTCATTGCCTTCTTGGATAAATTCTTTCCTCCTCAAAAGCTGAGCAAGCTAAGAGTGGATGTTCAAACCTTCAAACAAAAAGATGGTGAATCCCTCTATGAAGCTTGGGAAAGATACAAGCAGCTGACCAAGAGATGTCCATCTGACATGTTCTCAGAATGGACCATATTAGATATATTCTATTATGGTCTCTCTGAATTTTCGAAAATGTCATTGGATCATTCTGCAGGTGGATCTATTCACCTGAAGAAAACGCCTGAAGAGGCTCAAGAGCTCATTGACATGGTTGCAAATAACTAGTTCATGTACACTTCTGAGAGGAATTCCGTGAACAATGGGATACCTCAGAAGAAAGGAGTTCTTGAAATTGATGCTCTGAATGCCATATTGGCTCAGAACAAAGTGTTGACTCAACAGGTCAACATGATCTCTCAAAATCTGAATGGATTGCAACATGCATCCAACAGTACTAGAGAGGCAGCTTCTAAAGAAGCTTATGATCCTGAGAACCCTGCCATGGCAGAGGTTAATTACATGGGTGAACCTTATGGAAACACCTATAACTCATCATGGAGAAATCATCCAAATTTCTCATGGAAGGATCAACAAAAACCTCAACAAGGTTTTAACAGTGGTGGACGTAATAGGCTGGGCAATAGCAAGCCATATCCATCATCTTCTCAGCAACAGACAGAGAATTCTGAACAAAACACTTCTAATTTAGCCAATGTAGTCTCTGATCTGTCAAAGGCCACTTTCAGTTTCATGAATGAAACAAGATCCTCCATTAGAAATTTGGAGGCACAAGTGGGCCAGCTGAGTAAGAAAGTCATTGAAACTCCTCCAAGTATTCTCCCAAGTAATACAGAAGAGAATCCAAAAGGAGAGTGCAAAGCCATTGACATAGTCAATATGGCCGAATGCACAAGGGAGGAGGAGGACGAAAATCCTAGTGAGGAAGACCTCCTGGGACATCCCTCAAGCAAGAAGGAGTTTCCTATTAAGGATCCAAAGGAATCTGAGGCTCATACAGAGACCATAGAGATTCCATTAAATCTTCTCCTGCCATTCATGAGCTCTGAAGACTATTCATCCTCTGAAGAGGATGAAGATGTGACTGAAGAGCAAGTTGCTCAATATTTAGGAGCTATCATGAAGCTGAATGCCAAGTTGTTTGGTAATGAGACTTGGGAACGTGAACCTCCCTTGCTCATTAATGAACTAGATTCTTGGATTCAGAAAACTCTACCTCAAAAGAAATAAGATCCTGGCAAGTTCTTAATACCTTGCACCATAGGCACCATGAACTTTGCAAAAGCTCTGTGTGATCTGGGGTCAGGGATAAATCTTATGCCACTCTCTGTAATGAAGAAGTTGGGGATCATTGAGGTACAACCTGCCTTGTTCTCATTGCAACTGGCAGACAAGTCATTGAGATAAGCTTATGGGTTAGTAGAGGACGTTCTAGTAAAGGTTGAAGGCCTTTACATCCCTACTGATTTCATAATCCTAGACACTAGGAAGGAAGATGATGAATGTATCATCCTTGGAAGACCTTTCCTAGCCACAGCAGAAGCTGTGATAGATGTCAACAGAGGAGAATTAGTCCTTCAATTGAATGGGGAATACCTTGTGTTTAAGGCACATGGCCATCCCTCTGTGACAAAAGAGAGTAAGCATGAAGAGCTTCTCTCAGTTCAGAGTCAAAAAGAGCCCCCACAGTCAAACTCTAAGTTTGGTGTTGGGAGGCCACAACCAAACTCTAAGTTTGATGTTAAAATCCTATATCCAAACTCTAAGTTTGGTGTGGACAACTATACAACATTGACCTGAGCACCTTATGGCTCCATGAGAGCCACTGTCAAGCTATTGACATTAAAAAAGCGCTTGTTGGGAGGCAACCCAATTTTATTTATCTAATTTTATTTTATTCTATTTTATTGTTATTTTGTGTTTTATTAGGTACATGATCATGAGGAGTCACGAAAAAATCAAAAAAATTAAAAATAGAATCAAAAACAGCAGAAGAAAAAAATTCACACCCTGGAGGACGCACAGGCTGGCGTTCAACGCCAGTAAGATGCATCTGGCTGGCGTTCAACGCCAGAACAGAGCACCATTCTGGCGCTGAACGCCAGAAACAAGCAACATCCTGGCGCTGAACGCCAGGAATGTGCCCAGAGAGGAAAACTGGCGCTGAACGCCAGTAACAAGCATGGAACTGGCGTTCAACGCCAGAAACATGCTTTACATGGGCGTTGAACGCCCAGAATATGCACCAATGGGCGTTTAAACGCCAGAATGATGCATGAAGGCATTTTACATGCCTATATGGTGAAGGAATGGTATTTCTTTACACCTCAGGATCCTGTGGACCCCACAGGATCACCTCAGGATCTGTGGACCCCACAGGATCCCCACCTAACATATTCCCACCTTACCTTTTAAATCCTAATCACACTCTCCTAATCCAAAATCACTCTTCCCCATGTCACACTTCCCAACACCTTTCACCAATCACCTCAACTCCTCTTCCCAATTACCCCATTCACCACTCACATCCACCCACTCTTCCCCATAAACCCCACCTACCTTCAAAAATTCAAACCAATTTCCCTCCCATTCCCACCCAAATGACCGAACCTACCTCCCCACCTTTCTCTATAAATACCCTTCCATTCTACTACATTTTCACCCAACACAACCCCTCCTTCTTCACCTAAAGCCGAAACTACTTCTCTCCCTCTCTACCATATCTTCTTCTTCTTCTTCTTCTCTTCTTTCTTTTATTGCTCGAGGGCGAGCAATATTTTAAGTTTGGTGTGGTAAAAGCATAAGCTTTTTTTTTGTTTTTCCATTACCAATGGCACCTAAGGCCGGAGTATCCTCTAGAAAAGGGAAAGGAAAGACAAAAGCTTCCACCTCCGAGTCATGGGAGATGAAAAGATTCATCTCCAAAAGCCATCAAGACCACTTCTATGATGTTGTGGCAAAGAAGAAGGTGATCCCTGAGGTCCCTTTCAAGCTCAAGAAAAATGAGTATCCGGAGATCCGACATGAAGTTCAAAGAAGAGGTTGGGAAGTCTTAACCAACCCCATGCAACAAGTCGAAATCTTAATGGTTCAAGAGTTCTATGCCAATGCATGGATCACTAGGAACCATGACCAAGGTATGAACCCGAGTCCAAAGAATTATCTCACAATGGTTAGGGGGAAATACTTGGATTTCAGTCCGGAAAATGTAAGGTTGGCGTTTCACTTGCCCATGATGCAAGGTGATGAACGCCCCTACACTAGAAGGGTCAACTTTGATCAGAGGTTGGACCAAGTCCTTATGGACATTTGTGTGGAAGGAGCTCAATGGAAGAGAGACTCCAAAGGCAAGCCAGTCCAACTAAGAAGACTGGACCTCAAGCCTATAGCTAGAGGATGGCTGGAGTTCATTCAACGCTCCATCATTCCTACTAGCAACCGATCTGAAGTTACTGTGGATCGGGCCATCATGATTCATGGCATCATGATTGGAGAGGAAGTAGAAGTTCATGAGGTCATCTCCAATGAAATCTACAAAATAGCCGACAAGCCCTCACCTATGGCACGGCTAGCTTTTCCTCACCTTATTTGCCATCTATGTTACTCAGCTGGAGTTATCATAGAAGGAGATGTCTCCATTGAAGAAGACAAGCCCATCACCAAGAAGAGGATGGAGCAAGCAAGAGAAGCCCCTCACGGTCCTCAAGAAGTGCATGAGGAAGCTCATCATCAACAAATTCCTGAGATGCCTCAAGGAATGCACTTTCCTCCCAACAACTATTGGGAGCAACTCAACACCTCCTTAGAAGATTTGAGCCACAATGTGGAACAATTAAGGGTGAAACATCATGAGCACTCCATCATTCTCCAAGAAATAAGGTAAAATCAAAGAGCAATGAGGGAGGAGCAACAAAGGCAAGGAAGGGACATAGAAGAGCTTAAGAACATCATTGGTCCTTCAAGAAGAAGACGCCACTAAAGGTGGATTCATTCCTTGTTCTTTATTTCTTTCTGTTTTCGGTTTTTAGTATTGTGTTTATTTATGTTTTGTGTCTTTATTTCATGATCATTAGTATGTAACCATGCCTTAAAGCTATGAATAAAATCCATTAATCCTTCACCTCTCTTAAATGAAAAATGTTTTAATTCAAAAGAACAAGAAGTACATAAATTTCGAAAATAGCTCTTGAATTTAGTTTAATTATATTGATGTGGTGACAATACTTTTTGTTTTCTGAATGAATGCTTGAACAGTGCATATGTCTTTTGATCTTGTTGTTTATGAATGTTAAAATTGTTGGCTCTTGAAAGAATGAGGAACAAAGAGAAATGTTATTGATGATCTGAAAAATCATGAAATTGATTCTTGAAGCAAGAAAAAGCAGTGAAAAAGAAGAAGCATTCGAAAAAAAAAGAGTATATAGAAAAAGAAGGAGCAGTAGAAAAAGCCAATAGCCCTTAAAACCAAAAGGCAAGGGTAAAAAGGGTCCAAGGCTTTGAGCATCAATGGATAGGAGGGCCCAAGGAAATAAAATCCAGGCCTAAGCGGCTAAATCAAGCTGTCCCTAACCATGTGCTTGTGTCATGAAGGTCCAAGTAAAAAGCTTGAGACTAAGTGGTTAAAGTCGTGATCCAAGGCAAAAGAGTGTGCTTAAGAGCTCTGGACACCACTAACTGGGGACTCTAGCAAAGCTGAGTCACAATCTGAAAAGGTTCACCCAGTTATGTGTCTGTGGCATTTATGTATCCGGTAGTAATACTGGAAAACAAAGTGCTTAGGGCCACGGCCAAGACTCATAAGTAGCTGTGTTCAAGAATCAACATGCTTAACTAGGAAAGTCAATAACACTATCCGAAATTCTAAGTTCCTAGAGAAGCCAATCATTCTAAACTTCAAAGGAAAAAGTGAGATGCCAAAACTGTTCAGAAGCAAAAAGCTACAAGTCCCGCTCATCTAATTATAATTAATATTCATTGATATTCTGAAATTTATAGTATATTCTCTTCTTTTTATTCTCTTCTTTGATTTTCAGTTGCTTGGGGACAAGCAACAATTTAAGTTTGGTGTTGTGATGAGCGGATAATTTATACGCTTTTTGGCATTGTTTTTAGGTAGTTTTTAGTAAGTTCAAGCTACTTTTAGGGATGTTTTCACTAGTTTTTATGTTAAATTCACATTTCTGGACTTTACTATGAGTTTGTGTGTTTTTCTGTGATTTCAGGTTATTTCTGGCTGAAATTGAGGGATTTGAGCAAAACTCTGAAAAAGGCTGACAAAAGGACTGCTGATGCTGTTGGATTCTGACCTCCCTGCACTCGAAATAGATTTTCTGGAGCTACAGAACTCCAATTGGCGCGCTCTCAACGGCGTTGGAAAGTAGACATCCAGGGCTTTCCAGAAATATATAATAGTCCATACTTTATTCGGAAATTGACGACGTAACTTGGCGTTGAACGCCAAGTTCATGCTGCTGTCTGGAGTTAAACGCCAGAAAAACGTCATGATCCGGAGTTGAACGCCCAAAACACGTCATAACTCGGAGTTCAACTCCAAGAGATGCCTCAGCTCGTGGATTGATCAAGCTCAGCCCAAGCATACACCAAGTGGGCCCCGGAAGTGGATTTATGCATCAATTACTTACTCATGTAAACCCTAGGAGCTAGTTTATTATAAATAGGATGATTTACTAATGTATTAGACATCTTTGGTCTCAGTTTTGTTTTATTCTTCATCCTAAGAGGCTATTGATCACATTTAGGGGGCTGGCCATTCGGCCATGCCTGAACCTTTTACTTATGTATTTTCAACGGTGGAGTTTCTGCACACCATAGATTAAGGGTGTGGAGCTCTGCTGTACCTCAAGTATTAATGCATTCTATTTTCTTTTATTCAATTCTCTTTTATTCTTATTCCAAGATATTCATTCGCACCCAAGAACATGATGAATGTGATGATTAGATAACCCTCATTATCATTCTCACTTATGAACGCACGTGATTGACAACCACTTCCGTTCTACATGCAACAGAGCTTGAATGCGTATCTCTTAGATTCCCCAACAGAATCTTCGTGGTATAAGTTAGATAGATGGCGGCATTCATGAGGATCCGGAAAGTCTAAACCTTGTCTATGGTATTCCGAGTAGGATTCTAGGATTGAATGACTGTGACGAGCTTCAAACTCCTGAAGGCTGGGCGTGATGACAAGCGCAAAAGAATCAATGGATTCTATTCCAACCTGATTGAGAACCGACAGATGATTAGCCATGCGAGTGACAGCCGCAGAGGACCATTTTCACTGAGAGGATGGGATGTAGCCACTGACAACGGTGATGCCCTACAGACAACTTGCCATGGAAAGGAGTAAGAAGAATTGAGTTGAAGCAGTAGGAGAGCAGGCATCCTTGAGCCATACAGTATCTCCATTCGCTTATCTGAAATTCCCACCAATGAATCTGCATAAGTATTCTATCCCTTTTATTATTTCATTTATTTTCTTATTATTAATTTCCGAAACCATAAACAATTTTTATCCGCCTAACTGAGATTTACAAGGTAACCATAGCTTGCTTCATACCAACAATCTCTGTGGGATCGACCCTTACTCACGTAAGGTTTATTACTTGGACGACCCAGTACACTTGCTGGTTAGTTGAACGGAGTTGTGAATTCAATCAGTGCCATAATAATGATTTCTCTCAAAATAGTTAGAACATGGATCACAATTTTGTCCACCAATAAACATAGCAAATAAGTATAAGATAGAAATATCTTACGAGGTCATGCCGCAACAATTTGCTATATATGCACAATTTGCACTTAGTGTTCAGTTGCGTGCAGTAGCTTCATACTTAGCCCTGTCAGTCTTGTACATGTGCGCAATTTTAGGAACAAGAGGGTCATCAGGGTTGGGATTCGTCAACAATGAGCAAATTGACAAAAGAACCTGAAATAGAACAAGACTAAAAACTTTATGTTTTCCAATAGTCAAAACAAGATCAGCATAAATGAGGTGTTTTCATTCACATAGGATTCCATTTAGAAAATTTAAAAAAGAACAGATCCACTTCTTATTAAGTATCTGCATACCACATAGTGAATTATCAAGTTGGAACTAAAACTATAACTCAAGTCAGGATTAATGGATGTCTATTTTAAGTGCAGCTTAGGAACAAGCAAAGCTTCAATTGATAGAAAATCAAACTACTGATACTTAAAATTAATATCAACCAGAAACTTTACAGAGGTACAAAAGACTTGCATTTTTAAATTTGACATAACATTTAGTAGTCCAGTATTACTTAATGAAAATTGTCTCCAAGTATGATAGGTACTAACATCTAGATGCATTAAGGAGATCAAATCAAAGATAAGATGAAATGACAAAACATGTCTAAAGACCACACACAGCAACTATAATGTGTATTATTAAAGCCTACGCATATTTATAGAAAACACTTTGTATAACATACTTAAAAAAAAATAAAAGAAATATATAAAAGGTTGTTAAAATCACATTTTTAACGGTGCTTTTCACTAATTTAAGATGGTGTTTAACACTTTATGTGATACAATATAAGATAACATGCTGACAAATATTAATATGCTTCGCGTAAAGTAACGATTACAATTTTTTTTAAAATAATATATTATTAGAGATAATAAATAGAGTGGTATGTTAAATGAATCCCAAAATAAGAGATGCGAAATAAGCCGAAAAGGACAGAACACCTATCAAAATGGCATACACAGTGCTGCTACTCCAAACCCTCCAAAAACACCATCACCACTTTCTCACCCTCTCTATAGTGCTGTTGCTCCAACACCAACATCATCACAACCACCATACATACTTCCCCTGTTTCGCAACCTCCCACCAGCACCGGAACTGCACCCATAGGCTCCCCACAGTACTCTCCAACAATGCCATCACCTTTAGTTTCAACTCCATCACCGGCGTCTGCTACGCCATCACCAACCTCACCGTCAGTTTTAAAGTGATATAACACAGCACCCAAATAATGCATTTTACCCTCTAAAATGCATCTTGCAACACACTCTAAAGGAAATTAATCACAACGAAACTACTTATTTGTACTTGGAGAAAAACAGAAGATAGAAGAAAGAGTAACCAATTACTGATGAGACAATATAACAAATAGAAAGAGTGCAAAGCTGAATAACAAGCTTAGTTAGTTACTCAGTTACCTTTGAGAGTGAAGAATATCTTTGGTTAGTGTAACCACAGGCTCAATGTCCCTCAAAATCTCCTCTTCCTTCTCCTTCCACAGGTGGTACGTGTTTGTAGTCGGTGTGGCGGCAGTGCACCATGCTCGATGCTGAGGCGGCGCAAGAGTGAAGCGAAGGTGCCGATGAAGCAAAAACTGGCGAAGAAGATTAAAAGGAGAAGAACTTGTCATAACTAAAACTTTCCAGAATAATTGCAAATCTCAAAATCAGCACTACAACATATACTTTATATATTTATTTCTACATAGTACATAGAATGAAAATAATCTAAAATTCAAAACCATAATAAAACCCTATAATAGCAAAACCTAGCAAAACTAGCGGTGATGAACCCTAGCAGAAGAACGCTGGCAAATTGGAAAAGATCAGAGATGATGGCAAGCAAAACCTAGAGAAGCTCAAAACAGCAACATTGTTACCAAAAACCCTATAATAGCAATATCAACATTATTAAAATTAGGATTCAAAATGAAAAAGGAAAAGGAATAGGCAGAATCATAGGTACCTATGGTGATGAACAAGCGAGCAGAAATGATCGAAGCTCGAACTGCTAGCAGAGACGATTGAAGGTCAAACGCGAACAAAGTGGATCGAATCTCGAATGCGAGTAGAGAAGATTGAATCTCGAACTACAAACAGAGAGAATCAAAGCTCAAACGCGTGTCAAGATCTCCATTGCCATTCTTGAAGAGAAGAAGATGAAGATGAAGATGATTTAGGAAACTATCATTTGCGTGCACAGATCTACAACAACTTAATCTAAAGGAAAACAAGAGCTCACCTTATGAAGCAGGCTATCCTTAGGGAGAAAGCTCCCAATGGTTTTCCCATACACTTCACAAGTTAAGAAATGAAAGAGACGCTTGGTGTGTTTGTAATTTCAAAAATTAGGGTTGGGATTTTGTTTCAATAGAAGGTGAAAATGATGAATTGAATTGGGTTTTGTTTTTCTTTTTTTAGTTAAAGTGGGAAAAATAATTTTTGTTAAAATGTTTGGAGGGAAGATTATAATTTTAAGAAAAAATATTAATTTATTTTAGGTAACATTTATAAGTTGATGTTTATTAAAAATTTTAAAGAAACTTTTATAAAATGTAATATATGAATACAATAAATGTTGTTTATTTAATTTATTAAAGCAACATTTTTGTTATGTAGTTTAATTAACTAAAAAGGAACATTTATAACATGTTGATTTAAAAAAGTTGCAATAGTTTTATTTTTTGCAACAAATATTAAGAGTTGCTTTTTATTATTTTAGACAACATTTTTAAGTATTTTTTAGAATATATGTTGCCATAGATCAAAATTGTTGTAGTGGTGTGTGTGTGTGTTTTGAACTTATAGAATGTGTTGAAATGTTTTATGACTCGAAATGGAATTATTTGAGATATACTATTTTATTTGATTTGATAATCTATATTTAAAGGATTAAAGAGTTTGTTTTATTTAAAATTAATATGATTTGAATTGTTTAGGAGACCTGGACTACAAAATCGTAGTTAACGATGGTTACGATGCTAACCTAGATGCATCTGGCTCAAACTTAGTTAGCAGAAGCGTAATTAACCTAATGTGTAGGTCACACGTTAGATCTATTATACCGTACGAGCATACAAGAGAAAAGGGCTACCTCAGAGATAGAGCTGCCTAAGTGTATATTATTTTGATTTGATTTGATTTCTACACTGAGTACTCCCTTATTGATTCACTTCATTCTGTGATTTATAGTATTTTATAAATAAAATATATTTTGATATGTGGGTTATAGATATACTGTCTATTTACTAAGTTGTAAAACTCATCCTATCAATTTCTCATGATTTCCAGTCACAAGTATCAATTCTAGTACCATTTGCTAAATTTTTTGGCAAGTAACTTTAAAGATAGTAAATCATTTTGTCAAATTCTTAGATTTTATCCTCTATATTTCACTAACAGGATCTAGCCATGTCAACCTATTTTATGTCTTGTCAAAATAATGTATAATTTATTTTTAAACTACTATTGATATTTGTAAGGTTATTAAAAACAGTTGTAAATTTATTGCTTAATTTGGATATGGACTTGTGAGGCTTTTATAGAGATAAATTTTTTCGAGGATCAGTCATGACTCATTTTGGACCGTGACAAATTTATTCATCGGGTCCCCATCGAGGCCACCTTGGCTTGATTGAAATTCTTTGCAATGAGATCGAATGAAAAGAAACGAGTAGGATGATTGTCCTTTTCGAAAACAAGATGTTCAGTCCATGCCATTTATGCATTAGTGAATCGGTCCATGCCATTTATGCATTAGTGAAGAAGAAGTTTATCTCTTCCTCTTTTTATGGTATATCCTGAAGTTCCGCATCTATCTCCTCAATATCATACACATGATTAACTAGATAAAGTTCAATTGTTGGATTTCCTCCAACAACAACCCCTCATGGCTTTTGAGATCCCATTGCATTAAATCCTCTAAAAATACATTTGAATTTAACCTTCTATGATATCCTCTCCTGACATCTTCATATCAATGTTCAACATTAAGTTTATATTTGTTTTATTTATGCCATTTGATTAGCTATTAACCTAACATCTAAAAAATTTTCTTACGTCACATCCTTTAGAATGATAAGATACTCCAACAAATGAATTATTGGATAACAGAAATACCACTCTAGTACCAATTCAATGTCATGATCATCGTGTAACAAATACCTCAATGAAACAATGATTAGTCTTCTACGAATTATGAAACAAATCTAGATTTCTTTCACAAATAAAAAATTAATATTTTTCTAATACATCGCATATATAATAAATACATATATCTAAATATAATAATTATTACAATAATGCTCCACATCCATATAAAAAACCTATCCAAGTCATCCAAGCACTTTTTCTTTAACGCGCCTCCCCCTCCCCCAAAGTTACGTGAAATATACGCGTGCCCCTCTCCCTCTTATCAACGTAACAGATTTACGTAAACCTCTTCTTCAACGTAAATATTCTTCTTCTTCTTCTTTTCTTCAACGTTAACGATTTACATTGTAATTTTCGGATCTGCAATCTCTACTACTCGTCGTTCTTCTTCTTTTTTTCTTCTCTTCTGTTCGTTGTTCTTCTCTGTTGCTCGTCCTTCTTCTTCTTCTTTTTCTTCTTTGATTTTGTGAATTTATCTTTTTTGTTTTTAGATTTCAATATTCTATCAAAACAATGAATGATTCAACTTCAAATCAGTTGAATGAGACCATTTTGGATTATTCTTCTGAAACAAATCAAGCGGATGAGGTTTTGGATTTTCTTTTGAATCAAATTGAATGTAATGCAATTGTTAAATTGAATTGAATTGAATGTACGCATGTGTTATGAATTGAATGTATACATGATGGATAATGTTTCGTTCATTTAATACTATACAATTGTTTCACCATAATAACATGTTCAGTACATTCTACAGAAAGCTGTTTGAATTTGATTTTATATAATGGATAATGTTCCGTTCATTTAGTACTATAAAATTGTTTCACTTTAATAACGTGTTTGGTTCATTATGTAGAAAGCTGTTTGAATTTGATTTTATATAATGGATAATGTTCCATTCATTTAGTACTATACATTTGTTTCACCATAATGACGTGTTTGGTTCATTATGCAGAAAGCTGTTTGAATTTGATTTTATATAATGGATAATGTTCCATTCATTTAGTACTATACAATTGTTTTACCATAATGACGTGTTCGGTTCATTATGCAGAAAACTATTTGAATTTGAATTTATATAATGGATAATGTTCCAATCATTTAATACTATACAATTGTTTCACCATAATAACATGTTCGGTTCATTCTGCAGACCAGGTATATTATGGATGAACAATTTATCCCAAAGGTCGGGATGATTTTCAAGACACTAGAAGAGGCTGGAAAGTTCTACAAAAATAATTCTAAAGAGTTCAGGAGTTTCTGAAAATGGATACTGATAGCAACCTTTTTTAAAATTATCTCTCTGTTATATTGATATATGCACTTTTTCGGTTCACCCTGTGTATTAATTTCGGTTCATTTGTTTTTTTGGGGCTCTTAATGTTTGATAAATACCCTGATTCCATTCACTATTAACCTGGAACAAAAAAACAACCATACAGTTCCAACAGATATATATATATTAACATCTCAGACCAACAGGACAAGGACTGATCCATCTTGAATTTGATATATACATTAACATTAAATTTCCAATAACATTTACATTAATATTCACATATATACATTGTTTGGTTTTTTAAACAAGTTAAACAAAATAGTGTTAATTACAACTAGTCAAATAAAGTATATCCTATTTACTATCTATATCCCCAAATGTGAATTTACAATAAGGGTTGGAGAGGACAGCAGATGACTTTGGGAGTCTTATTTCTTCAGAGGCCCGAATCACTTGGTCTCTGATTTTGTTCAGTTTGTGCAACAGAATATTTGGACCATATTTGAGCTTGAAGCCAAAAACATTTGGTCAATACTTCACTCAATACACCGACAAGCACAATCATGCATATTTTAATCAAGTGAATCAAAATGGCCAACCCAACTGAACCAACCACCATTCATGTGCTGAATGAAACGTGATAAATATTCAATCATCAAAAAAATTTTTCTGCATGTGAAAAAACTCAACTGAACACATAACAATCAGGTGAATCAAATGACAAACACCAGTGAACCGAACACCAATCATGTGCTGAATATAATGTGATAAACATTCAATCATTAAGTAAATCATTTCTGCATGTAAAAGGACCCAACCAAACACACTAATAATCAAATGAATTAAAATAACCAACTCTGCTGAACTGAATTTCATTGATGTTCTGAATAGAACTTGATAAACATTCAATCAGCAAGAAAAATATTTCTACATGCAAAAGCACTCAACTAAACGTACTAACAATCAAGTGAACCAAATGACAAACACCTGTGAATCGAATACCAATCATGTGCTGAATATAACGTGATAAACTTCAATCATCAAGTAAATCATTTCTGCATGCAAAAGAATTCAATTGAATGCACTAACAATCAGGTGAATCAAATGACAAACACCAGTGAACTGAACACTATTCATGTACTGAATAAAATGTGATAAACGTTCAATCATCAAGTAAATCATTTCTATATGCAAAAGAACTCAACTAAACACACTAACAATCAAATGAATAAAAATGAGCAACTCCACTGGATAGAAAGAAAATAAGAACACATTTCCATTCCTATGCCCTAGTTACGCCAAAAAATAGAATTAGATTAAGTCAATCTACTAAACGAAGTAACTCAATTCAGTAAACCTAAAATGCAATTAAGAGAAATGCGAGATTGTAAAATTTTAAATGAACAGTAATTTTTATCATACCTTTCACATGCAGAAGAAAATTTGTCAAATTTGTTAAGCAACAAATTTTAGTTAAAAAGATATATGAATATCAGTTGAGCATAACTAAATATGATAAAAACTTTTATCTTTTAAAAAGTTTTCACTATAAATAATTACAAAAATGGTATTTGGTACATTTTAGTATACTCATAACAACCATACAATAGTAGAAATAAGAGTAGAAATGGAAAAGAAAATGGAGAAGTCTAGTAACTTGAATGGTTGAATTCAATAAATGGGTTTTTTTTTGTGCATGCTACGGTGCTTATATATATTTGCCTAACTTACTAAAAAAAGATAAAAGTTAATATTTAAATTAAAAAATATAAAAATAAATAAAATTTTTAATATTTAAATCTTACCATAAAAAGTAAGTTCAGCAATTTCGACACTAAAACCATAAACACCACAGAATTTATCTTTTTTTTAATAGTGAAAATGTTGTATTTTATCGCGGGAGGTGGACCTTATTAATACTAAAATCGGGGAAGACTAACTTAATATCATTAAAATCGGAGGAGATCCACCGATTCTCCCTAAAATTGAGGTGGTTCCACTCCATTTTCCTAATATATTTGTGTATGTAATAAGAATTTTTTTAGAAGTGACAATTTAAATTAATTTATTTCAATCAAATTTCCCTAAAAAGGTAGACGCCAAAAACGGAAGAAAATTCAACTCTAGACCTCTTTTTTCGTTTTTCTTTAAAAAAAGTTCAATCATTTACAAAACAAAAAATGCAAATAATTTATTTGACGTAAAATCATTAAATTATAAAGATATAAATATCTCAATTTTTTATTCATATGCTTGTAAAAACCTGTATGAAAATCTAATTTTTAAAACATTTTTGTGAAAATATATATATTGGTTGTTTTTGTTAATTTAAAATTTTTTATCTATTTAGAAGTATTTTTTTTGTAGTTTACTCTTCTTTAAACCCTTGTTGTCCAAAACGAAACAAACTATTACTCTAGACTTCCTTTTTCATTTTCTTAAAATAGATATATTTGTCGTAAAATTATTAAATTTTAAAACTGAAAATTTTTTATTTTCAATTATATTTACAAAAATTATGTCAAAATTCAATCTTTAAATATGTTAAAAATATTTTTGTCGTTTTATTCTTTAAAAATATTTTTATCATTATTTAATTCTTTTAGAAATATTTTTAGTCAAAAATATTATTTATACATTAAAATTAGCTAATAAAATTAATTATTACGTATTTATGTATAAATACATATATTGTTTAACTCATTTTTAATATATATTTTATATTTTAACATATATTTTATATTAATAATTAATATTGATGGTTAATTTTAGTATATATGTAGTATAATAAATTTTTAGTCACCTTCTTAAACCAATGCTGTCACATCATTGTATAGTTCTTTTCTTTTCAATTTATTGTTTTTAAAAGAAAAAAAAATTGAACTAATTTCATGATCAAGGTATTGATTCGGATGAGATCAAGTCTAAGTAGGCAAATATTGCCACATAAGATTTAAGAGTTCAGATCATAACTTGAACTGAATGGGCGATGGTTGATGATTGGACCAACAAGATAAGCTTATCCATCAATTCTCAATGGGCAATCTGCCACATCAGACACATGCAAATATGAAGAAAAATTTCCACCTCTCGTTGCACACTCAAATCACACATCACACTGCACAAATTCCCTCACTCTCTTCACATAAGCTTCCAGGCGAAGTAACCACCTAACAAGAGAACAAAGAAAGAACCAATAGAGAACGCGGAAAAAAATAACAGGAATGGCATCTACTTCAGCAGTTTCAATGGCTATGCCACCAACATACACAACCCAGAAAAAGGTTGTTGGGGTGCCTAGCTCTGAGGCATTCTTGAAGCCACTTCCTCTAAGGACTCCAAAGGGTGTTGCAGCATCAGCAACAAAATCCAATGGTACGTTTCAAGTGAGTGCTTCCATGAAGGAGAAGGTTGTGACAGGGCTCACAGCAGCTGCATTGACAGCTTCAATGATGGTTCCTGATGTGGCTGAGGCTGCTGTCAGCCCTTCACTCAAGAACTTCTTGCTCAGCATAGTAGCTGGTGGAGTTGTGCTTGTGGTCATTGTTGGCGCTGTCGTTGGTGTCGCCAATTTCGATCCTGTTAAGCGAAGCTGAAGGAATTCTTGAGATGCTGCAGGGAATTTTAGTGTTTTATCTTATGATGATTTGTATCTGTAATGTTTTTTTCAGTAATGAACTGAAACCTCTTGTGTCTACTACTAGTATGTGTGATTCTTGTGCTTTATCTGAGCAGACCCTTCTCAACTCTTAAAATCTAATCTTTGTTTTGGCACGTCATAGAACAGATTAATGACTAATGAGAAATAATTCAACTGAGGAACATTTTGGAATATGAAGCATAAATAGCTGACAAAAATGATCACATATCAGAAAGTAGGAAAAGCAATAGTTGATAACTCGCATGAAATTCCACTGGGATGGGAGCAATGAAATATTCAACAAAACGAAAAAGAGAAGAAACATAAAATCCTCAACTTTTTAAGTTATTTTAAATATGTTTTACATTAGGCTCAAATGACACAATAACAATAACTCGACCATTAATGACCAATTCTATGTAAGCTTGTACACTAATACTATCAGGTATCCACCAAGTCACATCTCATGAAAGCATGCTGAGAAAGCTACAATTACTGCCTACAAAACTTGGAAATCGATTCAAGCATGTATCTACTCTCTGAAGAGTAATTAACTTTATCTGCCTTGACTACTGTTACCTTAACCCTCTGTTCATCACCATACAATTCCTCTTTGATTTTAAGCCTAAACACAAAATGGTTGAAGAGGCTACTCTTGATTATTTTCCCGAACTTGTCATCATCCTGCTCTTCATACTTCAACAAGTACAGCTCTTTCGCTGGGTACTCCATAATCTCTTCCCCTGCTTCCTGAAAAGCAGTTACCCAAGTTATTCCTGTATGATCCACAATTTGAGCTTGAAGAAGGTACCGGTAATCACACTCCTCAAACTCTTGGTTGCATCTATCACACTGCCATCTTGCGTCTCCTACCCTGGTCACTTTCTTACTGCACTGTCGGTCTCCAACCATCAGAGGGCAAGCTGTGTAACAAAACGTATCTGTCTTGATGAATGATATGGTTGCCCTCACTGTTATCCAGTCTGGCTTATCAGACCGCCCCAGGCCTTCATCCTTGATCTGAGACACAGTTTTACGTATCTCATTCTTTGGTCCTCCTGGCAAAACATCCTTAGAAATGGATCGAGAAACTGAATCCTTTCCCACTCTATCAAACCATTCTCTCAAGGTATGAGCCTCAGGCAAGTCCGGGTTTATGGAAAGCTGTGTAGTAGAAATAGTACCAATAGATTTTCCACTGAAGTCGTTAACCTTCCCTGCCTTGACTGCCACAATGGGGAAGGACCCAGCATCAGCCATCTCTTGCAGCTTTTGTCCTTCCCTGTTGCAGAATTCGCCCCAAAGGGTTAACTCGACACTCCTGCCAGAGGAGTCCTTTATATTCAAAATTCTTCTCTGAGTTTCCATCCCATTCTTCCTCAAGATGGGAACCGAAGGATTCACAGATATCACAACCCCAATAACATCAAGAATGGCATTATTGTCAACATTCTCAAGGTCAATTATTGGCCTGAAGGAGAATTGCTGTTTAGGAATAGAATCATCTTCATCCGGACAAAGTTCAACATTTGAATTTGAATCCAATACAATTTCCCAATCATTCTTCAAATGGTTAAAATTTTTCTGCGCAGGTTTCAAGCTACCTTTGGATATTGTGTAAACTTTACCAACTTGAATTGCATTGTAGAAACGATCTACAACAGCATTAAAGCAGGTTACTCGTATTTCACCTCCATCAGAATCAAGGAGATCAAATGAGAAAACTTTCCCATCTCCACGAGCATTATTGTAGCGGCGCAGATCCCCTTTTGCGGTTACCCTTGCCTTGATTGCCCAACGACCTTGGTAAGGATTTAAAGCTGCTATGGGAATGATGCGTGCTGGTGCCTCATTTTTCACAATAGCACCACGGTTTTTGTAAACTGGAGGTGGCTGATATGCAGGTTGAACTATTGGCCGGAAACTCTGTGCAGCATGACCTGTTTGAGAAGTCTGTTGTTGATTATTATTATGACCCCTGGATGATGTCTGCACAACTTTATCAGGTGATGTTTTCTGAGTTGGTAAATTAGATTCCCCAAACGGTTTTGGATTCCCAATGATCTCGCAATCTGGGATTATAGTTTCCATGTTGAGTACTACAATAATCCTGTTCAAGGACAAGCAGAAATAGAAGCATAGATTAATATTATCTGATAGATTCATAATTGCATAAACTAAATTCCACTGCAAAATGTTTTTGTTTCTTCATAATTCAACTATATGCAAAACTCTTCAACAACCAACGTTAAGGCTTTGCCAATCTTCGACCATTCAATGAGGTTGCACATTTTAATTCTTATCACCAACCATTACATAAGAGATAGAAGCCAAAACTCAATGGAGAAGGAAAGTTGTAAAATTATGCACAAACTATTAAACTACGGGTTTACCTAACCAGTTGCCTTGCTTGGCTCAATTTCGTATGGAAAATATAAAAGACTTCAACTTTTCAATGCATTTGATGAAGCAAAAGTTCGAAACCTATCCTAATCTTGATTCCTTAACTAGTTGCTTTAACAAAACCTTTAAAACCATTTGCATCACCTGTGGGGCATCTCAGAACCTAAAAGACCTTGAACTCAATCATTAACAGGTTACTCCCTGAATTTTACAAAAAGTTTTCAAATAAATGAGATAGAAAACTCACCAAACACATGAAATAACTAAATTGAAAGAAAATTCAAATGTCCTAATTCACTGAAATTTAAACCACAGGATCGTAAAATTCCAGACAAAGTTGCCAGTATAAAAAATGCCCTATTCTTTTACTATAATTGTTAGAAATTACTTTAATCTAAAACGAGAGAGAGAGAGAGAGAGAGAGACTTGCGGTTTTGGAGAGGGCTACAAATGTACTCGAGGAGCTGAACGACGGAGCCTTTCTTGACTCGGTTGGTTCGGACTCGGTCGTTGAGCTGAGTTGCGAGCATGGCTTGGTGAGACGAAACGGCGTCGGATAGCAACATGCGGTACCGCTGCTGCTGCGAGTTGCTACTGCTTGAGATCAGCGACAAATCGAGAACCTGAACCAGCGGTTTCGAGTTCACGTCGCCGCCTATTATTGACGGAATCGCGTTTGCCGTTAGATTCACCGACATGCTTCCCCCTCCTTGCCGTTTACCAAGATTAGCGATTCCCCAACGGAGAAGACAAAAGTGGAACCCTTGGAAATTGAAAACAGGGACAGGGAGAGTGCGAGAGAACGGATTTTGGAGGGAGAGGAAGAAGTTTATTACTTATTAAATCTCAAATTGTTCCAACAAATGTTCATAATAAAATTAGTTAATAATTTATTTGTTTAATGCGCATATTAAAAATTTAATTAAAAATGACGAAGGACTAATTTATTTTACGAAAATAATTTTTGAGCATTTCTTAAAATGTGCTGAAAAATAGGATATCTAATAAAAATTTCTTAAAACTAATTTAAATATTTATTTTCAGTTATTCTACACAAAAATAAGGAATGGGTGATAATATTTTTTAATTATTTTTTCAAATTATTCATATTTTTATTATTTTATTTTTTATCTTCAAAAATTATTTATTAAATGATCATTTGAGAATAATATTTAATAAAAAAAATAATATTTTTTAAAAATAAAAATTATTTTTTATTTAAAAAGACAAAATATTTGAAAACTCTTGTAAAACTATCAATAGAACTCTTGATCGCAATTATGAAATTTTTTTAGTTTTATCTATTGTTATTTATATATTAGCAATGGTAACACCCCATATTTTTAAATTTTAATTAGTATTAATTTATTTTAAGTTATGATTTATTTATTAAATTAAATTCATTATTTTTAGATATTATTTTATTAAAAATAATTAAATTAATTTTATAATTATTTAAATTTAATTAAATTCAGATTCTTATATATATTTTTATTATGATAAAATATTTTATATAATTAAAATTATAATTTTAATAATTTATAAGTCATAATATATATATATATATATATATATTCATTTGAGTAAATTACATTTTTAATTTAAAAATAGAGTTTAGTTAATGATATTATTATCAAGCTCGATATCTGCCGATATGAGTAAATATCAATACTTTTCGGTGGACTTAGTTTTTCTAAGACTTCATCGTATATCTTTTATCATTATATTATTGATGTCATTTAAATTAGTAACTCATATATATTATTACTTGTATTTTAATATATCCACATTTCATAATTATCTGTTTAAAATATTTATAACTTGAATTGCTGACTCACCAACCCAAAAAAGCGACACTCAACACCCATGTGTCACCAAACTATATTAGTCATCATAGTCACCATTAATCATCATCATTTGCATCTCATTTAATGGAACCACTAATGAAAAAAAAAAAAAAACAGAGAATGTCGTGAGTGAGAAGAATGTGATTTCATGGCACTGTAAACTTCGGTGTTTGATTTCTTGAGTTCCATAACTCCGATAAAAAATCTAATCCGATTAAAGTGTTTGTCTTTTCCTCCTCTTCATGTTGACGTCACTTTTGTTCGGGAGAAATCGACGAAGGGAGCTGCTAAACCTTCCATAGCCTCAATTGTGAGGAGCGTTGCCGTCGAGTTACCACAAGAAGAGTAAGACAAGATAGAGAGGGGGACGCAATGGAGAAGAGAGGAAGGTGTGGTGGTTCCCTTCACCGCCGTTGCTATTTCAGGTTGACCGGAAGAGTGGAGGTGACGGTGACGCTGCTGCGTGCGACAACAAGCGGCTGCGTTGCCGCCGAAGCTCTCTGCCGCTGTTGCTGGATAAGAGAAATAAAGTTTTTAGACGCGTTTGGTTTTATAGGTTCAACTATTCGAGGTATGGGTGACTTCTTAAACTCAATTTACTATCAAGAATTGTTACAAGTCGATATTAATGCGAAAATTGTATTTTTAAGATTTTCATAAGCCTTAAGAATTTAATTAAATTGCTTTGGATGAATGAAATTATTTTCTTTATTGAATTACGATTTGTTTGAGTTGGTGTGCAGTCGTTGATAAGAAATTAATTTGGAAAGTTGATTTGGTTGAATATTATGAAAAGTGATTTTCTTGGTTTTGTTGATTTATCGGAAATGATTTTGAGAATTGCAAATGATTTGAGATATGAAAATGATTTGATTTCGGAAGCGGTTCGATTTTGAAATTGGTTTGATTTTGAAATGATTTAATATTGGAATTGGTTGAAAAGACGTTGATAGATGGTTTGGTTGGGACCCTTGAAGGGTGGCAGAAGTCCGACTTTTAGAGGAGATGCTGTCAAAATTTCTATAAAAATTGGAGATTTGATTTAAAGTGTTATTTAAAAAGGTTTGGATTCAAGAATTATATAATTTGATTTCGAATTATTAAGAAAAGAAATGAAGTATGTTTTGGAGCTTTATTTATTAAGAAAATTATTATGTTTCGAATTTGGTTTACCTAAGGAAAGAATTATGATTTGAGTCTTTTGGAAAATTTTGATAAAGTAATTATGAATTGAGTTTGATTACGATTTTCAATATTATTAAAATGTGAGTATAGTTGATGTTGTGAAGACGGTCATTTTGTCTCGCTTATGGATTTGGTGAGTTGAGGATGAGGGATTCCCTCTCTTGTTGTGGTATGGATGTGGGGAAGGTGGAAAGGCACTCCTTCATATTGTTTTTTCCCACATTTTTCTCTGGTTGTAAGGTAGAAATGCACACTCCTTCGATGTAGAAAGGCACTCTCTTCGTAATTCCTCCAAGAGAAGGTGGAAAGGCACTCTTCTTCGTTTGTGTTCCTCTTAGGGATGTGCAACCTAGAGACAATGTCTGGGTTAACTACCAGATGTGTCGGGCTCTGGCAATTTAACCGACACGTGAGCTCACAGTCAGTAGGACGGACATGCATCATATTGCATTTGTTTGCTTTGTCTGGGTGTGCTTAAGTGTTTTGGTTTGCCTATCTTATTATTTTTGTCTAATTGTTATTTGTCGTACTTGATGTAATTGCTCTCTGATTGTGTTTGCCTTCGTTGTTTGTGCCTGTGATTGATTATGTTTTGGGATCAAGTTTTGATGGTGATTTGTTTTGGATTTGGGCTGGAGGCCGAGTTGATTTGATTTCGGCCAGAGGCCGTGCTTGGTTGGATCTATGGTAAGTTTTGTTAAAATAGTTTCTTAGTAGGCAGTAGAATGTATGGAATGTTATTTTTCTTGAAATTTTTAGAAGAATAATATGAGTTTTTTAAATTTGGATAATGAACTAACGATCATTGTGATTGAAAATAGTTTTACTTAAAATATCTTCTTATAACAATTCTTAAACCCTCTACTGAGAACCAGCAAGGACGATGTTCTCAACCCCTATAGACTTCTCTTTTCAGGACGAATGAAGAAGCTTGCAGAGTTTTTGGTAGGTTCTTAGATATGCTATTTCTATTTGTATACATATGATATAGATTTTTCTCGCCTTTATTATTTATATTCTTGTAAGAGGGATAGGAATCGTGACTGTAATGATGTATGTATATAATATTTTTAAGTTACTTGAGTAAAAAGTTTGGTATATATGTATATGCTTATTTGTTTTCATGAAAAAGTGTTTCTGTTTTTTTTAAAGAAAATAGCGATACGGTTTCGAGTCAAAGGCTCTTATTTTATTATGAAGTATATGAAGTCGTCGTAATACTTCTTGCTATCAGAGTAGCGCGGCTGGAAGCGTGACATTCTGATAGTAAGGGTGTTACAACAATTGCGCTTTTTATAACATTTTACTAATATCACAAGTAATTTTTTTATAGTTACTAACCTATATAAATTTAACAATAGACGTGAATACAACTCTGTCTGGACTAAGTATCTAGACTAGACCCGCTCAATTCGGGTTAGACCTGACCTGGTTTCGGTAAAAATGAGTGGAACCCGAAATCAGAATATGATATGCACCTTTAATCAGACTAGGATTGTGTCTCCGGTCACCCCGCCTAATTCGGTAAAATCCTAACTCTTAATCTTTTATCTCCCTCACCCTCTTTTTTTTTCGGATTTGGATCCTCTAAATTTTGAATTTCACTTTAGAGAGTAAAGTGTGATCTCTCACCATTTATTTTATAGGTGGGACTAAAAATAAATATGAAAGAGAAACCATTCAAGGATAGAAGATCACACTTTACCCTATAAAGTATAAATCAAAATTTAGAGGATCCAAATCCCTTTATTTCGGCACCTCTCAACCTCCCTCTTCAATTTTGCTTTCTTTGTTCTTATCCTTTCTTTACATCATATACTCTTTTTTCTTCACTATCAACCACTAACAACTGCGCCTACCCCCAGTCACCACCGCGGCCTATCACCACCATATCCTCTCATTCGCTGCCTTTGTTCGGCTCACCGCGCATCTGTTCTGCTTTGTCTCGCCATCTACTTCTACTTCAATTTGCCTTGTCATGCTATTTTTCTACACCACCTAAGTACTGCCTCGCCAATATCTATTCTGCATAGCCACACTGAGCCTCTACCTTGCTTCATGTTGCAACTGCCCATGCAGCTGTGTTGCTGTTCTTCAAGCATGTGTTGTTCCAGATTTGTTTCTAATGCTCGTACTATTCCAGATGACCATATTTGTTCTTGGAGATCATCCCCCCTTTATTAGATTTATTGTGGTAATATATTGTTTGATTTTTTGTGCCTAATGATATATCATTTAGATGTGTTGTTTGAAATTCAATATATGTTATATATGTTGTTTAAATATATATGTAAGTATGTTGATTTTAGTTTCTGTAAAAAAAAATCTTAATTTTAGTGACGATAGTTTGTTTTCATTTTTTTTCAGTTTAGACCTGGGTTTAAACTTGGTGCAAACCTGGTAAAAAGTGGCCCAAAATATAGAAATTTTGTTGGGTCTAGGGTAGGGTATAGGTTTCAAAAATATACCTAGTCATGATTTAAGGCTAGGTTTAGGCCGAGTCAAATCTGGCATCGTCCGGTCCATGGACACTCCAATCCAACACGACGTAGGCATAGTTCCAAGGTATAATCACAAAAATAACACAACAACAGAAAATAACATCAATTCAACAACAATAAAGACTAGCAAGAAGCTCCAGAATAGAAAACCACAATAAAACAGTAAGCTTAGCTCCACTTACATGACAACAGACAATAAAAAACAAAACATAATCTAGATCTAGATAATTCATCATTCTTTTATCCACTTCTCTGTTTACAACTTCAGTACTGATCTCTTTATACATATACTTCACAAGACTCCAATAAAAATTACTAGGCATTAGCATTATCTCATCATCTGTGTCCTTCCTGGTCCCCACCCAACCATGATAGTAGCAACCATAACTAGGATTCATTCTAGATGTCCTCATAAATAACGGTTAGCTACCTAGATGGAAACTCCTCTTCATGTGCTAGTTTTCCTTTCTCAACATCAACAATCTTCTTTCGACTTTTTGTTGGATCCATACTACATTGAGTCTTTGCTACATCTTGCTTTATTTTCTCTATATCCATCTTTTCTTGCTTGAAAATTTGTTGTTACAATCACCCTATATGCTCAAAATTACAACAATGAATAATGACATCTACTCTTTTTCTTTTCAAGCAAATTACATTCATCTATGTGTCAAAGCATCATACCACATCACCTAGTCATACACAGCTTACGCTGAGCCTTCAACATAGCACCTCATAACTCCCACACCCAATTTCATGAGAAGAACAAATGATGAACTGATTCCTCTTTCTTGTCGCTAAGGACATACATCACCATCGTATGGGTATAATATTATATCTGGTTAACTTTTTTCTAGTATTAAGTTTTTCTTGTAAAACAAACCAAGCCAATAGCTCTGCTTTTAGTGGTGTTAAATTCCTCCATAGTTTTCTTGCAATTTTACACCTTTGGTTATTCCCCTCTTCTTTATTATTGTACAACAACTTCAAAATATATTGAATAGCTTGCAGAATTATTATGTTTCCAACCTAGATTGCCCTTATTTTTCTCATGAATATTAATATATTCTAAAATGGAGAGCATGTCTTTATTTAAGTCTTCCTCCCAAACCCTTAGGATGTGTGTATTCTCAGGAATATTTTATTTCTATATTTGGTTTAAGGTTTAAAATATTATTCTCAAGTATATTTTATTCTAGGGAATTAAATTACCATCATTTTTATTCCGATATTCCCTTGGGTATATTTAATTCCAACGGGAATGAAATTTGTATAATAAAAGAAAAAAAAAACTAAACTACCCTTATCTAAATAACAAAATCCAACCCTTTTTCAGATCTCTCCCTTCTCATTTCACCAAAAACCAAAACCCTAGTAGATTTTTTTTTTCAAATTCAAGGAAGCTCCACTGGCGTCGGTGCCACCTCGCCATCAATTTAGGTTTGCACGACCACCGCGCACCTTTTTCTAGAGGTAGGAGTCACTTCGATCTCTTTTTCACATTCGCGTTCGTGTTCCTCTATATCATTCACTCTCTGTTTTGTTCATTTTCAGTGACGAAGAACGAAGAAGAATGACGATAGTGATGGTGAACTGCCTTGCAAACTGAGAGCCAAACTAAATAGTGAAGGTATGTTTTCATTTTCAGTCGTTCTTTGAATTATTTTTGGATGGAGATTGGGTGTTCTGAACTTTAGGGTTTACTGATTTTTCGAGTTTCTACTTCTTGCTTCGTTAGGATTTGCTTTCTGATTTTGTATCTTTTTTGTTAAGGTTTGTTGATTCTGCATTTTTGCTTTATTATGATTTTGTTAAAATATTCTAAACTATTGTTTGCTTGTAGTTTAAATGCAATGGTCCCTAAGATAATCAATGCCCATATCTTGTTCAACAATTGCATTTGTGTTGTTTGTGTGAATGGTTCTGATGAATTGGTTGTTGTTCTACTTAGTTTTTATGAAATTCATTTTTATGCAGCTCTTGATTTTGAAGTTTTAAAGTGTTATAATTTTGGATATTTTTCATTTTGCTTCATTATGATTTTGTATTTTTGTGTATTATTTATTTATTTTTTGCTGAGCTCTGTTTGTGCTATGATTTATTGACATGAGGGTTTGTGGTAGGTTTGAAATGTTATTAACTTAATCTATTGTTGACTGTTTCAATGCCTAATTCCACCGCATTTCCTGGTATGCTTGTATTTGGATTCACGATTCCTTTATTCCTCCAATTATGTATTTCTTTTCTCTGTATTCACCTTCACTTTGATTGTGATTGAGATTATGACTATGATTTTGGTTGTTAATATAATAATTAAATAATCAATAAATTTTGGTTGCTACATTCTCTGTATTGCATTGCAATGAATCTGCATTATATATGCTATGTTATTCTATGCTCCTATACTTGTATAACTTCACTATTATGGACAATGGAATTCTAAAATACAATCCATGTTTACACTATTTATGTGTTTTATAGTTTCTATTTGACCTAACATCTTTCCTTTTTGTTTTTTGCAGAACTTGATTTTCAGGTTCCTTCAAAGTGTAAGTCCTTGCCTACACTCAGTAGTACCTACCTCTATTCCTGAATTCTTCTATCCTTTCTATAACTTGAGTTTTCTTTATTGAATTGTGTTTTTTTGAAGAAAGCTCGCATTCAGATTTGACTCTTTGAGTAAAAGGATTTGAGGATTGAAGACCGTATCATTATGAGTCCTTCATACTTAATTGAAGTTTCTTTTGAATTCATAGTTATTGACATCTTTGGACAACTTGAGATTATTGAATAAATAATGAAATTTCTCATGGATAGATTCACCAATATTTTACATATGATCTCCAAGTATTTAAATAATGTCTATAAATACTAAAGTAAATAGTATTTTCTTCCTTTTCTTATAATGGTATTGCAAATAATTTCACTAGTGTTTTTACTATTGCTATACACATGGATTGAGAATTTTGATGAAAATTTGGCTATGCTTTTGTGTTGTATGACTATGTTGATAAATTTTTATCAAGGATAACAATTTTTTATACTAATTGAGATTAGTTTCAGTTTATTTTATCTTATCTATAGTTGTAACTTGTAAGTTTGTCTTTATCATGTTTTTATTGTACATAGGTTCTTTTATTTTATTGTTATCCAATAACTTATACATAATATAGCAGTACCAGAAATGTGGTGATTAACCACAGAAAAAACCGTGGCTAAAATCAAGAAAATCCATGGTAATTAAGCGTTAACAATGAATACATTTCCGTAGCTAACAAGGGCGACGCCTTTTCAGTTAAAGACTTACTTGTTGTCAATGAAACAGGTTATCAACGAAACAGGTTATCAACTATTAAAGACTTACTTGTTGTCCTTTGATCTCCTTAATCTTATCTTTCCTATTCTTTTTTCTCAGTTGCAACAAAAAAGATGCTAAACTCGTGGGAATGAAATAAAAGAAATAATATTAATGATGTATGAATAAACCAACAGTGAAAAAGTATTGTGTAATAAATTTTTATGAATGATTGAAAATATCAACCCTTATATAACACTGTAAATTGACAAGTTTAGGAATTAGTTACTCAACTCTATTAAATAGATGACTAAGTCTATTCACATATCTTTTCTTGGCCGTCTCAGTTTTAATCTCTTATCTAAAATCTATCTTATTTATTATCTATTTTGTTTTTTCTTTTATCTTATTGCTATTTGTTTTGGACCTGAATACTTTATCTTTTAAAATTGTAAAATTCGAAAGGGCTCAAAGCAGACATCAAATTGCTTTAGCTTTTATGGTTCATCTCTTTTATTTCTGGGCACCCACTTTTTAATTTTTCCCACCCTTGTTTCTTATCAAAACAGGATGCTTGAAGTGAGAAGAGGAAAGCCAACTAACAAGCTATGACCACTGATAAATCTGCAATCGACAATGGTATGTATCTCGAGCGGCCTTTGGTCTTCGAATTCAACTTGTTCTTTCTCTTGTTCTTCTTCTACTTCGTTGTAATTTTTCTTAAATTCAAATAAGAATTTGGGCCCAGAATTAAGCAAATACATATTACACATGCATTTGTCTAGGCTTCCCAAGTGGCTCTGGTGGTGCCTAATCCCTCTGCCGCTGGATTCATGGCATCTCGGGAGGCTGTAATAACTAGGGCCGCCGCACTTGGACGAGAAGCTACCACTATAGGGTTCAAGCGATTCTTGGCTCTAACTGAAGCCTCCAAATACAGGAAGGATGGACCTTCCGGAAGCTTTTTCATCCATAATGAAGAGTGGGATTGAACGAACGTTCTTGTCAGAAGCTTCTGGTATGTTTTCCGTTGTTCCAGTAGTATCAGCAATCAGGGCAGGTGCAATTAAGGTTCACAATTATGGCAGGTGCAATTAAGCTTCATAAGTTTCAGCTTTCTTTGGTCATCAAAAGCATTTATAATTGTTGAAATATCTTTAATTAAAAAGGAAATACATTACTGGTATTTTCATAAACTCTGTTGCACTAAGGATTCACGTAACTCTTTGATAAGCTTTTGTAAAATGACACTGCCCTTTTTTTACTCTCAAAAGCAAGGGGAAAGACTGGAAGAGGGAAAAACATAATTGGCACGTGTTAATTTTTTCAGTGTCACAAAACAAAAATGCGTCTCTTCTGAAGTGTAGACAACTATCTTAGATCCCTTACATGAATTTATCATGTATTAGATACATACTTAGTTGAGGCGTTTTATCGAGAAAATTGTCCATCTTATCTCTTAGTGTTCTGTAATCATTTTTCTCGTGTCACTAATTTTAGGGAATTTTCTCAACTAATTCTGTATAGATGTCTAAATTTTTGCAATTATCGTTAGGGGAATAGCCAATTTTGCAGCTTATGCCTTTGCACATGCGATTCTTGTAAAAATTATCGTAGTTGCTTTCTTGTTGCATACTATTGATTATGAGCATGAAAGTAGTAGGAATAGCTTTGAAGCTTACATTTGAAGGCACAAATCAATTTTAGCACTTTCCGAGCTGATTTTTTACAATGACCGTGTTAGAATGTTGTCTTTTACAGATTAACTATGTGAACAAGGTAATCTTTGGAATCATATTTATCAGTGATGTAATGTATTCTGTTTGCTGATTATTGGAGAATTAGAAATAGAGTCATCTTTGCTGTTCCTAGAATTTTCAAAATATTTCTCAGTTTTAGATGGATATGTCCATGGCTTTTTCTAAAATAAAAAAGATTATGCATTCTCCCTCTTTCAGAATTCTATCGTGATATCACTAGCCAAATGAGCACGCTTTCATTGTGTAATTCAATATATAGCATTTTGAGAAGTTTGAAACAAGAGGCTTTGTAGTGTTTTTTCCCAATTACAATTGATTTGTCTCGGATGAATAAAGCTTGAGATGCAATACTTTAGGAATCGCATGGCATCTTACTTATTATAGTATCTCCACTGGACTCATGACAGAACTTCACCTCATTTTGACATTCTGTTTGTGAAGTAAAAATAGGTTTGTTGAGTTAGTAATTTGTGATAAGAGCTTTTCTAAGTAAGCTGTATGCTATTAGTTTAATCTGGAAACCTTTGCAGGCATTGGACACTTTCAACATTGCTGTCGTATCAACAGTTTACTATGTCATGTTTACAACATTTACCAATTTTGCCAGCATGATCATGTTTAAGGTAACTTTTACCTTTGTTCCCATTATGAATTTTTTGTTCCAAACAATTATTACTTTTGTTTAGACCTTAAAGCTGTGATACTATCTTCAAATATAGTAGTTTGTAGAAATAAAAATGCCTTATTCAGAGTGCATGTCAATGTAAAATTGAAAGATAAAACATGGATGGAAAATATGATAAACATCACTACCTATGGTATTAACAATAAATCAGTACTCTCTGGCTAATTTTTACAGAACATGGACATCTATATTTAGGCACACTGAATTTAACAATATGTTGTGAATTTGATTAGTTGAGACAGTGATCACGCTGCTAGAGTTACAATATAGAGAAAAATGAATGCACTCTATTCACAATGAGGTTCTAATTTGTATTTCAGACACCAAGACTCCAAGATTATACTTTAAAATTTGTTGATTTGTTTTCACATAAAATCTGTGTTGGCACTTTTCAAATGATGTTCTTCTCTACTTTGTGGTTTAAGTTTGGTGTTGTGCAGGACTGGGCCCCACAAATTTTTTGTTACATTCACCGGTGGATAATAAAGATTTTGAATTTATTAATGTTATATACAATTTTTGTTTATGGAATTAACAACATTACTATCAATACCAAGTATAAATAAAAATGTTCACATGGAAAATAAAACAAAGCAGAAAACAAAGTATAAAACAACATCATAAATTGAATTGGAAATTTCAGTACATCATACAGTGATGATCATATAGCTTGTTCAGCTGAAAACCAAATGTAACATTTAATAGAAAGACTAAGTCTAGATAAAATTGGAACAAGAAACTAAGAGAGCTAATAATATAGTGGAGTTATGTTCAACGAAACTAAACTAGAAGTACATCAGACATAATATTCTCCTGGATACCAAATTTCACAAAATCGTCTAGCTTTCTCACGAGCAACAGGATCCAAATCTTCCTTCCAGAATGGCTTCTTGTTGAGATCAAAATCCTTTACCGCAGCTTGAGTTTTTGGTGATTCAGTTGTAGAACGAACATATCCTCTCTTTTGAAAAAACTTTGCAATGTGTTGCTCTATGATGATAAATTATTTTTGACATGCCCACTCAAACTCACATGCTGGCTTAGTTTTAATGCTTATCTACATAGATAAAAAATGCAATGATTTATATTTAATTTATAGTGTTATATACAGGTGCTCGCAAACAATTTATTTTTAAAAGTTACCTTCAGATCCATTAATATAACATCTGCATCCCAATCAGAAGAAATAGTAAAATACGGACCCATGCCTTTGCAGATATTGCACGCTAAGTGCATATATCTCCTACAAGATTCCAACCAAACTGAATAACTATAGAGAATTATTAAATGGTAACATCATATTAAATTAGATAACAAAGCACAAACAGAATATTAAAGACAGCAAACCTCTATGCTAGAATCCATAGCAGAAGATGGGGTACTAGTGTAGAATGTATGTGAGAAGGGCGACTTTTCACAGATATTGGTGTGAACATTGAGTGCTATCAGCTAAGAATGTACATTAATCTTGTTACATCAAATATCGGAGGCCACATCGAGTGCGTGTTGCAACGAGAAGAATGGAGAAGCAGAAGCCATCTCCGTAGCAAACTTGATGCTTTGACCGCATTCAAACAAGTCACACTCTTCCATAGTAATCCAGGTAGAATCTTTTTCGCAAGGTCGTGTGATTGTCATTTTGTGTGACTTAGATAGTAACAAATACATCAAGATTTTTAAAGGCATAATTAGTCATATTTTTTATAATGACAATTAATCATATTCATATAAACAAATAAAAGATTGAAAAATCACTAGAATATACTAACAAAAAATTAGTTCTCATTCACTTCACACCCCAATTCAAATCATGCTCTCTATCAGAAGTAGTTAAACTATACTAAATACTATCATTGTATATAGAAGTAGCCATCAAAACTAAGAGTTAAATAAGAAATTCAAAATAGAATTAAAACCTGACCATGAATAAATTTTACATGTTCTTTATTATTTGTATTTCTTATCTTTTTATTCTTTACTATTTATTTATGGTGGAGTTAAATTTTGATTATATTTGAGATACATACTTAAGAATACAAACACAAGAGTCACAACAATCATCACCAAACTATTGAAAGAGAATCCAACGCTACAATAATGATCCATCATATATATGAAAAAAATATAACGGGTATAAAAAGTGATTTTTAGTCCATAAGTAGTTTATAAAATTAGTTTTTTTGTACTCTTTTGTACTCTTCTTATAATTTTAACATATATAACATGAATCATTATTATTGTAGCATTGAATTCTCTTCTAATAATTTGATGATGATTTTAGTGACTATTATATCTGTACTCGCAAGTATGCATCTCAAAAAGAATCAAAATTTAACTCCACCATAAATAAATAGTAAAGAATAAAAGGATAATAAATACAAACATAACCACCATAAATAAATAGGAAAGAATAAATTGTATTTGGTCAGAAATAACATCGACAGGAAAAATGTGCATAGTAAAAATGAAAGAATGAGCGAAATTGCAAATCATGATCCGCATCTAATTTTTATACCGCTAATGAACAACATAACCACTCTGAGAAATTACTATTTAATCAAGAAGAAAAAATTAACAATTTTAGTAGAATGTGTGAAAATTGTAAATCATGTACCGCATCTCAAATTAAATAATTAACATACCTTATTAATTCTCAGTGGCAGCATTGGGAAGGAAGAAGAAGAAACCAACAATTAGAAAACTAAAAAAAAAACCTGCACCTTGGTATTTATCTAAAGTTAATTACGGTTTAAATTTAAGAAAAATATAAACTGCATAAAAATATTTTGAAAGGGTTGGAGGAAAAGACTAAATTAAGCGCAGAATTGGAAGTGGATGATGAGCGGATATTTTATACGCTTTTTGGGGGGAATTTCATATAGATTTTAGTATGTTATAATTGGTTTTTAGTAGAATATTATTAGTTTTTTTGGCAAAAATCATATTTTTGGACTTTACTATGAGTTTGTGTGTTTTTCTGTGATTTCAGATATTTTCTGGCTGAAATTGAGGGAGCTGAGCAAAAATCTGAGTTAGGCTGAAAAAGGACTGCTGATGCTGTTGGATCCTGACCTCCCTGCACTCGAAATGGATTTTCTGGAGCTACAGGAGTCCAATTGGCGCGTTCTCAACGGCGTTGGAAAGTAGACATCCAGGGCTTTCCAGCAATATATAATAGTCCATACTTTGTACGAAGATAGATGACGTAAACTGGCGTTCAACGCCAGTATCATGCTGCTGTCTGGCGTCCAGCGCCAGAAACAGGTTACAAGTTGGAGTTCAACGCCAGAAACAGGTTACAACCTGGCGTTGAACGCCCAAAACAGCCCCAGGCACGTGAGAAGCTTAAGTCTCAGTCCCAGCACACACCAAGTGGGCCCCAGAAGTGGATTTCTGCATCATCTATCATAGTTTACTCATTTTCTGTAAACCTAGGTTACTAGTTTACTATTTAAACAACTTTTAGAGACTTATTTTGTACCTCATGACATTTTCAGATCTGAATTTTATACACTTTGACGGCATGAGTCTCTAAACTCCATTGTTGGGGGTGAGGAGCTCTGCAGCGTCTCAATAAATTAATGCAATTGTTCCTATTTCACTCAAACGTGTGTGTGTTCCTATCTAAGATGTTCATTCGCGCTTAATTGTGAAGGAGGTGATGATCCGTGACACTCATCACCTCCCTCAATCCATGAACGTGTACCTGACAAATACTTCCATTCTACATCAGATTGAATGAGCGTCTCTTAGCTTCTTTAATCAGAATCTTCGTGGTATAAGCTAGAATTGATGGCGGCCACTCTTGAGGATCCGGAAAGTCTAAACCTTGTCTGTGGTATTTCGAGTAGGATTCAAAGATTGAATGGCTATGATGAGCTTCAAACTCGCGATTGCTGGGCGTGATGACAAACGCAAAAGGATCAATGGATCCTATTCCAACATGATCGAGAACCAACAGCTGATTAGCCGTGCTGTGACAGAGCATTTGGACCGTTTTCACTGAGAGGATGGGAAGTAGCCACTGACAATGGTGACACCCTACATACAGCTTGCCATGGATGGAACTTTACAAACAATTGAGTTGAATATTACATTGCAGGAATTCAGAGGACAAAGCATCTCCAAAACTCCAACATATTCTCCATTACTGCACAACAAGTAACTATTTCACACTCTTTTATTTTTCTAATAATTCCAACTGAAAATTTTAATTAATATCCTGACTAAGAATAATAAAATAAACATAGCTTGCTTCAAACCAATAATCTCCATGGGATCGACCCTTACTCACGTAAGGTATTACTTGGACGACCCAGTGCACTTGCTGGTTAGTGGTACGAGATCATAAGAAATTTTGATTTTGATAATTGAGATTAAGATTTCGTGCACCAAGTTTTTGGCGCCGTTGCCGGGGATTATTCGAGTTTGAACAACTAAAGGTTTATTTTGTTGCTTAGATTAGGAAGAATTTATCCTTTTTTTTACTAGAATTGCATCTTTTATTATCCCTTTTTAAATTTTTTTTTTCAAAAATATTATTTTTCTTTTTCAATTTTTAATTTTCTTCGTGAGTTTAGTGTCTTGTTCTAAGTTTGGTGTTAATTGCATATTTTATATTTTTCTTTAAAATTTTCGAACTTGTGTTCTTTGTTTTTCATTGATCTTCAAGTTGTTCTTGTTTAATTTTCTTGTTTGATCTTAAGTTTTTCTTGTTTTGTGTCTTTCCTTGTTTTTCTTGTGCTTTTTCAAAACATTAACTTTAAAAAAATTATACTTTTATCCATAAAAATAATACATCTTTAAAATACGTTACATTTTTAGCTCAGTTGGTTATAGCGTTGGTTTATGTTCTTAGCAATTGGGCACCTTCTTTTTAAAATCCTTTTTCAAAAATAATTTTTCTTGATTTAATCTTGTGCCAAACTCTAAGTTTGGTGTTCTCTTGTTAATTTTAATATAATTTTCGAAAATTTATCTTGGTTTTCTAAAAATTTTAAGTTTGGTGTTCTTTCTTTTGTTCTTGGTGTTCTTGTGAATCTTCAAGGTGTTCTTGAGTTTTTCTTGTGTCTTGATCTTAAAATTTTTAAGTTTGGTGTTCCTTGGTGTTTTCCCTCCAAAAATTTTCGAAAATAAGGAGCATTAGATCTAAAAATTTTAAGTCTTGTGTCTTTTATGTGCTTTTCTCTTTCATCATAAAATTCAAAATTTAAAAAAAAATATCTTTTCTAACTAATTTTAAACAATAATTTCGAAATTTTTATATAAAAATTTCAGATTTTAATTTTAAAATTTTTCGAAAATCTTCACAAAATATTTTCAATTTTTTTATTTTATTCTGTTTTTATTTATTCCATTTTTATTTTATTTTTATAAAATAAATAATATCAACATACATATCATCTCCCTTGTTCCATCATGGAATTAAGTGGAAATAAACAGTCCAGGAGGACTCTGGGGTCATATGCTAACCCCACTACTGCTTCATATGGGAGTAGTATCTGTATATCCTCCATTGGAGTTAGTAGTTTTGAGTTGAATCCTCAGCTCATTATCATGGTGCAGCAAAGCTGTTAGTATTCCGGTCTTCCACACGAAGAACCTACAGAGTTTCTAGCACAATTTTTGTAAATTGCTGATACAGTACATGATAAGGAAGTAGATCAGGATGTCCACAGATTATTACTGTTTTCATTTGCTGTAAAAGATCAAGCTAAGAGATGGTTAAATAACCAGCCTAAGAACAGCATAAAAACATGAAAACAGCTGTCAGAAAAATTCCTGAATCACTATTTTCCTGCAAAACGGATGACACAGCTAAGGCTGAGCATCCAAGGCTTCAAACAAGGAGATAATGAATCCATTTATGATGCCTGGGAGAGATACAGAGAGATGTTGAGAAAATGCCCCTCTGAAATGTTTTCAGAGTGGGTGCAATTAGACATCTTCTACTATGGGCTTACAGAAAGAGCTCAGATTTCTCTAGACCACTCAACTGGTGGATCTATACATATGAGAAAAATAATTGAAGAAGTTCAAGAGCTTATTGATACAGTTGCCAGAAATCAGCATATGTACCTAAACAGTGAATCTTCCATGAAAGAAGAAGCTAAAACAGTAACTGCTGAACTCAATCTGGTAGATCAAGCTAATGAATTCAATCAGCAGCTGGACTTTCTAACCCAGCAGCTAGCCGAATTCAAGGAAATACTCCATGAAACAAGAATGGCTAACAGGAATATGGAAGTACAGTTAAAGCAAACAGAAAAGCAACTATCAAAACAAATAACAGAAGAATGCTAAGCAGTTCAATTAAGAAGTGGGAAAACATTAAATACCTCACTTCAAAGCAGCAGGAAGCCAAGAAATGAACAAATGGCTACTCAAAATCCCTCTGAGGACAATCAGAGCCCAGAGAGGAATAATGCTGGCGCTGAACGCCCAGCCCATGCTCATTTCTGGCGTTCAACGCCAGAAACAAGCATGAATCCGGCGTTGAACGCCCAAAGGGAGCATAGTTCTGGCGTTCAGACGCCAGTAACAAATAAGGAGGTGGCATCTAACACCACTCCAGCTTCCACCCCTGGCATTCAAATGCCAGTGGGGGATCAGTCACATACAAGTGCTGATAACAACCCTTCTAAAAAGGCTTCCCAACCCACTTCTGTAGGTAATAAACCTACAGCAACTAAGGTTGAGGAATATAAAGCCAAAATGCCTTATCCTCAAAAACTCCGCCAAGCGGAACAGGATAAGCAATTTGCCCGCTTTACAGACTATCTCAGGACTCTTAAAATAAAGATTCCATTTGCAGAAGCACTTGAGCAAATACCCTCTTATGCTAAGTTCATGAAAGAGATCTTAAGTCATAAGAAGGATTGGAGAGAAACTGAAAAAGTTTACCTCACTGAAGAATGCAGTGCAGTCATTCTGAAAAGCTTACCCGAGAAGCTTAAAGACCCCGGGAGCTTTATGATACCATGCACATTAGAGGGTAATTGTACCAAGCAAGCTCTATGTGATCTTGGGGCAAGTATCAACCTAATACCTGCATCTATTATCACAAAGCTCGGTTTGACTGAAGAAGTCAAACCAACCCGGATATGTCTTCAACTTGCTGATGGCTCCATTAAATACCCATCAGGCGTGATTGAAGACATGATCATCAAGGTTGGGCCATTTGCCTTTCCTACTGACTTTGTGGTGCTGGAAATGGAGGAGCACAAGAGTGCAACTCTCATTCTAGGAAGACCTTTTCTAGCAACTGGCCGAACCCTCATTGACGTCCAAAAAGGGGAAGTAACCTTGAGAGTCAATGAGGAGGAGTTCAAGTTGAATGTTGTCAAAGCCATGCAACATCCAGACACCCCAAATGACTGCATGAGTGTTGATATTATTGACTCTCTGGTAAGAGAGGTCAATATGGCTGAGAGTCTCGAATCAGAGCTAGAGGACATCTTTAAAGATGTTCAGCCTGATCTGGAGGAATCAGAGAGAATAGTAGAACCTCTGAAAATCCCTCAGGAAAAGGAGAAACCTCCTAAACCCGAGCTCAAACCATTACCACCATCCCTAAAATATGCATTCTTGGGAAAGGGTGATACCTTTTCTGTAATCATAAGCTCTACCTTAGAGCCACAGGAAGAGGAAGCACTAATTCAAGTGCTAAGGACACACAAGACAGCTCTTGGGTGGTCCATCAGTGATCTCAAGGGCATTAGCCCAGCCAGATGCATGCACAAGATCTTACTGGAGGGTGACGCCAAGCCAGTGGTTCAACCACAAAGGCGGCTGAATCCAGCCATGAAGGAGGTGGTGCAGAAAGAGGTCACTAAGTTACTAGAGGCTGAGATTATTTATCCTATTTCTGATAGCCCCTGGATAAGCCCTGTCCAAGTCGTTCCTAAGAAAGGTGGCATGACAGTGGTTCATAATGAAAAAAATGAACTGGTTCCTACAAGAACAGTTACTGGGTGGCGTATGTGTATTGATTATAGAAGGCTCAATACAGCTACCAGAAAGATCATTTTCTTTTACCATTCATAAACCAGATGCTAGAAAGACTGGCAGGTCATGAATACTACTGCTTCCTGGATGGATATTCAGGTTATAATCAAATTGCAGTAGATCCAAAAGATCAAGAGAAAACGGCATTCACATGTCCATCTGGAGTATTTGCATACAAAAGGATGCCATTTGGCCTGTGCAATGCACCTGCAACCTTTCAGAGGTGCATGCTCTCAATTTTCTCTGATATGGTGGAAAAATTTCTGGAAGTCTTCATGGATGACTTTTCAGTATTTGGAGACTCATTCAGCTCCTGTCTTGACCATCTAGCACTTGTTCTAAAGAGATGCCAAGAGACTAACCTGGTTTTAAACTGGGAAAAATGCCACTTTATGGTGACTGAAGGAATTGTCCTTGGGCACAAAATCTCAAACAAGGGAATAGAGGTGGATTAAGCTAAGGTAGAGGTAATTGAAAAATTACCACCACCTGCCAATGTTAAGGCAATCAGAAGCTTTCTGGGGCATGCATGATTTTATAGGAGGTTTATAAAGGATTTTTCAAAAATCGCCAAACCTCTGAGCAACCTGCTAGCTGCTGACACGCCATTTGTCTTTGATAAGGAGTGTCTGCAGGCATTTGAGACTCTGAAAGCTAAATTGGTCACAGCACCAATCATCTCTGCACCAAACTGGACATTGCCATTTGAACTAATGTGTGATGCCAGTGACCATGCCATTGGCGCAGTGTTAGGAAAAAGGCATGACAAGCTTCTGCACGTCATTTACTAGCCAGCCGTGTTCTAAATGACGCACAGAAGAATTACACAACCACAGAAAAAGAGCTACTTGCAGTGGCTTACGCCATTGACAAATTCAGATCCTATTTAGTAGGATCAAAAGTGATTGTGTACACTGATCATGCTGCTCTTAAATATCCACTCACAAAGCAGGATTCAAAACCCAGACTTATAAGATGGGTATTGCTTATGCAAGAGTTTGATATAGAAATAAGAGACAGAAAAGGGACAGAGAATCAGGTAGCAGATCACCTGTCCAGAATAGAACCAGTAGAAGGGGCGTCCCTCCCTCTTACTGAGATCTCTGAAACCTTTCCGGATGAGCAACTCTTTGCCATCCAGGAAGTGCCATGGTTTGCAGATATTGTAAACTACAAGGCAGTGAGGTTCATACCTAAAGAGTACAGTAGGTAGCAATCAAAGAAATTGATCACAGATGCAAAGTACTATCTTTGGGATGAACCATATCTCTTCAAGAGATGTGCAGACGGAGTAATCCGTAGATGTATGCCTAAGGAAGAAGCGTAGAAGATCTTATGGCACTGCCATGGATCACAGTATGGAGGACATTTTGGAAGTGAGCGAACAGCCACAAGAGTCCTCCAATGTGGCTTCTACTGGCCTACTCTCTATAAAGATTCCCGAGTGTTTGTACTTAATTATGACAGTTGCCAAAGATCTGGCAATCTGCCTCACAGTTATGCCATGCCTCAACAAGGAATCTTGGAGATTGAGTTGTTTGATGTATGGGGTATTGACTTCATGGGACCTTTTCCACCATTATACTCAAACACTTATATTCTGGTGGCAGTGGATTATGTATCCAAATGGGTGGAGGCTATTGCAACACCCACTAATGACACTAAAACAGTGTTAAAATTCCTCCAGAAACACATCTTCAGCAGATTTGGTACCCCTAGAGTATTAATCAGTGATGGGGGCACTCATTTCTGCAATAAATAACTTTACTCTGCTTTGGTTCGTTATGGAGTTAGCCACAGGGTAGCTACTCCATATCACCCACAGACTAATGGGCAAGCTGAAGTCTCAAATAGAGAACTTAAAAGAATCCTGGAACGAACTATAATTAACCGTAGAAGGGATTGGGCAAGAAGCTTGGATGATGCTCTGTGGGCATACAGAACAGCATTCAAGACCCCTATAGGGACCTCTCCATACCAGCTTGTGTATGGAAAGGCATGTCACTTGCCAGTGGAACTGGAACACAAGGCCTACTGGGCAACCAGATTCCTAAACCTTGATGCCAAGTTAGCTGGAGAAAAAAGATTGCTCCAGTTAAATGAGCTAGAGGAATTTAGACTCAATGCTTTCGAGAATGCAAAAATTTACAAAGAGAAAGCGAAAAGATGGCATGATAAGAAATTGTCATCCAGAGTCTTTGAGCCGGGGCATAAAGTTCTGCTATTTAATTCTAGGCTCAAATTATTTCCCGGGAAATTAAAATCCCGGTGGAGAGGTCCATATGTGATTACAAGTGTATCACCATATGGATACGTAGAGCTTCAGGATAATGAATCTAACAAAAAGTTCATTGTTAATGGACAGAGAGTTAAACATTATCTTGAAAGCAATTTTGAGCAAGAATGCTCAAAACTGAGACTTGATTAAAAGCTCATTTTATTTGTTTTTGCTAATTAATTGATTTTTACAGATATATGTCAGAGTATCTTCAAAAGGTAAAATAGCAATTGATTGAATTCACAGAGTTGTAGTGAAATATGGAAGCTCACTGGCATGAAAAAGCCAGTAAGAAACGTTTTGGGCGTTGAACGCCCAAAAGAAGCACCCACTGGGCGTTCAACGCCAGTAAGGGTAGCCATCTGGGCGTTAAACGCCAGAAAGGAGCATCTTCTGGGCGTTGAACGCCGGAAAGAAGCACCTTCTGGGCGTTTAACGCCAGATTGATAGCGTCCTGGGCGTTCAGAAAAATGCCCAGTGACAAAGGACTTCCTGGCGTTCAACGCCAGAAAGAAGCAACAGTTGGGCGTTGAACGCCCAGGAGAAGCAACAATTGGGCGTTAAACGCCCAAAACATGCAGCAGTTGGGCGTTTAACGCCAGGATGGTGGGGAGTGTAAGACCCAGAATCTTTGAAAAGTCTTATTATGATCAAGTCTCAGATAATATGGTTATTTATAGCCTTAATTTCAGAAATTATTTTATTAAAGGTAATTAAGGCAAGTTTTGATTTATTAGATTTGAGATGAGTTATGATTATTATCCAATTTTATAATTATTGGATTATTTTCTATATTTACATTATAAATTTAGCAGTTGTGTAATAATAAGAATTTTATATGATTTGGACTAAGTAATTAATATTTTAAATATTAATATTGCTGTTTTGGGAAAATAGAGAGAATAGTTATATTATTCCTAATTTTGGATTCAAGCATTTTATTGAAAATAATTTGTAAAGTTGATGAGCAAATAGTATTTTTCTATATATGATTAGTGTTGGATTTAATTTGGGTTTCAATTACCATATTATCCCTATTTTTATGTGAAATTACTATATTGCCCCTAACCCTAAGTTTCAAAAATGAAACCCTAATCCTTGTAACCCAGCCGCCACACTCAATCTGTCTTCCTTCCCTCTTTCATTCATGCCACACACGGTTTCCCTTTTGTTTTCATGAAAGAAAGAAAAGAGAAGCAGAAAGGGAGAGATTGAGGAGAGCTGCGATCATGGGGTAGGGATGGGCCGCGCTACTGGCGCCGGTCACCTCGCCGCCGCGCCACCGCGTCCTGCCGTCGGATCCATCCCGCTGTTGCCACCAGCGCCGAAGAGAGGGGTTGTCTCTGGGAAAGGAAGGCACCAACGGTGCCGTTCAGGGTAGAAGGAAGCGTCGTGCGAGGGGCAGAGGAGGAGGGAGCCTCTGTAGCGCCGCCACCGCGCTATTACCATCGCGGGAGAAGCTTCGTGCATCGCCGTCGCTCCCTGGCGCCACCGAAGAAGCCGCCGACGTTCGTGCCCCGCCACGCCTCGCCGCCAGTGCCATTGCACCATCGAAGGAGGAGAGAGGGGAGAACGCTCGCGAGGAGCTACTGTAGCAGCCAGCGCCGCCGTTGTCCGCGCCGCCTGAGGAAGCCGCTACCGCCAACGAGCTGCTGCCGCTCTACCTGGCCGTCGGAACCACACCGGAGTTTCTGCCCGTTTTTGTTGCCGGAGAACCTTGCTGCCGTCGCCGGAGAACTCTTCCGGTAAGGGTTTTATTTGAGGTTTCTATCCTTTTTGAATTCTGAGGTTACTATGGTCACTGCCTGTTGGTTTTAGTCGTCGTGATTGGAATTCGTCACCGCTGCCGCTTGAGGTGGCTGCCAGGTTGCCGCCGAGCCGGTTCGGAGACTGCCGCTGTGTCGGTTCAGCCGTTCCTCCTTCGGTTCGGTAAGCGTTTTCGATTTGAAAGCCCTTTAGTTACTGTTCTGTTATCATACGCTGAGGTTTGTGGCGTTAGTTGCTATACAATTGAGTTTCGGTTGTTGTATGTTGTGACTAGAGTTGTTGAGACTGTTGCAAAAGTGGCTGGGAGCTGAGGTTTTAGTTCCCGTCAGTTCGGTTTGAGGCGGAAAGGACTTGATGAGGCATTTGGGCTATGGTTTTGCGTTTTGAGGTAGGGGCGCTTTCCAAAAACTGTGTTTTATGTATTGGAATTATTACATATGGATACTGATGTGAGATATTGTGTATTTGGTGATTGTATCTGCCTTATGTATTATCTGATTGACTCGAATGATTAAGGATGTTGATTTGACTGAATTGTTGTGCGGCTTGTGAAATGTAATGTTTTGAAGTTGATTCTTTAAAGATTTGAAATCTGAGTTTAATCCGCTGAGGATTGATTTGGTTTGAGTTAATTGTTTTGATGATTTGAAAAGTCGAATGTACTTTTGAATTTAGCCTGGTTTACTTTAATTGACTTGGTTTTGGACAAATGATTTATTATTGAGCCATTTCTTTAAAGTTTTGGAAATGAGTTAAAACGCTTAATATTGAGTTGATTTTGAAATGGTTTCCTTGAGATACGCCACTGAGGCGATTGTTGGATTTAGCTTGCTTTAAATTGATTTCTGGTTTTGAGCTGTTGAAAAGGAATGAGAAATGGTTTAGTTGGGACCCGAACCGGGTGGCAAAGGTCCAAGTTTTAGGGGAGGTGCTGCCGAAATTTCTATAAAATCTTACACTTGTTTGTAAGGTTATTTAAAAAGGGTTGGATTTGAGAAATTGTATTATTTGATTTATTAAAAGGATATTTATGTTTTCAAGCTTAATTTATTTGATGAACCTTATACGTTGAGTTCGGCTTATTTAGAACTGAACTATTTTTACCGTTTGAATCACTGAAGGAAAGAATGATGCTTTAATATTGATTTCAATATAAAAAGGAGTTTTTAGTGATTTTTAAAGGAACCTAGACTTTTGATTGAGTAATCAAGTTTGAGGCATTTTGGAAGAGTTGGAAAAATGGGTTCCAAAAAGAAATCTGAAAGTGGTTTGATTCAAATGAACCGGTTCCGTTTCAAATGAGTTGATTTTTGGACCGGGTTGGAACTTGTGATTTTGTATGATCGGTTTCATAATAAATTCAGTTTTATTTACTTGAACCGAGAATTTATGATTTTAAGAGTTTCAATGAATTTTAAGGAATTTATATAAGTTGACCTTCCCTAAAGACTTGGGACTCTGGCGAGAAACTTTTGTTGTAAAATCCCATTGTTGGATGGGTGATTTTGAATGTTCCCAAAATGAATCTTTAACTTTCCATGGTTTTGAAAGTTTTGGAAAGAGAATGCCGAGAGTGGCTTTGTTTTAAAAAGGGAACTCACTTTTAGAAAATTTGGCTTATGAGCCTGAGATGATTTGAGAAAATGAGATCTTTAAAGCCAAGACTGAAAAGAGTTGAAATTTGATTTCAAAGTGAAATAGCTTGAGAAAAGTGATTTATGGCTTAAATGCCGGTTTTATGAATTTGATGATGTTGAATGGTGGAAGTGCTGTTTTGTTATGGGCCGGAATGGCTATGTATGATTATGAATATTGGCTGGTTCTGGATTGAACCGTGAGCCGGAATGACTGTGTATGATATTGACTTATGACTGATTGCCGAATGAGTTATGGGTCGTATGGCTGACTATGAATTATGAATTTAAGCCGAATGGCTGAGATGGATGTTGATCCATGGCTGGACTGAATGAATATATGCTTGAGGTACCTGGGTAGTAGCAAGGGTTGTGGTTCGTCCCACTTGCTCCAGGTCAGAGACTGTGACGCCTGGGTAGTAGCGGTAGTAGTGGTGAATCCACTCGCTCCAGGTTGAGTTGTTAAACACCCGCCTGGGTAGTAGCCGCAGTAGTGGTTATTCCACTGGCTCTGGGTTGAGCGGGTAGTAGCAAGGGGGTTGTAGCTCAAACTTACTTGCTCCGTGATGGGTGTTTCTGTCCATGGTTAGCTACCAGGACGTGTCGGGTTGGCTATATAACCGACAGATGATATCATCAGCCACTAGGGACATGCATTCATCATATACATCTATGTGACATTGCTTGGGTATGCATATTGTACTTGGTTTGCCTATGTGATTAACTGCTAATTGTTCTACTTGCAATAACTGTTTGTTTGTGTTTGCATCTTCCTACTTGTGTTTGCATCTGGAACTCTGTTGGATTGTGGTGGATTGGTTGTGGTTGGATTGTTTGGGCCTAGGGCCGTGGTTGAATGAGATGGACCGATGGTTGATTTCAGTTTTGTGGTTCTGGTTTGGAATAAGATATGAAAGGTTATTTTGGTTCAGTATAGATAAACCTTTTTGAAATGCTTTGATGTTTTGAGAATTGAACAGTTCCTCTTTCAGAAAAGATTTCTGACTTTACTTTCATTGTAAACTGTTGTTTTTGAAAAGAGGCATAAGATGGTTATTAATCACTGGTACGGTTTATCTTCATGTATCCTATTACAGTAATTCCCAAAAACCCTCTACTGAGAACCCTTTCGAGGATGATGTTCTCACCCCCTACATTTTTCCCCTTTCAGGATTTGGGCGCAGAAGTTATGAAGAGTTTAATTATTTGTTATTGAGATGCTCTGTATTGCTTTAGATTATATGTTTTTGTACCCTCGCCTTTATCTTGATATATTCTGTGAGAGGGATAGGAATTGTACTGGATAATGTTTGTAATATTATTTATATATATGTATGTATATATATGGATGTACTCTTTATGAGTTTCTGTAAGTTGTATGGTATATGTGGATGTACGTTGTATGGCGAAAGTGTTTTTAGGAATGGTATTGCGGTTTAAAGTTTTTAAACAGGCTCATATTTTAGTATTAAATAGTATAAGTGTCGTCGTAATGTCCGAGCTATCAGAGTTGCGCAGCCGGAAGCGTGAGCTTTGGTAGTTAGGGTGTTACAGGGAGGAGGTAAAATTCGTTTTTCTTCAAAAATTTTCTAATTTTTATGTTTCAATTCATGATTTCTTGCATAAACATGTTTCCAAATATCATCCTTCAATTCCAAAAATTTTAATCCTAATTTCTAAAATCCCTAATTTTTGAAATCCCTTTTCAAAGATTTTACATGCATCTTCATCCATAAAGACAGATGATTTCCAATCCAATCCAACTCTTTTTTTTAAGTTTTTCAAAATTTAATTATCTTTTAAAATCTTTTTCAAATTAAAAATTCAGATTTATTTCAGATCTTTTTAAATTATATCCTTTTCTTATCATATTTATCTTTTATAAATCATATCTCTTATTGGTGCACGAAATTGCAATCACACTTTTGCAATCCCGCACAACTAACCAGCAAGTGCACTGGGTCGTCCAAGTAATACCTTGCGTGAGCAAGGGTCGATCCCACGGAGATTGTCGGCTTGAAGCAAGCTATGGTTATCTTGTACTTCTTAGTCAGGATATCAGAAATTATCAGGATTGATTGTGAAAAGCAAAAGAGCATGAAATAAGTACTTGTTATGCAGTAATGGAGAATAGGTTGAGGTTTTGGAGATGCTCCATCTTCTGAATCTCTGCTTTCCTACTGTCTTCTTCATCAAACACGCAAGGCTCCTTCCATGGCAAGCTGTATGTAGGGTTTCACCGTTGTCAATGGCTACCTCCCATCCTCTCAGTGGAAATGTTCAACGCACCCTGTCACGGCACGGCTATCCATCTGTCGGTCCTCAATCAGGCCGGAATAGAATCCATTGACTCTTTTGCGTCTGTCACTAACGCCCCGCCTTCAGGAGTTTGAAGCTCGTCACAGTCATTCAATCATTGAATCCTACTCAGAATACCACAGACAAGGTTTAGACCTTCCGGATTCTCTTGAATGCCGCCATCAGTTCTAGCTTATACCACGAAGATTCTGATTAAAGAATCCAAGAGATATCTACTCAATCTAAGGTAGAACGGAGGTGGTTGTCAGGCACACGTTCATAGTTGAGAATATGATGAGTGTCACGGATCATCACATTCATCCGGGTTAAGAACAAGTGATATCTTAGAATGGAAGCAAGCATGATTGAATAAGAAACAGTAGTAATTGCATTAATCCATCAAGACACAGCAGAGCTCCTCACCCCCAACCATGGGGTTTAGAGACTCATGCCGTGGAAAGTACACAAAGAAACGTGTAAAGTGTCATGAGGTCCAGATACAATGTCAAAAGATCCTATTAATAGTAAACTAGTAACCTAAGGTTTACAGAAATGAGTAAATGACAGAAAAATCCACTTCCGGGCCCACTTGGTATGTGCTTGGGCTGAGCATTGAAGCTTTCATGTGTAGAGACCTTTTCTGGAGTTAAACGCCAGCTTTCATGCCAGTTTGGGCGTTTAACTCCAAGTTTTATGCCAGTTCCAGCGTTAAACGCTGGAAATTCTGAGGCTGAATTGCCACGCCGGTTTGGGCCATCAAATCTTGGGCAAAGTATGGACTATTATACATTGCTGGAAAGCCCAGGATGTCTACTTTCCAATTCCGTTGAGAGCGCGCCAATTGGGCTTCTGTAGCTCCAGAAAATCCACTTCGAGTGAAGGGAGGTCAGAATCCAATAGCATCTGCAGTCCTTTTCAGTCTCTGAATCAGATTTTTGCTCAGGTCCCTCAATTTCAGTCAGAAAATACCTGAAATCATAGAAAAACACACAAACTCATAGTAAAGTCCAGAAAAGTGAATTTTAACTAAAAACTAATAAAAATATACTAAAAACTAACTAGATCATACTAAAAACAATGCCAAAAAGCGTACAAATTATCCGCTCATCACATATCTTATATCTTTTTCTTATTTTCGAATACCCACCCCCTCCCTTTATATTCACTTTCGGCGCCCCTCTCCTCATCCACCATTCCACACTTGCTCTCCTCCTATCCCTCTTCTCTCTCTTCTTTTGCTTGAGGACAAGCAAACCTCTAAGTTTGGTGTGCTCATCCGTGATCACAAAAACATACTTACTTTGATCATGGCCCCTAAAGGAAAACAACCCAACCCAAGAGGTAAGAAAGAGAATACTCCAAAGCCACTTTGGAATCAAGGGAAGTTCTTAACTAAAGAACATTCAGACCATTACTACAAAATAATGAGTCTAAGATCAGTGATCCCGGAAGTCAAGTTCGATCTGAAAGAAGATGAATATCCGGAGATCCAAGAACAAATTCGAAATAGGAACTGGGAAATCCTAGCTAATCCTGAAACGAAAGTGGGAAGGAACATGGTTCAGGAGTTCTATGCTAATCTATGGCAGACAGACATGCAAAGAATAATTGGAGCTGCCCTCTATGACCATCGGACCTTAGTCAGAGGAAAGATTGTTCATACCCATCCTGACAAAATCAGGGAGATCTTTAAGCTTCCTCAACTGAAAGATGACCCAGACTCCTTTAATAGGAGAATGATGAGGGTAAATAAAGGCTTGGACAAGATTCTAGAGGATATATGCATCCCTGAAGCCAGGTGGACCACCAGTACGACTGGCATCCCAAATCAACTCAAAAGAGAAGATCTCAAACCAGTAGCCAGAGGCTGGCTGGATTTCATTGGGCGTTCTATATTGCCCACCAGCAACCGTTCTGAAGTTACTATTAAAAGAGCAGTGATGATTCACTGCATCATGTTGGGAAAAGAAGTAGAAGTCCATCAACTGATCTCGTGTGAACTATACAAAATAGCAAACAGGAATTCCAAGGAGGCCAGATTGGCCTATCCAAGCTTAATTTCTATGCTCTGCAAAGATGCCGGAGTGAAGATGGGAATAACAGAGTATATCTCAGTTGAGAAGCCAATCACTAGAATATCAATGGACAGACAACAGCTGCAGGATGATCCAATCAAGAGGAGAGCACAGGAAGTCCTCCCAGAACTCCCTCAATTCGAATATTGGGAACATCTTGAGGCATCTATTTCCAAATTGCAAGAAGCTATGAACCAAATAAAGGAAGAACAGAACAATCAAAGTAGCATGCTTTGCAAACTGCTTAAGGAACAAGAAGAGCAAGGGTGTGATTTAAGGGAGCTGAAGCGCCAGAAATTAATCCTTGAAGGACCAAGCACCCCACAGATCAAAGGAACATCTACTTCTCAGAACACAGGTTGTTGAGTTCTAAATTTAGCTTTAACTCTGTGATAATGTTATTATAGAAATTTACCTTAGGAGATATATATAGTAGTAGTAGTAATTAGTATATCTATTCTGGTTTTATTCCCAATTAAGTTATAATTTATTTTTCTCATCATCATCAGACATCAATAAAATAGTAGATAATTAGAATAAAGAAGTAATTTAATTTTCGAGTTCTTAATAATAAAAATTATAATTAACTATATGTGGTGGTAATACTTTTTGTTCTCTGAATGAATGCTTGAACAGTGCATAATTTTTATCTTGAATTTTATGAACATTGGCTCCTGAAAGAATGAGGAACACGAAAAATACTATTGATGATCTGAAAAATCATGAATTTGATTCTTGAAGCAAGAAAAAGCAGTGAAAAAAAATTACAAGAAATTATTGGATTAAGAAAAGGATCCAAGGCTTTGAGCATCAGTGGATAGGAGGGCCCAAGGAAGTAGTTCCAGGCCTAAGCGGCTAAATCAAGCTGTCCCTAACCATGTGCTTGTGGCATGCAGGTCCAAGTGAAAAGCTTGAGACTGAGTGGTTAAAGTCGTGATCCAAAGCAAAAGAGTGTGCTTAAGAGCTCTGGACACCTCTAACTGGAGACTCTAGCAAAGCTGAGTCACAATCTGAAAAGGTTCACCCAGTCATGTGTCTGTGGCATTTATGTATCCGGTGGTAATACTGGAAAACAAAGTGCTTAGGGCCACGGCCAAGACTCATAAAGTAACTGTGTTCAAGAATCAACACACTACACTAGGAGAATCAATAATACTATCTGAATTCTGAGTTCCTATGGATGCCAATCATTCTGAATTTCAAAGGATAAAGGGAGATGCCAAAACTGTTCAGAAAAAAAAAGCTACAAGCCCCGCACATCTAATAAGAATCTGAGCTCCATTTAAAACTCTTAGATATTATTACTTCTTAATTTCTTTTCATCCTATTTTATTTATCTAGTTGCTTGAGGACAAGCAACAGTTTAAGTTTGGTGTTGTGATGAGCGGATATTTTATACGCTTTTTGGGAGTAATTTCATGTAGATTTTAGTATGTTTTAATTGGTTTTTAGTATAATATTATTAGTTTTTTGGCAAAAATCATATTTCTGGACTTTACTATGAGTTTGTGTGTTTTTCTGTGATTTCAGGTATTTTCTGGCTGAAATTGAGGGAGTTGAGCAAAAATCTGAGTTAGGCTGAAAAAGGACTGTTGATGCTGTTGGATCCTGACCTCCCTGCACTCGAAATGGATTTTCTGGAGCTACAGGAGTTCAATTGGCGCGCTCTCAACGGCGTTGGAAAGTAGACATCCAGGGCTTTCCAGCAATATATAATAATCCATACTTTGCGCGAAGATAGATGACATAAACTGGCGTTCAACGCCAGTATCATGCTGCTATCTGGCATCCAGCGCCAGAAACAGGTTACAAGTTGGAGTTCAACGCCAGAAACAGGTTACAACCTGGCGTTGAACGCCCAAAACAGCTCCAGGCACGTGAGAAGCTTAAGTCTCAGCCCCAGTACACACCAAGTGGGCCCCAGAAGTGGATTTCTGCATCATCTATCATAGTTTACTCATTTTCTGTAAACTTAGGTTACTAGTTTACTATTTAAACAACTTTTAGAGACTTATTTTGTACCTCATGACATTTTCAGATCTGAATTTTATACACTTTGACGGCATGAGTCTCTAAACTCCATTGTTGGAGGTGAGGAGCTCTGCAGCGTCTCAATGAATTAATGCAATTGTTTATATTTCACTCAAACGTGTGTGTGTTTCTATCTAAGATGTTCATTCGCGCTTAATTGTGAAGGAGGTGATGATCCGTGACACTCATCACCTCCCTCAATCCATGAACGTGTACCTGACAAATACTTTCGTTCTACATCAGATTGAATGAGCGTCTCTTAGCTTCTTTAATCAGAATCTTCGTGGTATAAGCTAGAATTGATGGCGGCCACTCTTGAGGATCTGGAAAGTCTAAACCTTGTCTGTGGTATTCCGAGTAGGATTCAAGGATTGAATGGCTGTGACGAGCTTCAAACTCGTGATTGCTGGGCGTGATGACAAACGCAAAAGGATCAATGGATCCTATTCCAACATGATCGAGAACCAACAGCTGATTAGCTGTGCTGTGACAGAGCATCTGGACCGTTTTCACTGAGAGGATGGGAAGTAGCCACTGACAATGGTGACACCCTACATACAGCTTGCCATAGATGGAACTTTACAAACAATTGAGTTGAATATTATATTGTAGGAATTCAGAGGACAAAGCATCTCCAAAACTCCAACATATTCTCCATTACTGCACAACAAGTAACTATTTCACACTCTTTTATTTTTCTAATAATTCCAACTGAAAATTTTAATTAATATCCTGACTAAGAATAATAAAATAAACATAGCTTGCTTTAAACCAATAATCTCCGTGGGATCGACCCTTACTCACGTAAGGTATTACTTGGACGACCCAGTGCACTTGCTGGTTAGTGGTACGAGATCATAAGAAATTTTGATTTTGATAATTGGGATTAAGATTTCGTGCACCAGTGGACATCGTTCCATTTTATCACAGTGATCATTGGGTCTATGGCAAATGAGGAAACCCATCTCAAATTGACAAGAACGTCGAAAAACTCTGCAAAATTTGGCCACAGAGATATAATACGTTGAAATTGGTTATGACGGTCATTGAGCTTTGCCACTGTTTGTTGTTCGTGGGTACCTTTCCATTGGTAACTCCCGTATTTTTGGTAGTGTAGTGATATATAATGATTATTCCTATATAATAAACTCATTCCTGATTCTATTCCTGATATAGCACATGTTCCTCATGTATATTTGTGTCCTTAGTTTATGGAGGCCACTCAGATAAAGACGCTTAAAACGTCTTTTTTTAAAGATGTTTTCATGTTGTGTTTTAATTGGTTTCTGTATAATTCATTCGATATTCCTCACCACATATTATTAAATTCCTCAAAAGATTTTCTTTCTAAAAACAATAAAAAAATTAATTTGGACTAAAACAAAAAAGGTAATAGATTAACTATTAGATTTTTTTAAAAAAATTATTTACATAAAAAAATATATCACATTCATCAATATATATATATATATATATATAACAAGCTCTTAAAATTTTTATAAATAAAAAAATAATTAATTTTTATTCGTATAATATATAAAACAATTACTATATTATTATTATATTATAGATTAAAATTTACTAATTTAAATTTTATTTTTATTTTTAATATAAGCATTAGAAATAAATAAATTTTTTATAACAAGATGTAATGTAACAAAATATATATAATATTAATTAGTTTTTAAAAAATTCTGAAAAGATGGTTTTTTCTAATAAAGTGTTATTAAAAAATTAACATTATAAAAACTAATTTCAACCAATATGATATAATAGGTTATTAAATATATTTAATACAAAACACATTGAATATAAATTTTTATTGAGTTTAAATTTTAAATAATTTTTAATTAAATTTCAAAAATTTTTATTTTAAAGAGTTAGAATATTTTAACATCATTTTTTTGTATCTTTTTAATTGAGCCTTTGATTTTTTAAATTATAAACCTTATTTATAATTAAGAGTAATATTTTAACACCACCAATTAGTCACACATATAAAAATACAAGAACAATTCTATTGTCATAATTATAATCTAACTTTATAAGTAATACAATACAATAAAACTATATATAAGTAATATAACTAAATTTTATCTACATCTATAGTCACATTTTATAAATAATATAATTAAATTATATTTATGTTTATAATTAAAATATAAATAAAAATACAAAAATTATCAAGATGGTTAATTTTTTTCGTTCATAAATTTTTTATTATTTTTGTTGTGAAAAGTTTAATTATTTTAATAATTAATTATTTTTTAAAAAAGATAATTGAATAACACAAAAAAGTCTTATTAAGAGTAATTTATTTATATATGATTAAAAAATAATTAAATAATATACGGTAAAAAATTATATATGATTAAATGTTCTTGTATTTAGTACTTTTTTTTGGCACTTCCTCTTAGTTAAAAATATAATCATTGTAATTTTTTAGTTATTATTACTAGGGTGTTTACAGATTGGATATAGTTGAAATTTTGATCCAATCTGCACTAAACTCATTAGATCAAATTCGATATTCGTATTTTTTATATTTGGATCAGATATCAAATATATCCATAAAATAAAAAATATTAAAAAATTTATTTTTATAAAAAAAGTCAATAATTTTTTTGCTTACTTTTTTAAACATATTTACTTCTATCTGATTAGAGTGTGGATCCGATTCGATCCAATCCGATCATCTTACAGATCAGATCATATCCTCAAATTACAGATCAGATACGGATAAATATGAACACCCCTAAGAGCACCTCCAATGGATGATTCCCATTCAACTTTTTTCTGACACTTTGAGAAACTTACCGTTGGAGAAGCAGAGAAATGAGTTCCCTTACGGAATTCAAGGTAGAAGAGTCCTTGCTCAGAGGAACTCAAGGACAACCAATGGTAACTTGCCACATGGCAAGTTACCTTTTAAATAAATATATATGAAATTATAATTAAATAAATAATTATATTAAATAATTAAATAATATTTAATTTAATAATAATTATAATAATTAATTAAATTAAATAATTATAATTTTATTTAATTAATAATTTATATTAATTATTTAAATAATAATTAATTAAGTAATTAAATTATAATTAATTTATTAATAATTATAATAATTAATTAGATTAAATAATTAAATTTTTATTTAATTAATAATTTATATTAATTATTTATATCATAATTAATATTAAATATTATTTATATTTATATTATTATATTAAATTAGCCGTTGTAAAACTAACCGTTGTAAAATTAGCCGTTAGAAACTAGCCGTTATTATGTTACCGTTATTGTTAATAAATTAATATTTTGTTACTCTATATATACCACTTAGATACACTTCTATTCTCACGCTATCTACTACTCTTCTTTATCTTCTTCCAAGTTTACAAAATCAAAGTTCTGCTACTATTATTTTTTGTTCGAAAAAATGGATCCAAACCAACTCAACTCTTTCTTCAATTACTTACAAAACTTTCATCAAATTCCAAATACCCAACAATCTCAAACCTCAAACTCTCAAGTTCCAAAACAAAACTTCACACTGCCAAATTCATTTCAAAATCCAAATCCACAAAATCTTTCTAATTTCAATTTTCAAGCTCCTTATAATAATCAGTTTCCTATATTTCAACCGCAAAATAAAAATTCACAAACAGCCCATTTTCCATTTTTGTCCATATTTAACCCCTCTATTAGAAATGTTACTCCAACTTCCTTTCCGTTTCCAACTTAATTCACTGCATCAAGACATAACTCATCTGGTGTTGGTGGCTCTTCTAACCTATCCTCTCAGGCTCCTATACAATTTAGTCCAAATTCGCAATATTCAGATTTTGTCAACTCTCGTGGATTAGATGCTATTGACCTTAATGATGATGATATTGAAGATCGGAGGCAAGATAGTATTCAATACTGGCATTGAAAAGAGGATGAGATGCTGATCAGTGGATGGTTAAATGTTTCAACTGGCCCTGTAGTTGGTACCGATCAAAAGGGGGAAACATTTTGGAGTCGAATTCATAGCTACTGTGTAGAATTTTGCTCCGACATGACAAGGGGGGTAGTTGCATGTAAGAAACGATGGTATAAGATCAACAAGGCTGTTGCACAATTTGCTGGTTGCTACGATCAAGCTAGTCGAAACATAAGGAGTAGTTCGAACGCTGATGATATAAAAGAGTTGGCTTATAAACTTTATTCCACAAATTATGGTAAAAAATTCTCTTTTGAGAGGCATTGAAACATGCTTCACTTGGAGTGAAAATCGAGAAGCCAACAACCTACACAGAGTGGCGGCTCAAAGAGAACCAAGGTTAGTGCAACTGGAGCATACTCATCCTCATCAAACCCAGAAACACCGTTGGCTAACGAACCCGGTGTGGACTCTCCCGTTCGCCCACAATGATCAAAGAAGAGCAAGCGAAAAGGTAAGGAAAAAGCACAGATGTCTGAAGATTTTAGCGAAAGAAAATCATCAGTTATCAAAAAATTATCTCTCATGGAAGATATTAAGAATGTTAGAGAAAAGGAACTAATGGATAGGAAAAAAGAAAGAGAAGAGGAGAAGGAACATATAGCAAAGATTATGGCAATAAAAGAGAAGGAGTTACAAATTCAAGCGACAATGAAAGAACAAGAATTACAATCTCAAGCAGCAATGAAAGAAAAAGAATTACAAACTCAGAGGTATATTAAAGAAATGGAGATAAAAGCAAAAGAAAGGGAAATGGAAAGGATGGCCAAGGAAAGGGAAAGAGAAATGGATATGCAAATACTTAATGCTAACACGTCTACAATGAGTGAAAAACGACGAGCTCTTCATGAGATTGCATGTGAGAAAATAATCACCAAGTGGTTTACTTAATGGTTCCTTGTATTCGTAGAGTTATGTAGTATGTTCTTATTTTTATTGCGTATTACTGGTTTATGATGTAGTTTGTTTTATTTATTTCTGATGTAAGTTTTTAAATTAGTCAATATTATTGTGCCCTTATTGTTCATGAAAGTGACCGTTGCAAAACTAGCCGTTGCAAAACAAGCCATTGACTAGCCGTTAAGGTACTTATTGCAGACACACTTATAAATATCAACTATCCATGACTCTGCAACTCCACTTTAATTCTTGTTTCTCACCTCGAAAGAGAACTAAAAATTACATTTCTAAATATGGCTAGAAATTTTGATGATATGTTTAATAAGGCTTTGTATGGCAAAAGAAGACGGCAAGATAACACAGTCATAGATAATTGGATCGATGAGTGTTTACTCCAAGATTCAGAAGAAGAAGATATCGATAGAAGCTCTTCCCAATTACTCATAGATGGATCAACAGAGATCGAGAAGCAGGACATGATCGCCTTTTTCAAGATTACTTTGCAGATGAACCAATGTATAATGCTGACATTTTTCGACGGAGATTTCGAATGAGAAGACATGTGTTCCTTCGGATAGTAGATGCTCTCTCAAACATCTATCCGTATTTCCAACAGAGGGTTAATGCAACTGGAAGAAGAGGCTTGTCATCACTCCAGAAATGTACCGCTACGATACACATGTTAGCATATGGCATAGGAGCTGATGCTGTTGATGATTATGTGCGCATAGGCGAGAGCACTACAATCGGTGTTCGAGGATGAATACTTGCGAGAACCCAAACCAAATGACGTACAACGCCTGCTACAAATGGCGGAGGGTCGTGGCTTCCCTGGCATGTTGGGTAGCATTGACTGCATACATTAGCAATGGAAAAATTGTCCAAAGACATGGAAAGGTATGTACATGAGTGGTTATCGTGGGGTTGCAACCATAGTACTTGAGGTTGTAGCATCTTCAGACCTTTGGATATGGCATGCGTTCTTTGGAGTTTCTGGTTCAAATAACGATATCAACGTGTTAGATCGTTCTCCAGTGTTCGATGATATTCTAAACGACCGTACTCCGGAGGTAAATTACACTATTAATGGTAATAATTATACTATGTGATACTATTTAGCAGATGGTATTTATCCTGAATGGGCCACATTTGTCAAATCAATCTCAAAGCCACAAGGGGAGAAATGCAAGTTATTTACACAATACCAAGAAAAGCAAAGAAAAGATGTGGAGTGAGCATTCGGAGTGTTGCAAGCACGCTTTGCAATTATACGTGGTCCAGCTCATTTTTGAAAAAAGAAGAAGCTTGCCAACATAATGAGAGCTTGTACTATATTGCATAATATGATTGTTGAGGATGAAAGAGACACTTATGCAGGAAATTTTGCTCAGGACCTAGAGTATGATGATGTCGAAAATGGCTTATCACAACCTCAGTTGGGAGAAGAAGATTTCGCACCATACCATCAATTTCTCCAAAGAAATGCCCAACTTCGAAATAGGCAGCAGCATATACAATTGAAAGAGGACTTGATTGAACACATATGGCAATTTCACAATGCTTGTCGTCAACTATAAGGCTTAATTATGTTTTTCTTTGTATTAAGTAATTTTACAAATTAGTGTAACCCCGAATTATATATTGTGTATTATTATTATATATGAATTTATTTAATATTAATATCTTTTAATAGTGAATTATTTTTAAATTTATAAATTTAAATTACATTATTGAAAAAAATTAATTACATTAATTTCAAGTATTTTAATTAATTAATTAAGTGGGACCACAATAGGGACTAAAGTTAGTTCCTCCTAATAGAGAAGAGAGAGAGATGTTTTGAGTTCCTATTTACTGTTTATGACGCAAAAGCTGATGTGGAGTTACTTTTTATGACAGGTGGGCCATAAACAGGAACTGGGATGAGTTCCCTACTGGAGATGGTCTAACTACTACTATAGGTTCATTGTTGCAAAAGAATGCTTCTTTTATTATAAACCATTATTATATCAGCTGGTTCGACCGAAAAATTAGTGAACCAGACTAGAATCGGTTCGGTTTACTCCTTGGACCGTTTAAGGAATAAAACCGGTGTGAACCGATAAGAACCGGTCTAACTGAACTGGTCTACTTGAAATTTTTTAAAATGTCTCCACAAGGTCTCAAACCAAGAACCTTGAAGCAAAAGCAACCTCTACTTGCCACTTAGCCATTGCACTTCTAAGTACTATATTTGACAAATACTAATTATATAGTATACATAAATATCTAATTTAATTTAATTTTTGTTTTTTCTATTTTTAAAATTAATTATATTTTAATTATTAATATAAATATAAATTTTACTACAAATTTATTAATTTACTTGATCTATTTTATTGCTAGTATTGTGATTAAGGTTATTTGTTTTGATGTTAGTGTTAAAATCTACTAATATTATAGTTAGATGATAGACTTTGTGAATTAATTATTTTTTATTGTGTCAAAATAATATACTATTGTAGTATTAAAATTTTATGGTTTTTTTATATTAGTTATTTTTAGAAGTTGAGACTTGATTCTTCATAAAATGTTAGTGAAGATATGTATTTCAAATTTTAATTTTAAGTTTTTAACTATTTTATATTTTATATTTACGTGAGATCGGTTTTGCGGTTCAACCAGTGATTTATCGATTGAACCAATAAACCAATGAACCAGTAGCTTGACCGGTTCAATCACTGGTTCGGTTCAAACAACTATGTTTCAATCTAATTTCAAAAATTTCGATTTACTCAATTTAGTCTCCCAACTTAATAGTTATGACTCACATTGGTTCCTAATCTTATTTTTGTCACTGTCTCACAAAATTGTTAACGACATGTTGAGATGGACTAACGACTGCTACATTATACATTCTAGCGACTATTTGATGTGACAATTGAAATTCTTTTACTTTATTTTTTTTTTCAACTAAACACTTAAACCCTAATATGAGTCATGGATATCTAAGTTAAAAAATCAAACTAAGTAAATTGAAACTTTAAAAATCAGATTAAAGCTCGAATATAACTTCAAAATAGAACTTTAACTTATGTAGTGATTAATTTAAATGAGAATCAAATAAATCAAAATTCAACATAATTTTTATCAATATTTTCAAATTCGAAATTTCTATACCAAAATTAACTAGGATTTTTCTTTAAATTAAAAATTTAATGAAATTGTGACTTTAATTATCTTAATCAATGTCTTAATTAATTACTTTTATATCTTAAAAAAATTATATATGAGAAGAAAATAATTAATTTGTCTACTTTAATAAATAGTTATTTTACTAAAATGAAAGAAACTATTTTTTTAGAATTTTTTAAGAACTAATTAATATTATATATATTTTGTTACACTACATTTAGTTATAAAAATTTTATTTATTTCTAATGCTTATATTAAAAATAAAAAAAAATTAAATTAATGAATCTTAATCTATAATATAATAATAATATAGTAATTATTTTATATATTATATAAATATAAATTAATTATTTTTTTATTTATAAAAATTTTAAGAGGTTTGAGCTTGTTAGTTATATATATATATATATATATATATATATATATATATATATATATATATATATATATAAACTTAAGCTATATGAGATGGTACACTAAATGGTTTCCTTTCGTATGACTTTTCTATATGTAAGGTATATTATTATGTTTATCTGTTTGTCATGAATTTGCTTACATATTGTTGTTGGTATAGGCTGAGCTCAGTGATTACGCGTTAATTCGGTTACAAGCTTAATATTAAGTAATATTTATTTAGGGAATAAATTAGTAACACTTGGTTCTCAATATGATCATGACGTACTAGAAATTAGGTCGTTACAGTACATGCTAGACTAATACTGCAACATGTGATGGGCTAGTATATTGCAGTTCGTGACATAAGCAGTGATTGTGGGCCATCTGCTTACGGAGAGTATCTGGAGATGTCCTAGGTAGAATGTGAGACCCTATTCCTCAGCCATTCCATCCTCAAACTAAAAAATTACTTCCTGTCCTTTGGCTGTGGTGGTGGCCTATCACCAATTAAATTCTCAACCCACTGCCATGTTTGGAATCCATGGTACTGCTAAAAATCTTTGGTGAAACCCCCGATCGACTCATCATCCATGCACAAACCAAGATGGTAAGCGACATCCTACAGCATAATGGTGACCTCACCCACGGAAGATGGAAACTGTGGTCTCGAGCCTCCACTACTTAATAAATACAGAGAGTAAAATATTGTCAAACGTGAAATTCTTTAGCTCTACTGCATGTCCAAATTCAATCTTTATAATGTAAGACAATAGAATATCATAGAGGGATGGACAATGTCACACGACGTAACAAGAGTAACCGAAACCTCTACAAGAATAACAACCTTTAGTCTTCCAGATTAATCTTATCTAACTCATGGATATCTAATTTTTATTGTAATTAAAAAGTAGAACCTAGTACATTAATAATTTTGTTAACAAAATATTTTATTTTATGAATATATTCATATAACATCATTAATATTAATTAGTAATATCATAAGTATTCAGTAAAAAAAATCATGTAATTTTAAAAAATTAATTATTCATTTTTCAATATTCTATACAAACTAATGGTCTTCTAGCTAATTTAAATTCAACAATGCTAACTAATTAAAGAGAAAAAGCTATTCTAACATGTCAATATTCTAACACGTGTTCTAACTACTTAGATTGAATTATCTCGACATGTTAAATAAAAATATGTAAATCAAAATAATATGATTTGTCATTATTCTCACATATATTCTAGCTAATTAACTCAAAGTGTCCTAGCATGTCAACTAACTTAATAAAGTCTAAATATATAAACTAATTAATTATTCAGAATAAAAGAGACAGAAATCAACTTCGAAATCCAATACTCTGACTATGTGTCACATCTCATTTAGCTGGTTATGTTCCTGTCGTGCACATATTGTCGAAAAGTCATCTATACTTTAAGTACGTACTAAAACTAAAAGTGTAAAAAATGTTTCCAAATTTTAAAAAATTTAATATATGAGTGAATATCTCGGCTGCATCCATTATATATAATCGTTTGTGTACATCTCGAATACTATGACCTTATTTTCTTTACGCACATATCTTTGGTATTGAGTACCTAATTTCTGCTTTGTGCCATATCTTAGTTACGTTCGAAATACGTAAAATTTTTATCGAATCATATTTAGATGATTGAGTATCCGAGATATGTCTTTAATGCATATTAGGTCATAATATTCGAGATGCATAAAATTGCGTATATCAATAAATATTTTTTGCATTATAAATTTTGATAAATAATATATTTAATTAATTTAAATTAAAAAAATCCAATAAAATTGTGTCTTTGAATTGCAATGATGCTGTGAACCCCAGTTTGCAAGTGTGACTTTGTTATTTACATGGGAGTTGTTATCACCACTTCTTATAATCCGATATAATAAAAATAGTAATAGTAAAAACGATTTTATAATTCTTTAGAGAGACAAAAAAAAAAAAAAGATAACACATTTTTAGGAACTAAAATTATGCATAACTCTAATAAATTTATAGATTTAAAACTTTCTTGTTTCATTAACTTATATAAAATAGGTTTTGTGCACTTATTACAATTAAAATACCAAATATATTAACAACTATTACTAGAAAATATAAATTCTTGTTTTAAGTCTTCAATATAAAGTTAGAAAATATATAAAATAATATTAATTAAAATAAGATATAAAATGTTTTTACCACTTATTAGGAAATGTATAAAATAATATTAATTTATCTAAAGAGAATATAATCAAACTAATTAGATTAATATTTGGAATCAAACTTAAGCATAGTTATAATCAAATTTTATAAATAATATAGTTAAATTAGACTCATATTTATATTTAAAAATATGAAAAAGTAATTACATAAAATAATGACTAACTGATTACTAATTTGTGATATTTATGAAAAGTTTGATTATTATAATAGTCAATTAATTTATATAAAACACGTATAATATACATAATGGCTCATTTATGATATTTATAGAGCATATATATATATATATATATATATATATATATATATATATATATATATATATATATATATATATATAATTATCTCATGTTTACATTTATAACGTAATTTCATAAAAAATAACCAAACTAAATTTGTATCTATAATTAAATTTCGTAAATAATATATAAATAAAATTATATTTATAATCAAATACAAATAAAAATACCAAAATATAATAGCAATTGCTTATTGACTAATTTTATGTATAAATAAAAAGTTTAATTTAGATACCTTATTACTTTAATAAATACATATAAATATAGAACTATATATTATTAATTCAATATTTGAGTTTTAGCCGTCAAAATATTGAATTAAAATCTTTTAAAGTGAAAAAGTTAGTAAAGTAATAAAATAAAGAGATAATTACTCTTAAATTAAGATAATGGATGTTCTTATCCTACTATGAAGATTGCCTCGTATAGCTCGTCTTCCTGCGAATGATATGCTTAATCTTTAAGTTGAAAGAGGTATACATTGACCATTAAAAAACAGAGAGTATAAGTACTTACAAAAAGCACTCAAACACTCAAATCAGTCTATGAGATATTTCCTTAAGAATCAATCATTGGAATTTTGCATGTACCTTGTCTTTCTCCTTAAGCTGTTTTTTATAATATAGAAAGAAATGTGACAGTTCATCCATTTTGATTATGATGTTTACGAGAATAAAATTTTATTATCGTTTTTTTCATCACTTATAATTATCTGTTTCGATATCCGAGTTATAACCCATTACAACCAAGTTATAATGGATGGATTATAGTTCCCAAACTTAATGTGAAAGTATTTATTTTTTAATAAAACATGTTGAGCTTAAATAAGTTGAGCTATGACTCAGTTGTAGGAAGATGGAGTCCCAAAATCAGCATGATCTATTAATATAAACGACAAGAAATTAAAAGACTAAAAACAGTTTGAGAAGTAATTAATGTCTAATTTTTTTCTAAATGGTAAAATTTAAATAGTTTTGGAAGTAGTTTTATAAATCTTATCACAAGAAAAGTGGGTAGTTATCTTTATTAGTGTATTTAAGAGGTGAAAGCCAAAGGTTGTTTGAAATAAATTAACTGTATGCTTCATGCGAAGGGATTTTTTGGGAGTAAAAAAGGGACTTTTTGAGGAGAAAGATGAGTAAGAGAGGTTAGTACTCCCTCTTCTATCTTTTTCTTATGCTTCTTCTTTTTTTCTTTGTATAATTTATTTTTTGTGGAATTTTCTAATGAAGAGAAAAGTTACTATTGTTGATGAAAATGACTCGTATATACAGTTAGGTTGATGATAACGTAAAGATAAAGGGGTCCCTCTTTGTTCACAAAGAGAGTGTAGAGAAGATAGACAAGTCCCGTGTTATAAGGGCTAGTGGGAAGGGAAAGATAGAGTTGTTGCCATGCGACCGGTCTGAACGCGTATATCACGATTTTGAATGTCAATACTGAAACAACTGAACTATGCACTGTCGCAATTGCACCCAAATGACTGGACTTTCTTGAAGATCTTTAAGATTTTGATGGAGATTTTGGAGATTAGACCCGACCCTTCATTACAGTGTTCTTTTCACTGATTCAAGCGAAGAGGGTTTGAAAATGGGTTTGAGTAAATTTGAATAGTAGTCCAAGTTATATCATTGGATGAAAATGTTACTGAGAAGATTTTTTATTGGCGTTCATAACCTCAGCAAATTTTGGGGCCAAAAGTGATCACTGAAGTATATGAAAGGGTGTTGGAGTTTCTGATTGAGCAAATTCCTTCTAACGAATTTGTGTAAGTGTCTTTGATATATTTTGGAAATGTTTACAAATGTTATATGATAACTTGCATTTTGTTTTGTTACAGGTGAAAAGCATTCTAGTATAATTGTAGCTTCGTTAAGGGCTCATATCAGAAGGAAGAATGCTAAGAAAGAAGGTTCGACCTCTAATGCCGATAAAGGCGATACAGGGGCAGAGGTTTTGCAAAGTGTGGCAAGAAAAAAACAAATTAGCATTAGCAGTGTAAAATCTGGTTAATTAACGGTTAATTAACCCATAAATGAGAATTTATTCTAGAAAGTCCTAAATGTGATTTTTATGGCTAAAAGTGATAGAGGAGATTGAGACGAGAATTTCGGTACCAATTTCATAGAAATCGGACCAAGATTGGACCAAACGGGCCAAACCGGGCCAACCGGACCCAAAGTGGGCCCTTGGCCCAACTAAACTAAACCAAAACCCTAATTTTCAGCACTCTCTCTCCTCACACAACACTCACACACGCTGAAAAAGAGAGAAAATGGGGGAAGAACACTCTCTCAAACTTCTATCTCTCACTTGATCTTCAAACCACTATAACTTTTGATCTAGAGCTCCGATTGCCGCACCGTTTGCGGCCACGCGTTCACCGCGGAGAGCTCTACAAAACCCATACAATCAATCTTGAGTTAAGCCACGTTTTTTTCTTCGAATTTTCAGCCTTGTTTTCGAGTTTCATGAGCAAAAATGTTGAGATTTTGGGCTCTTTGATGTTATAGGACCCAACTCCCTTGAAGGAGAAGGTTAATCTTGTCTCCTTGGACCTTGGGTATGGTAAGATTCTCAATCCTAGTGTAATTTGTTGTTCTATGATGTTTGGGTATTGAGATGTTGTGTATGGGTGTGATGGTTGTGGCTTAAGTTGTGTATATGTGAATTTTGGAGCTTGATTGGTGATATTGAAAAGCTTGAAAAGGAATTTGGTGGTGAAAAATCTGTTCTTGAAGGTGTTGAGACCTTGAGAGCTTGTGGATAAGTGATTTGGAAGTGCTCCGGTTGAGCTTGGGAAATCGGCTAAGGTATGGTCTCGGTTTCCCGTATCTAATATGTAATGTGGTAGGAAATACTTAGGCTAGAGGCCCTAAGATAGGCATTGAATTGTTGATGTTGTTGGATGGTTGAAATGTATGATGTGGTCATATATGTGATGATGATTGTTGATGCCTTGATGGTATGATGTATGAGAAATATGCATGTTGTGATATATGCTTGATGATTAGTTATGGTTGAATTATGGATTGAACCATGTTGATGGTGAGTATGATATTGATTGTGTACAATGATGATTTATTGGAATTGGTGTTGTTGAAAATTGGCATGAGGAAGAGTATATGATATGTCAATGTGTTTGAGTTTGAGCCACTTGGGTGAAGTAGGTTAAAATGATGGGATAGTGATTTTGTAAATTGTGGTAAAGTGTCAATGTGTGATTTGAAGAGGCTTGATGTTGAATTTGATATATTTTGATTGATTTCAAAGAAAAGGGATGAAATTTACATGTTTTGATTGATTTTGAAAAGAGTTGAAAATGACTTGTTTTGAAAATTGCACTTTGTGGTTTTGTATAAAAAATATGGTTTTTGGGCATACTTTGACGGGACATAACATGGACTACGGATCTCTGTTTTGTGCTAAATCTGTTTAGAAATGAAATTGGATCCGGGATGTCCATGCCGTTCGAAGAACGGGTGAAAAACGATTTAAAATGAGAAAGTTATGTCCGTTGGAAGATTGGGGGTTGAATATGTGAATTCTGCAACTTTTAACTTAGAAAATTTTTAACAGAATGACCCCCGCGCGTAGGCACACTTGGCGTGTACGCGCCGTTCTTCTCGAAAATGCCATCCACGCGTGCGCATGATGTGCGTGGGCGCGCCGAATGTGCTACACCCAATGCCCAGCCATTTTCCAGAGAGTTGTGCCAGAACTGTGCCAGTTTTGTGCCTGGGGCACGAGAGCACCCACGCGTATGCGTGGTTGACGCGTGCGCGTTGATTGGCTAATTTTCAATCCATGCGTTAGCGTGCATGACGCATACGCGTCGATGAGTTTTGTGGCCATCCACGCGTGTGCGTGGAGTGCGTGTACGCGTGGCCCTATTTTCATCCCAAAGTTGATTTTTGAGTTTTAAAAGCCAAATCTCATACTTCTAAGCCTCCGATCTCACCATTTATGTCTTAAATCATTATGATATGCCTAGCAATGGGAAAAGGAGCTAGGGGATGTGGTAACTTGCGAGTGAAGCAAGGGAAAAATGAATGATCAATGAGGATCAAGCATGATTATGTGAGAGGCGGAGGATGGTGGTGGAAGTGTTTGTTATGCCATGGGCCGAAGGGCCGTAATTGTTAATGAAATGGCTGGTTATGGATTTAACCGTGAGCCGAATGGCTAGTTATGGATTTAACCGTGAGCCGGATGGCTAGATTATTGTCGTGTTATGGCAGAGCCATGATTATGGCTAAGTATAAATGCATAGATGCTGTTTAATGAATTGTGAATGTTGCACTTCTACTGTTGGAGATGAGAGTTTCCCTGGAAGGAAGCAGTGGCTAGCCACCACGTGCTCCAGGTTGAGACTCGAAGCTCTTCTGACCCTATGTCGTAAGTGTGGCCGGGCACTGTGAAAGACCCGGATGAGCTCGCCCCCGTAAATATTCACCAGTGAGGGTGATGGATATGGATCATGATTATGATCAAGTTTATGATGAGTATAACTCGAGTTGGGGATGCGCGACAGAGGGACAGTCCAATGGTTAGCTACCAGGACTCGTCGGGTTGGCTCTATAACCGACAGATGATATCATCAGCCACTAGGGACAGGCATTCATCATATGCATACTATATGAATTGTTTGAGATTGCCTATTTGACTGCATATTACTTGCTAATTGTCTAAATGCCTTACATGTTCCTATTTGTATATTTCTTGTTTGATATAACTGTGTTTGCTACATTATACTCCTGCTGGTGGTTGGGAGGTCTGAAGGAATTGGAAAGGGAAGTATTAGTTAGACGGAAGAATCTTTAGTCAGTCGCCACATATGGTTTAGCTTGTTTATAAGCTTTGATATTATCTGGAGGAAGTTCTAGGATTTCCTTTGGCTTTCCTCTATTATTATGTATTATATATGTGGAAGCTGTTACCATGCTGGGGACCTCTGGTTCTCACCCATGCGGATTTTGTGATTTTCAGATGCAGGACGTAAGGTTTCCCGCTGAGGCATGCTGGAGACTTCTAGATTTGCGAAGATCCTTTGTTCTCGAGACTGTGTTTTGGGTTATATGTTTTGCTTAGATACTTTTATCTCCATTAAATAATACAAACTGTGATGACTCCTCTTATAGGAGATTTTGGAGAATAGGTTCTCAGTTTTGTGTCCCTTTGGGTTTTCCTTGGGGTTTCCTATTCTATTTACTTGTATATATACATATGTTGCTATGCTCGGACCGGTTATCTTCGCAACCGGCTTTTGAGTCTTGACATTCCTGTTTTTGACACTCCTTTGTATATATATAATCTCGCGTTGGTTTATCCTTGTTCGTTACGTTATCGATCGGAGTGTTGCGCTTTCGAGTTGCAATTTTTAGTTTACCCCTTTTTCTACAAAGGCTCCTAGTTATAATTAATCATTCATACTACTATACGTACTAAATTTTTATTTTAGAGGTCATAATACCTTGCCATCTCTGAATTATGACTTAAGTATAAGACTCTGTATGGTAGGGTGTTACAAGTAGGAGAAAAACAAAGATGATTGGCAAGACAAGTAAGATTGACGATGTGGTAGATGATAGATCCATATTTTATGATGATTTTTGGATTGAAAATAGTGAAATTTATTACCTGCACCTGCACATATTCCTTGTAAATGCATACTTTTACGATTTTTCTTCTAATTGTACTTAATTAATTAAAACATACTTTTTAGGCCTTTAGAATTGTCAAATTAATCTTATTTTTATTCTATTTGAAGCCTTGATATGTTCGTTTAAGTCGTTTAAGGTTTAGGAGGCAAAGATGACTTGAAAAAACGAAAGAAAATCACGCCAAAATTGAGATTTCATGAAAAAATGAAGAATTGACAAAGCTGTAGAGATACGTATGCATTATCCTGACTATATGTTATCTGTTCTACTTGTACTTTAATTGTGTATTACTTGTCTGTATTGATTGTGTTTGTACAACTGAGAGGCCCCTCGTGCTGGTGTCGGTTGATGCTGAGGGTTGTTCTTATTGAAATGGAATAATGATATGATTAATTTAAAATGATGATTATTAAATGAGACAATTTGAGTTCCCTGGGTAGACGCAGTGAAGCGATTTCACTTGCTCTAGGTGAGGATGTGAGGTAATGATATAAAATTGCTGAGATAGAATAGTGATGAGCGGATAATTTATACACTTTTTGGCATTGTTTTTAAGTAGTTTTTAGTAATTTCAAGCTACTTTTAGGGATGTTTTCATTAGTTTTTATGTTAAATTCATATTTCTAGACTTTACTATGAGTTTGTGTGTTTTTTTGTGATTTCAGGTAATTTCTGGCTGAAATTGAGGGACTTGAGCAAAACTCTGAAAAAGGTTGACAAAAGGACGGCTGATGCTGTTGGAATCTGACCTCTCTGCACTCGAAATGGATTTTCTGAAGCTACAGAACTCCAAATGGCGCGCTCTCAATGGCGTTGGAAAGTAGACATCCAGAGCTTTACAGCAATATATAATAGTCCATACTTTATTCGGGAATTGATGACGTAAAGTGGCGCTCAACGCCAAGTACATGCTGTTGTCTGGAGTTAAACGCCAGAAACACATCATAACCCGGAGTTGAATGCCAGAAACACGCTATAACTCGGCTTTCAACTCCAAGAGAAGCCTCATCTCGTGGATAGATCAAGCTCAGCCCAAGCATACACCAAGTGGGCCCCGGAAGTGGATTTATGCATCAATTACTTACTCATGTAAACCCTAGTAGCTAGTTTAGTATAAATAGAACATTTAACTATTGCATTAGACGTCTTTTTGACCATGTTTCATCTTTGGTCTCAGTTTTGTTTTATTCTTCATCTTAAGAGGCTATTGATCGCGTTTTAGGGGGCTGGCCTTTCGGCCATGCCTGAACCTTTCACTTATGTATTTTCAACGGTGGAGTTTCTGCACACCATAGATTAAGGGTGTGGAGCTCTGCCGTACCTCAAGTTTCAATACAATTACCATTACTTTATATTCAATTCTCTTCTATTCTTATTCCAAGATATACGTTGCACTTTAACTTGATGAAGGTGATAATCCGTGACACTCATCATCATTCTCACCTATGAACGTGCGTGATTGACAACCACTTCCGTTCTACCTTAGGCCGGGCGCATATCCCTTAGATTCCCCAACAGAATCTTCGTGGTATAAGCTAGATAGATGGCGGCATTCATGGGGATCCGGAAAGTCTAACCTTGTCTGTGGTATTCCGAGTAGGATCCCGGGAATCCGAAAAGTCTAACCTTGTCTGTGGTATTCCGAGTAGGATTCTGGTATTGAATGACTGTGACGAGCTTCAAACTCCTGAAGGCTGGGCGTTAGTGACAGACGCAAAAGAATCAAGGGATTCTATTCCAACCTGATTGAGAACCGACAGATGATTAGCCATGCTGTGACAGAGCATTTGGACCATTTTCACTGAGAGGATGGGATGTAGCCATCAACAAGGGTGATGCCTCCAGACGATTAGCCATGCAGTGACAGCGCATAGGACCATTTTCCCGAGAGGATGAAAAGTAGCCATTGAAGACGGTGATGCCCTACATACAGCTTGCCATGGAAAGGAGTAGGAAGGATTGGAGGAATGTAATAAGAAAGTAGAAATACAAGAGGAGCACAGCATCTCCATACGCCTATCTGAAATTCCCACTATTAATTTACATAAGTATTTCTATCCCTTTTTATTTTCTGTTTATTATTAATTTTCGAACTCATCATAAACCATTTAATCTGCCTAACTGGGATTTACAAGGTGACCATAGCTTGCTTCATACCAACAATCTCTGTGGGATCGACCCTTACTCACGTAAGGTATTACTTGGATGACCCAGTACACTTGCTGGTTAAGTTGAACGGAGTTGTGTCCACACATAGCCAATAGCCATTACCAGGGATTATTAAGATCCCAATTCATCACACCATGATCTCTTTGGGGTATTTTTGATTTCATACAAATACAAAGAGACTAACTTTGAGGATCACAATTTCGTCCACCAAATAGCTGGGGATGGTTTTGTTTATAATTCTGATTGTGAATTGTCAGAGAATTAGGGAGTTGGGAAGCATGAGGAATATGAATTAGATTTAGCATTCCCTTATGTCAGTTGTCTATCTATGGATTAGCGAGGATATAGGATGAATATTCGGTGAACGGAAGTTTAGGATGCTTAGTGAGTTTTTATTACAATGCATTGTATTTATTTGGCACTTTTACCGTACTGGGAACCCATGGGTTGGGGGTTCTCATTCCATATATATCTCTTATTTTTCAGATACAGGTCCAGGTGCTCAGAAGTGAGCTGTGGTTCATCTGAGAGATGGCGAAGATCTTTATATTCTCTACTTTATATTTTGCTTAGAATCTCTCCACCTTTATTTTGAGAAGCTTATATTATGTATTGAACTCTTTTGAACTTGCCTATAGAGGCTTTCATGTTTTATTTGGGAGAGATTAGGATGTACTGTTGTCAACTACTTTCATACTGTACCCTAGCCGGCCTAAATTTCGCGGGTCGTGACTAGTGACTATTTACTTATGTTATATATCTATATAATGTCTTTCTCTTGTTCTCCTTTATACCTTTATCTGTATATAGCTTTCGACTTCACGCTTTATCTTTAAGTTGTCAAAACGTGAGTGATACGACTTCGCAATTTTATTTCTACTCTTTTCAGGCTTCTCGATTAATACTCCTTTCAATTATACTTATAATTATGTGTTAAAAATCCACCTGAGAGTCGTACCACCGTAATATCATTGACTTATGACTCGAGCATAAGGATTTGAATATTAGGGTGTTACACACGCATCGCATGCGTATGCATCCAGCTCCATCTCATTACCAGGGATTATTAAGATCCCAATTCATCACACCATGATCTCTTTGGGGTATTTTTGATTTCATACAAATACAAAGAGACTAACTTTGAGGATCACAATTTCGTCCACCAAGTTTTTGGCGCCGTTTCCGGGGATTGTTCGAGTATGGACAACTGACGGTTCATCTTGTTGCTCAGATTAGGTAATTTTCTTTTCAAAATTTTTCTTTTTCGTTTTTCCAAAAATTTTTTCGAAAAAATTAAAAAAAATACAAAAAAATCATAAAATCATAAAATCCAAAAATATTTTGTGTTTCTTGTTTGAGTCTTGAGTCAATTTTTAAGTTTGGTGTCAATTGCATGCTTTAAAAAAAAAATTTTTTCTTGCATTTTTCGAAAACTCCATGCATTCATAGTGTTCTTCATGATCCTCAAGTTGTTCTTGGTAAGTCTTCTTGTTTGATCTTGATGTTTTCTTGTTTTGTGTTGTTTGTTGTTTTTCATATGCATTTTTCGTTTGTTAGAGTCCATGCATTAAAGATTTCTAAGTTTGGTGTCTTGCATGTTTTCTTTGCGTCAAAAATTTTTCAAAAATATGTTCTTGATGTTCATCATGATCTTCAAAGTGTTCTTGGTGTTCATCTTGACATTCATAGTGTTCTTGCATGCATTAAGTATTTTGATCCAAAATTTTCATGTTTTAGGTCATGTTTGTGTTTTTCTCTCTCATAATTAAAATATTCAAAAATAAAAAAATATCTCTTCCTTATTTTTCTCATAATTTTCGAAAATTTGAGTTGACTTAGTCAAAAATTTTCAAAATTAGTTGTTTCTTACAAGTCAAGTCAAATTTTCAATTTTAAAAATCTTATCTTTTCAAAATCTTTTTCAAAAATTATATCCTTTTCATTTTTTTTCTATTTTTCAAAAATTTCAAAAATCTTTTTCAAAATATTTTCAAAATCTTCTTCTTATCTTTATATCATATTTTCGAAAATTCACTAATAATTAATATAATTGATTCAAAAATTTGAAGTTTGTTACTTTCTTGTTAAGAAAGGTTCAATCTTTAAGTTCTAGAATCTTATCTTGTAGTTTCTTGTTAGTGAAGTAAGTAATTTCAAATTTTTTTGAATTAAATCTTTTTATCTTTTATCATATCTTTTTCAAAAAATTTTATCTTTTTCAAAAATTGATTTCAAAATATCTTATCTAATTCCTTATCTTCTAATCTTTTCAAATTTGATTTTAGTATCCTTTTCAATCAACTAACTAACTTTTTGTTTGTTTCTTATCTTTTTCAAAACCAACTAACTACTTCTCCCTCTCTAATTTCGAAAATATCTCACCCTTTTTCAAAATTCTTTTTAATTAATTAATTAGTTTTAAATTTAATCTTATATCTCATCATTAATTTTCAAAAATCACTAACTCCTTTCCAAACTTATTTTCGAATTTCTCCCTCTCTCATCTCTCTTTTATTTATTTAGTTATTTACTAACACTTCTCTTCATCTCTTATCACCTCCTCTATCCTTACTCTTTATACAGACTATTCATTCTTCCTCACTCTTCTCCCCTTTCTTTTTCTACTAACATAAAGGAATCTCTATACTGTGACATAGAGGATTCCTCTTTCTTTTCTTGTTTTCTTCTCCTTCATATGAGCAGGAACAAGGACAAAGGCACTCTTGTTGAAATTGATCCTAAACCTGAAAGGACTCTGAAGAGGAAACTAAGAGAAGCTAAACAATCCAGAAACAACCTTTCAGAAAATTTTGAACAAGAGAAGGAGATGGTAGCCGAACTCAACAACAATAATGCAAGGAGAATGCTTGGTGACTTCACAAAGCCAACGTCCAAATTTGATGGAAGAAGCATCTCCATTCCTGCCATTGGAGCAAACAATTTTGAGCTGAAACCTCAGCTAGTTGCCTTAATGCAACAAAACTGCAAGTTATATGGACTTCCATATGAAGATCCTTATCAGTTTTTAACTGAGTTCTTGCAGATCTGTGAGACTGTTAAGACAAATGGAGTAGATCCTGAAGTCTACAGGCTCATGCTTTTCCCTTTTGCTGTAAGAGACAGAGCTAGAATATGGTTGGATTCACAACCTAAGGATAGCCTGGACTCCTGGGAGAAGCTGGTCACGGCCTTATTGGATAAATTCTTTCCTCCTCAAAAGCTGAGCAAGCTTAGAGTGGATGTTCAGACCTTCAAACAAAAGGATGGTGAATCCCTCTATGAAGCTTGGGAAAGATACAAGCAGTTGACCAAAAGGTGTCCATCTGACATGTTTTCAGAATGGACCATATTAGATATATTCTATTATGGTCTATCTGAGTTTTCGAAAATGTCATTGGACCATTCTGCAGGTGGATCCACCCATCTAAAGAAAACACCTGCAGAAGCTCAAGAACTCATTGACATGGTTGCAAATAACCAATTCATGTACACTTCTGAGAGGAATTCCGTGAATAATGGGATACCTCAGAAGAAAGGAGTTCTTGAGATTGATGCTCTGAATGCCATATTGGCTCAGAACAAAGTGTTGACTCAGCAAGTCAACATGATCTCTCAAAGTCTGAATGGACGGCAAAATGCATCCAACAATACTAAAGAGGCAGCTTCTGAAGAAGCTTATGATCCTGAGAACCCTGCAATGGCAGAGGTCAATTACATGGGTGAACCTTATGGAAACACCTATAATTCATCATGGAGAAATCATCCAAATTTCTCATGGAAGGATCAACAAAAGCCTCAACAAGGCTTTAACAATTGTGGACGCAATAGGCTGAGCAATAGCAAGCCTTTTCCATCATCTTCTCAGCAACAGACAGAGAATTCTGAACAAAGCACTTCCAATTTAGCCAATCTAGTCTCTGATCTGTCAAAAGCCACTTTCAGTTTCATGAGTGAAACAAGATCCTCCATCAGAAATCTGGAGGCACAAGTGGGCCAGCTGAGTAAGAAAGTCATTGAAACTCCTCCCAGTATTCTCCCAAGCAATACAGAAGAGAATCCAAAAGGAGAATGCAAGGCCATTGATGTAATCAACATGGCCGAATGCACAAGGGAGGAGGAGGACGAAAATCCTAGTGAGGAAGACCTCTTGGGACGTCCCTCAAGTAAGAAGGAGTTTCCTATTAAGGATACAAAGGAATCTGAGGCTCATATAGAGACCATAGAGATTCCATTAAATCTCCTTCTGCCATTCATGAGCTCTGAAGACTATTCTTCCTCTGAAGAGGATGAAGATGTGACTGGAGAGCAAGTTGCTCAATATTTAGGAGCTATCATGAAGCTGAATGCCAAGTTGTTTGGTAATGAGACTTGGGAAAGTGAACCTCCCTTGCTCATTAATGAACTAGATACCTGGATTCAGCAAATTTTACCTCAAAAGAGACAAGATCCTGGCAAGTTCTTAATACCTTATAACATAGGCACCATGACCTTTGAAAAAGCTCTATGTGATCTGGGGTCAGGGATAAATCTTATGCCACTCTCTGTAATGGAGAAGCTGGGGATCATTGAGGTACAACCTGCCTTGTTCTCATTACAATTGGCAGACAAGTCATTAAGACAAGCTTATGGAGTAGTAGAGGACGTGTTAGTAAAGGTTAAAGGCCTTTACATCCCTGCTAATTTCATAATCTTAGACACTAGGAAGGAAGAGGATGAGTGCATCATCCTTGGAAGACCTTTCCTAGCCACAGCAGGAGCTGTGATAGATGTCAACAGAGGTGAATTAGTCCTTCAATTGAATGGAGACTACCTTGTGTTTAAGGCACATGGCCATCCCTCTGTGACAAAAGAGAGTAAGCATGAAGAGCTTCTCTCAGTTCAGAGTCAAGAAGAGCCCCCCACAGTCAAACTCTAAGTTTGGTGTTGGGAGGCCACAACCAAACACTAAGTTTGGTGTTAAGACCCCATATCCAAACTCTAAGTTTGGTGTTGGGACTATACAACATTGACCTGATCACCTTTGTGGCTCCATGAGAGCCCACTGTCAAGCTATTGACATTAAAGAAGTGCTTGTTGGGAGGCAACCCAATTTTATTTATCTAATTTTTATTTTATTCTATTTTATTTTTATTTTATGTTTTATTAGGTACATGATCATGTGGAGTCACGAAAAAAATATAAAAATTAAAAACAGAATCAAAAACAGCAGAAGAAAAATCACACCCTGGAGGAAGGACAGACTAGCGTTCAACGCCAATAAGGAGCATCTGGCTGGCGTTCAACGCCAGAACAGAGCATGAATCTGGCGCTGAACGCCAGAAACAAGCAACATTCTGGCGTTTGAATGCCAGGAATGTGCCTTGAGAAAAGCTGGCGCTGAACGCCAGTAACAAGCATGGAACTGGCGTTCAACGCCAGAAACATGCTACATATGGGCGTTGAACGCCCAGAACATGCTTTACATGGGCGTTGAATGCCCAGAACGTGCATCACCTCGGCGTTTAAATGCCAGAATGGTATGCAAAGGCATTTTACATGCCTATTTGGTGCAGGGATGGAATTCCTTGACACCTCAGGAACTGTGGACCCCACAGGATCCCCACCTAACATATTCCCACCTTACCTCCTAATCCTATTACACTCTCCCCCATGTCACACTTCCCAACAACTTCAATCTCTGAATCTCTCTTCCCAATAAACACTCTTTCCCAAAACCCTTCACCAATCACTTCAATCTCTCTTCCCTATCACCTCTTCACCACTCACATCCATCCACTCTTCCCCATAAACCCCACCTACCTTCAAAATTCAAAAACACTTTCCCACCCAAACCCACCCTAAAATGGCCGACCCTACCCTCTCCCCTTTCCTTATATAAACCCTTCCATTCCACTTCATTTTCCCACAACACAACACCCTCTTCTATACCTTGGCCGAAACCCACACTCCACCTTCTCCTCAATATTTTCTTCTTCTTCTTCTTCTCTTCTTTCCTCTCTTGCTCGAGGGCGAGCAATATTTTAAGTTTGGTGTGGTAAAAGCATAAGCTTTTTTGTTTTTCCATTACCATTAATGGCACCTAAGGCCGGAGAATCATCTTGAAAAGGAAAAGGGAAGACAAAAGCTTCCACCTCCGAGTCATGGGAGATGGAAAGATTCATCTCCAAAAGCCATCAAGACCACTTCTATGATGTTGTGGCAAAGAAGAAGGTGATCCCTGAGGTCCCTTTCAAGCTCAAGAAAAATGAGTATCCAGAAATCCGACATGAGATCCGAAGAAGAGGTTGGGAAGTCCTAACCAACCCCATGCAACAAGTTGGAATCCTAATGGTTCAAGAGTTCTATGCCAATGCATGGATCACTAGGAACCATGATCAAAGTATGAACCCGAGTCCAAAGAATTATCTCACAATGGTTCGGGGGAAATACTTAGATTTTAGTCCGAAAAATGTAAGGTTGGCATTCCACTTGCCCATGATGCAAGAAGATGTACGCCCCTACACTAGAAGGGTCAACTTTAATCAAAGGTTGGACCAAGTCCTTATGGACATATGTGTGGAAGGAGTTCAATGGAAGAGAGACTCCAAAGGCAAGCCAGTTCAACTAAGAAGACTGGACCTCAAGCCTGTGGCTAGAGAATGGTTGGAGTTCATTCAACGTTCCATCATTCCCACTAGCAACTGATCTGAAGTTACTATGGATCGGGCCATCATGATTCATAGCATCATGATTGGAGAGGAAGTAGAAGTTCATGAAGTCATCTCCAATGAATTCTACAAAATAGCCGAGAAGCCCTCCACCATGGCAAGGCTAGCTTTTCCTCACCTTATTTGCCATCTATGTTACTCAGCTGGAGTTATCATAGAAGGAGACATCTCCATTGAAGAGGATAAGCCCATCATCAAGAAGAGGATAGAGCAAGCAAGAGAGACCCTCCACAGTTCTCAAGAGATGCATGAGGGAGCTCATCATCAAGAAATCCCTGAGATGCCTCAAGGGATGCACTTTCCTCCCAACAACTATTGGGAACAACTCAACACTTCCTTAGAAGATTTGAGCCACAATGTGGAACAATTAAGGGTGGAACATCATGAGCACTCCATCATTCTCCATGAAATAAGAGAAGATCAAAGAGCAATGAGGGAGGAGCAACAAAGGCAAGGAAGGGACATAGAAGAGCTTAAGGACATTGTTGGTCCTTCAAGAAGAAGATGCCACTAAGGTGGATTCATTCCTTGTTCTTATTTCTTTCTGTTTTTCGGTTTCTATGTTATGTTTATCTATATTTTGTGTCTCTACTTCATGATCATTAGTATGTAGTAACCATGTCTTAAGGCTATGAATAAAATCCATTAATCCTTCACTTCTTTTAAATGAAAAATGTTTTAATTCAAAAGAACAAGAAGTACATGAATTTTGAATTTATCCTTGAAATTAATTTAATTATATTGATGTGGTGACAATACTTTTTGTTTTCTGAATGAATGCTTGAACAGTGCATGTTTTTGATCTTGTTGTTTATGAATGTTAAAATTGTTGGCTCTTGAAAGAATGATGAACAAAGAGAAATGTTATTGACAATCTGAAAAATCATGAAATTGATTCTTGAAGCAAGAAAAAGCAGTGAAAAGTAAAAAGCTTGCGAAAAAAAAATTGGCGAGAAAAAAATAATAGAAAAAAAAAGCAAGCAGAAAAAGCCAATAGCCCTTAAAACCAAAAGGCAAGGGTAAAAAGGATCCAAGGCTTTGAGCATCAATGGATAGGAGGGCTCAAGGAAATAAAATCCAGGCCTAAGCGGCTAAACCAAGCTGTCCCTAACCATGTGCTTGTGTCATGAAGGTCCAAGTGAAAAGCTTGAGACTGAGTGGTTAAAGTCGTGATCCAAAGCAGAAAGAGTGTGCTTAAGAGCTCTGGACACCACTAACTGGGGACTCTAGCAAAGCTGAGTCACAATCTGAAAAGGTTCACCCAGTTATGTGTCTGTGGCATTTATGTATCCGGTGGTAATACTGGAAAACAAAGTGCTTAGGGCCACGGCCTAGACTCATAAGTAGCTGTGTTCAAGAATCAACATGCTTAGCTAAGAAAGTCAATAACACTATTCGAAATTCTAAATTCCTAGAGAAGCCAATCGTTCTAAACTTCAAAGGAAAAAGTGAGATGCCAAAACTATTCAGAAGCAAAAAGCTACAAGTCCCGCTCATCTAATTAGAATTAATATTCATTGATATTCTAGAATTTATAGTACATTCTCTTCTTTTTATCCTAATTGATTTTCAGTTGCTTGGGGACAAGCAACAATTTAAGTTTGGTGTTGTGATGAGCGGATAATTTATACGCTTTTTGGCATTGTTTTTAGGTAGTTTTTAGTAAGTTCAAGCTACTTTTAGGGATGTTTTCATTATTTTTTATGTTAAATTCATATTTCTGGACTTTAATATGAGTTTGTGTGTTTTTCTGTGATTTCAGGTAATTTTTGGCTGAAATTGAGGGACTTGAGCAAAACTCTGAAAAAGGCTGACAAAAGGACTGCTGATGCTGTTGGAATCTGACCTCCCTGCACTCGAAATGGATTTTCTGGAGCTACAAAACTTCAAATGGCGCGCTCTTAACGGCGTTGGAAAGTAGACATTCAGAGCTTTCCAAAAATATATAATAGTCCATACTTTATTTGGGAATTGACGACGTAAAGTGGCGCTCAACGCCAAGTACATGCTGCTGTCTGGAGTTAAACGCCAGAAACACGTCATAACCCGGAGTTGAACGCCAGAAACACACTATAACTCGGCGTTCAACTCCAAGAGAAGCCTCAGCTCGTGGATAGATCAAGCTCAGCCCAAGCATACACCAAGTGGCCCCCGGAAGTGGATTTATGCATCAATTACTTACTCATGTAAACCCTAGTAGCTAGTTTAGTATAAATAGAACATTTAACTATTGCATTAGACGTCTTTTTGACCACGTTTCATCTTTGGTCTCAGTTTTGTTTTATTCTTCATCTTAAGAGGCTATTGATCACGTTTTAGGGGGCTGGCCTTTCGGCCATGCCTGAACCTTTCACTTATGTATTTTCAACGGTGGAGTTTCTGCACACCGTAGATTAAGGGTGTGGAGCTCTGCTGTACCTCAAGTTTCAATACAATTACCATTACTTTATATTCAATTCTCTTCTATTCTTATTCCAAGATATACGTTGCACTTTAACTTGATGAAGGTGATGATCCGTGACACTCATCATCATTCTCACCTATGAACGTGCGTGACTGACAACCACTTCCGTTCTACCTTAGGCCGGGCGCATATCTCTTAGATTCCCCAACAGAATCTTTGTGGTATAAGCTAGATAGATGGCGGCATTCATGGGGATCCGGAAAGTCTAACCTTGTCTGTGGTATTCCGAGTAGGATCCCGGGAATCCGAAAAGTCTAACCTTGTCTGTGGTATTCCGAGTAGGATTCTGGTATTGAATGACTGTGACGAGCTTCAAACTCCTGAAGGCTGGGCGTTAGTGACAGACGCAAAAGAATCAAGAGATTCTATTCCAACCTGATTGAGAACCGACAGATGATTAGCCGTGCTGTGACAGAGCATGTGGACCATTTTCACTGAGAGGATGGGATGTAGCCATCAACAAGGGTGATGCCTCCAGACGATTAGCCATGCAGTGACAGCGCATAGGACCATTTTCCCGAGAGGATGAAAAGTAGCCATTGAAGACGGTGATGCCCTACATACAGCTTGCCATGGAAAGGAGTAGGAAGGATTGGAGGAATGTAATAAGAAAGTAGAAATACAAGAGGAGCACAGCATCTCCATACGCCTATCTGAAATTCCCACTATTGATTTACATAAGTATTTCTATCCCTTTTTATTTTCTGTTTATTATTAATTTTTGAACTCATCATAAACCATTTAATCTGCCTAACTGAGATTTACAAGGTGACCATAGCTTGCTTCATACCAACAATCTCTGTGGGATCGACCCTTACTCACGTAAGGTATTACTTGGATGACCCAGTACACTTGCTGGTTAAGTTGAACGGAGTTGTGTCCACACATAGCCAATAGCCATTACCAGGGATTATTAAGATCCCAATTCATCACACCATGATCTCTTTGGGGTATTTTTGATTTCATACAAATACAAAGAGACTAACTTTGAGGATCACAATTTCGTCCACCAAATAGCTGGGGATGGTTTTGTTTATAATTCTGATTGTGAATTGTCAGAGAATTAGGGAGTTGGGAAGCATGAGGAATATGAATTAGATTTAGCATTCCCTTATGCCAGTTGTCTATCTATGGATTAGCGAGGATATAGGATGAATATTCGGTAAACGGAAGTTTAGGATGCTTAGTGAGTTTTTATTATAATGCATTGTATTTATTTGGCACTTTTACCGTACTGGGAACCCATGGGTTGGGGGTTCTCATTCCATATATATCTCTTATTTTTCAGATACAGGTCCAGGTGCTCAGAAGTGAGCTGTGGTTCATCTGAGAGATGGCGAAGATCTTTATATTCTCTACTTTATATTTTGCTTAGAATCTCTCCACCTTTATTTTGAGAAGCTTATATTATGTATTGAACTCTTTTGAACTTGCCTATAGAGGCTTTCATGTTTTATTTGGGAGAGATTAGGATGTACTGTTGTCAACTACTTTCATACTGTACCCTAGCCGGCCTAAATTTCGCGGGTCGTGACTAGTGACTATTTACTTATGTTATATATCTATATAATGTCTTTCTCTTATTCTCCTTTATACCTTTATCTGTATATAGCTTTCGACTTCACGCTTTATCTTTAAGTTGTCGAAACGTGAGTGATACGACTTCGCAATTTTATTTCTACTCTTTTCAGGCTTCTCGATTAATACTCCTTTCAATTATACTTATAATTATGTGTTAAATATCCACCTGAGAGTCGTACCACCGTAATATCATTGACTTATGACTCGAGCATAAGGATTTGAATATTAGGGTGTTACACACGCATCGCATGCGTACGCATCCAGCTCCATCTCATTAAAAAAAGGCACGTGACTTGCGATTGTGAGCCTATTTTTGGCTCAATTCAATCCATTATCTTTTTTGTTTAGGATTTAGGACCTTGAATTCTAGAGAGAACCTCCAACTTCTTTTTAGAATTCAAAATTTTTTTATGAATTTCTCTTTAGGTCTAGGTTTCAATTGTTTTAATTGCAATTTTTAGTTTATAATTTTTTGTTTTGATACTCTAGTTTCTTAGAATTTCTTGTTATTTTTAATTTATGAACTCTTGTTGAATTTTTTCATGAATAAATTTTATATTTTATGCTTCATTGTTGCGTATTTGATTTGATATTATTAAATTCATGTAGTGGGTAGTAGTAGTTTTTATTAATTCTTGCAATTTATAATGATTTACGTTTATATCTTGCAAGTATTTGATGAAATGCCTCACTTAATCATAAGGTAGATTTTCATTCTTGGCTTGGGTTGGGAACCTGGGTGAATTTAAATTACTAATGTCCAAGTTGATTGATAATTTAGAGATGTTAATTAATAATCTTTTTTTTCTACTAGTGCCAACCTTTTGTTAAATTTAATTATTAAGTTAGTTAGGACTTGTGGATTAAGATTAATTAAACCTAATTGACTCTTCTTAATTTGTAGAGGTTGACGAATTGGGTTTGCTCTTTATAATTATCATGTTGTGGTTAATGACAAGGATAGTAATCCTTAACCTTCATTACTTTTAGTTTAAATTCTCTTGACATTTACTCATTTCTTACTCTTTTAATTTTTTGTTATTTAAATTTTTATCAATTTTAATCAAACCCTCAATTTTTCTTAGAGCCAATGATCACGCACTACATTGTGATTCCTAAGAAGAATGATCCGAACCTAAACTCCTTGTTATTGATTTAAACTTTGTGATGCATTTTTACTAAACTTTGATGGTGCTGACACCGGTTTAGAACTATATCTACAACGAATCTTAATTAAGTTTTTAAACTTGTGAATTTTTAAATCGATTTTTGACACATCAAAATTTTGAAATTTATCAATTTAATTTGCACATATTCCTTGTAAATTCATGCTTTTGTGAATTTTCTCTTAATTGTACTTAATTGATTGAAAAACAGACTTTTTAGGCCTTTAGGATTGTTAAATTAATTTTAGTTTTATTCCATTCGATGTCTTGATATGCTCGTTTAAGTTGTGTAAGGTTTAGGAGGCAATGATGGCTTGGAAAGGTGAAAGAAAAACTTGCAAATATGGAGATTTCATGAAGAAATGAAGAATTGGCAAAACTGTAAAGATGCATATACATCTTGCATGAGATGAATACGTATCATATCCAGCTCATGTCTCATTAAAAAAGGTAGAAGACTCGTGATTTTGAGCCCATTTTTGACCCAGTTTAGTCTATTTCTGATACATTTGAAGGAAGATCCAAGGGAGGATCATACACAACATATCATACAATCATATTTTCATTTTTTTATGGGTTTAGGACCTTGAATTCTAGAGAGAGAAGCTCTAACTTCTCTTTAGAATTCAAGAGTTTCTTATGAATGTCTCTTTAGTTCTAGGTTTTAGTTTTGTTTAGTTGTAGTTTTTAGTTTATAATTTATTGTTTTGCTACTCTAGTTTCTTAAATTTTTTTGTTACTTTTTCTATTTTGCTATTTTTAGTTTATGAACTCTTGTTGAATTTATGTTTTTCATGAACGAATTTTATGTTTTATGATTCATTATTGCTTACTTGGACAGTCAAAGTTTTTACTATTTCTTATCATTTATGAAGTTTTATATTTTTGTACTCTAGGTGTTTGATAAAATACTTGAACAAGTTATAGAGTAGATTTAGAATTCTTAGCTTGGGTTGGAAGCTTGGGTGAACTTAAGTCATTAATGTCCAAGTTGATTGATAATTAAGAGATATTAATTAATCTTGTTTCCAATAATCCTATCTTTTACTATTTCAGTCAGTAAGTTGGTTAGAACTTGTGAATTAGGGTTAATTAAGCCTAATTGACTTTCTTCAATTTGTAGAGGTTGATGAATTGTATTTGCTCTTCGTAATTATCATGTTGTGGTTAGTGACAAGGATAGTGATCCTTAACCCTCAACTCTTGCCAAGATCTTTAAGAACATGAATCAACTTTCTTTTCTTCCAGTTAATTGCCTTGATTACTTTTTAGTTTAATCTCATTGTCATTTAATTTTAAATTGTGCTTTCACTTTCTTACTATTTACATTACCGTTAATTGCGATCAAACTCCCAATTTTTGCTTAGCCAATCATAATGCACTTGATTGTGATTTTAAGGGAGAACGACCTGGGCCTAAACTCCTAATTATTATTTTGAATTTGTGACATTTTTAAATAAACATTGAGAGTGTAAAATACCGGTTTAAAACTATTTACAATGAACTTGATTTTTATAATTTGTGAATTTCTAAACTAATAGTTAGTACTCATTAGTAAACCTAAGTGTAAAGGGAAAAGAAATCCCTTTTAGAGGACTTGACTAAATTTGTTGAGAAACAAAGGAAATTATATGGGTTTGCTAGTGACAGTGATGTTTCATCAGTATGGAGTGAAAGATTTCCCTATATGGGTATTATTGATGAGTATGGGGCAATCGGCGAGTGATGTGGTTCTAGTGAATAATATAAGTGATGTTGGTGTGGATCAATTCATTTAGGTGAGGATTATATATATATATATATATATATATATATATATATATAGGAGGTTTATGAACTTGTCTAAATTGTTGATGTTGTATGTTTGTTGCAAGTGATAGGTGTTTGGCTGATGAGTATAGGATACAGTCGAGAGGTAGCTCAAAGAATGGAGAAGAAAGAAAGTGAAAAGTATGAGCAGGTTGTGAAGTAATTAGAAATTAAAAAGTTTTAGCCTTTACTGACTTTGGAGAATATGAAAGAAAATGAATATCGTGGAGTAGATGTAGAGAAGGAGAAGAAACTATTAGAGGAGAAGATAAAGAAAATTGGAGAAAATGTGAAGTTACAACAAGTTGTGGAGGTAACAATAGCTAAAAAATTTGGAGAAGGCAATGGAGACTGAATATCTTGACATGTTCACTAAAGGTTTTGACATGGCCATTGTTCAAGCCTAAGTTTTTTATTCCAGAAGGCGATTTTTCAAAGATGGACCCAACAAAGGTGGTTATTGGAAATGAGTTATTAGATGACGACGCTATGGCAGAAAGGAAAGATGAAGATGTTGCTGTCGAATAAATTGGAGTTATCATTTTTAACTTATTTTCTATAAAAGTGTGTGGACTTTTAGTTAATGTTGTTGATGTATGATTAGTTTGAATGTTTTGACTATTTGATGAACTGTATATTTTTTTTTCTTGAATGAGAATATGAGAGTTGACGTATAAGTTGGTTTGATAGAATTGTGTAATGCCATTGAATAGGTCAATTTGTTATTTGACTTGTGAATGGTCAGTTTGATAGATTTGATTAAATAATATTGAATTGTAAGTATGAACTAAATGAGAGAAAAAATTCATTAATAACTTTCAATGTGAAGGACAGGTAGGAATGCTTGGTTAAAACCTCCCCAAGTAAAATCTTGTTTGGGACAAAAGCTTGGTGGTTGAAAAAGGAGTACACTCATGTCCCCCTATTTTAACTATAATACATCTTTAAACAGTAATATTCCAGATTCTTGATAAATGTGTAGCATCTAGGTTTTGTAAAGTATATGCACCATTGCCAATGTAAGCACATCTTTTATTCGATATAGGTCATCCCACTTTGTTGCTAATTCGTCATGAGTAGGTGGTCATCGTGCAGCTTCAGTTCCTCTTAAGACGAGGTTACCAACTTGAAATGTATGAGGTTGGACTTTGGCATTGTATCGCCGAGCTATTTGTTGTTGCATAGCTTAGTGTTTGACTACAGCCAAGTTTCGAATTTCTTTTATATTATCGAACTCCATAAGTCTAGCTTGTGAGTTTTGATCATCAGAGATGAAATATGTGCGTAAAGAGGCTTGAGAAATTTCTACAGGGATCATGGCGTGGTATCCATAGACTAATTGGAATGGTATTTCTCAAGTTGTAGATTGAATAGTAGTATTATATCCCTATAATATTTCAGGTATAAGGTCAGCCCATAATCCTTTAGCATCATCGAGCTTCTTTGTTAGAGCATGTAAAATCAACTTATAAGGTCGATCCATAACCCATTTGATTGTGAGAGCTCTACTAAGAAGAAATGTTTATTGAACCTTAAAGTTCTATAAAAAGGCAACAAAACTTTTGTCAAAAAACTACCGACAATTGTTAGTAATAATGTGTTGTGGAATACCAAATCTACAATAATATTTTTCTAAACAAAAGAAATTATTTTGTCCAAAGTTACGTTTGCTAATGGTTAAGCTTCAATCCAATTTGAAAAATAACCGATTCCAACAAAAAGAAATTTTACCTGACCAGGAGTTAAAGAAAATGGTCCTAAAGTATCTAGGCCCCACTTATTCAATGACCAACTTACCTCAGTCGAATGTGATAACTTAGTTGGTATATGAATTATAGGTGCATGCTTTTGACAATGATCACAAAGTTGGTTAGAACTTTTGAATTAGGGTTAATTAAGCCTAATTGACTTTCTTCAATTTGTAGAGGTTGACGAATTGTGTTTGCTCTTCATAATTATCATGTTGTGGTTAGTGACAAGGATAGTGATCCTTAACCCTCAACTCTTGCCAAGATCTTTAAGAACATGAATCAACTTTCTTTTCTTCTAGTTAATTGCCTTGATTACTTTTTAGTTTAATCTCATTGTCTTTTAATTTTAAATTGTGCTTTCACTTTCTTACTATTTACATTACCGTTAATTGCGATCAAACTCCCAATTTTTCTTAGCCAATTATAATGCACTTGATTGTGATTTTAAGGGAGAACGACCTAGGCCTAAACTCCTAATTATTATTTTGAATTTGTGACATTTTTAAATAAACTTTGAGAGTGTAGAATACCGGTTTAAAACTATTTACAATGAACTTGATTTTTATAACTTGTGAATTTCTAAATTAATACTTAGCACTCATCAGTAAACCTAAGTGTAAAGGGAAAAAAAATCCCTTTTAGAGGACTTGACTAACTTTGTTGAGAAACAAAGGAAATTATATGGGTTTGCTAGTGACAGTGATGTTTCATCAGTATGGAGTGAAAGATTTCCCTATATGGGTATTATTGATGAGTATGGGACAATCGGCGAGTGATGTTGCTTTAGTGAATAATATAAGTGATGTTGGTGTGGATCAATTCATTTAGGTGAGGATTATATATATATGAGGTTTATGAACTTGTATAAATTGTTGATGTTGTATGTTTGTTGCAAGTGATAGGTGTTTGGCTGATGAGTATAGGATACAGTCGAGAGGTAGCTCATAGAATGGAGAAGAAAGAAAGTGAAAAGTATGAGCAGGTTGTGAAGTAATTAGAAATTAAAAAGTTTGAGCTTTTACTGACTTTGGAGAATATGAAAGAAAATGAATATCGTGGAGTAGATGTAGAGAAGGAGAAGAAACTATTAGAGGAGAAGATAAAGAAAATTGGAGAAAATGTGAGGTTACAACAAGTTGTGGAGGTAACAATAGCTAAAAAATTTGGAGAAGGCAATGGAGACTGAATATCTTGACATGTTCACTAAAGGTTTTGACATGGCCATTGTTCAAGCCTAAGTTTTTTATTCCAGAAGGTAATTTTTCAAAGATGGACCCACAAAGGTGGTTATTGGAAATGAGTTATTAGATGACGACGCTATGGCAGAAAGGAAAGATGAAGATGTTGCTGTCGAATAAATTGGAGTTATCATTTTTAACTTATTTTCTATAAAAGTGTGTGGACTTTTAGTTAATGTTGTTGATGTATGATTAGTTTGAATGTTTTGACTATTTGATGAACTGTATATTTTTTTTTCTTGAATGAGAATATGAGAGTTGACGTATAAGTTGGTTTGATAGAATTGTGTAATGCCATTGAATAGGTCAATTTGTTATTTGACTTGTGAATGGTCAGTTTGATAGATTTGATTAAATGATATTGAATTGTAAGTATGAACTAAATGAGAGAAAAAAATTCATTAATAACTTTCAATGTGAAGGACAGGTAGGAATGCTTGGTTAAAACCTCCCCAAGTAAAATTTTGTTTGGGACAAAAGCTTGGTGGTTGAAAAAGGAGTACACTCATGTCCCCCTATTTTAACTATAATACATCTTTAAAGAGTAATATTCCAGATGCTTGATAAATGTGTAGCATCTAGGTTTTGTAAAGTATATGCACCATTACCAATGTAAGCACATCTTTTATTCGATATAGGTCATCCCACTTTGCTGCTAATTCGTCATGAGTAGGTGGTCATCGTGCAGCTTCAATTCCTCTTAAGACGAGGTTACCAACTTGAAATGTATGAGGTTGGACTTTGGCATTGTATCGCCGAGCTATTTGTTGTTGCATAGCTTAGTGTTTGACTACAGCCAAGTTTCGAATTTCTTTTATAGTATCGAACTCCATAAGTCTAGCTTGTGAGTTTTGATCATCAGAGATGAAATGTGTGCGTAAAGAGGCTTGAGAAATTTCTACAGGGATCATGGCGTGGTATCCATAGACTAATTGGAATGGTATTTCTCAGGTTGTACATTAAATAGTAGTATTATATCCCTATAATATTTCAGGTATAAGGTCAGCCCATAATCCTTTAGCATCATCGAGCTTCTTTGTTAGAGCATGTAAAATCAACTTATAAGGTCGATCCATAACCCATTTGATTGTGAGAGCTCTACTAAGAAGAAATGTTTATTGAACCTTAAAGTTCTATAAAAAGGCAACAAAACTTTTGTCAAAAAACTACCGACAATTGTTAGTAATAATGTGTTGTGGAATACCAAATCTACAATAATATTTTTCTAAACAAAAGAAATTATTTTGTCCAAAGTTACGTTTGCTAATGGTTAAGCTTCAATCCAATTTGAAAAATAACCGATTCCAACAAAAAGAAATTTTACCTGACCAGGAGTTAAAGAAAATGGTCCTAAAGTATCTAGGCCCCACTTATTCAATGACCAACTTACCTCAGTCGAATGTGATAACTTAGTTGGTATATGAATTATAGGTGCATGCTTTTGACAATGATCACAAAGTTGGTTAGAACTTTTGAATTAGGGTTAATTAAGCCTAATTGACTTTCTTCAATTTGTAGAGGTTGACGAATTGTGTTTGCTCTTCGTAATTATCATGTTGTGGTTAGTGATAAGGATAGTGATCCTTAACCCTCAACTCTTGCCAAGATCTTTAAGAACATGAATCAACTTTCTTTTCTTCTAGTTAATTGCCTTGATTACTTTTTAGTTTAATCTCATTGTCTTTTAATTTTAAATTGTGCTTTCACTTTCTTACTATTTACATTACCGTTAATTGCGATCAAACTCCCAATTTTCCTTAGCCAATTATAATGCACTTGATTGTGATTTTAAGGGAGAACGACCTAGGCCTAAACTCCTAATTATTATTTTGAATTTGTGACATTTTTAAATAAACTTTGAGAGTGTAGAATACCGGTTTAAAACTATTTACAATGAACTTGATTTTTATAACTTGTGAATTTCTAAATTAATACTTAGCACTCATCAGTAAACCTAAGTGTAAAGGGAAAAGAAATCCCTTTTAGAGGACTTGACTAACTTTGTTGAGAAACAAAGGAAATTATATGGGTTTGCTAGTGACAGTGATGTTTCATCAGTATGGAGTGAAAGATTTCCCTATATGGGTATTATTGATGAGTATGGGGCAATCGGCGAGTGATGTTGCTTTAGTGAATAATATAAGTGATGTTGGTGTGGATCAATTCATTTAGGTGAGGATTATATATATATATGAGGTTTATGAACTTGTATAAATTGTTGATGTTGTATGTTTGTTGCAAGTGATAGGTGTTTGGCTGATGAGTATAGGATACAGTCGAGAGGTAGCTCATAGAATGGAGAAGAAAGAAAGTGAAAAGTATGAGCAGGTTGTGAAGTAATTAGAAATTAAAAAGTTTGAGCTTTTACTGACTTTGGAGAATATGAAAGAAAATGAATATCGTGGAGTAGATGTAGAGAAGGAGAAGAAACTATTAGAGGAGAAGATAAAGAAAATTGGAGAAAATGTGAGGTTACAACAAGTTGTGGAGGTAACAATAGCTAAAAAATTTGGAGAAGGCAATGGAGACTGAATATCTTGACATGTTCACTAAAGGTTTTGACATGGCCATTGTTCAAGCCTAAGTTTTTTATTCCAGAAGGCAATTTTTCAAAGATGGACCCAACAAAGGTGGTTATTGGAAATGAGTTATTAGATGACGACGCTATGGCAGAAAGGAAAGATGAAGATGTTGCTGTCGAATAAATTGGAGTTATCATTTTTAACTTATTTTCTATAAAAGTGTGTGGACTTTTAGTTAATGTTGTTGATGTATGATTAGTTTGAATGTTTTGACTATTTGATGAACTGTATATTTTTTTTTCTTGAATGAGAATATGAGAGTTGACGTATAAGTTGGTTTGATAGAATTGTGTAATGCCATTGAATAGGTCAATTTGTTATTTGACTTGTGAATGGTCAGTTTGATTGATTTGATTAAATGATATTGAATTGTAAGTATGAACTAAATGAGAGAAAAAAATTCATTAATAACTTTCAATGTGAAGGACAGGTAGGAATGCTTGGTTAAAACCTCCCCAAGTAAAATCTTGTTTGGGACAAAAGCTTGGTGGTTGAAAAAGGAGTACACTCATGTCCCCCTATTTTAACTATAATACATCTTTAAAGAGTAATATTCCAGATGCTTGATAAATGTGTAGCATCTAGGTTTTGTAAAGTATACGCACCATTGCCAATGTAAGCACATCTTTTATTCGATATAGGTCGTCCCACTTTGCTGCTAATTCGTCATGAGTAGGTGGTCATCGTGCAGCTTCAGTTCCTCTTAAGACGAGGTTACCAACTTGAAATGTATGAGGTTAGACTTTGGCATTGTATCGCCGAGCTATTTGTTGTTGCATAGCTTAGTGTTTGACTACAGCCAAGTTTCGAATTTCTTTTATAGTATCGAACTCCATAAGTCTAGCTTGTGAGTTTTGATCATCAGAGATGAAATGTGTGCGTAAAGAGGCTTGAGAAATTTATACAGGGATCATGGCGTGGTATCCATAGACTAATTGGAATGGTATTTCTCAAGTTGTAGATTGAATAGTAGTATTATATCCCTATAAAATTTCAGGTATAAGGTCAACCCATAATCCTTTATTATCATCGAGCATCTTTATTAGAGCATGTAAAATCACCTTATAAGGTCGACCCATAACGCATTTGATTGTGTGTGTTCTACTAAGAAGAAATGTTTATTGAACCTTAAAGTTCTATAAAAAGGCAACAAAATTTTTGTCAAAAAACTACCGACCATTGTTAGTAATAATGTGTTGTGGAATATCAAATCTACAATAATATTTTTCTAAACAAAAGAAATTATTTTATCCAAAGTTACGTTTGCTAATGGTTAAGCTTCAATCTATTTTGAAAAATAACCGATTCCAACAAAAAGAAATTTTACCTGACCAGGAGTTAAAGAAAATGGTCCTAAAATATCTAAGCCCCACTTATTCAATGACCAACTTACCTCAGTTGAATGTGATAACTTAGTTGGTATATGAATTATAGGTGCATGCTTTTGACAATGATCACAATGCCTTATTTTGTCTTTATAATCACGTTGTAAAGTTGGCCAAAAGAAACTTGCACGCAAAATCTTATAGGTTAAACTTTGGCTTTCAACATGAGTGTCACTGTAACAACCCTCAATTTTAAGAATATAAATATAAATAAGTTATAATTTATTTTATAAATTGGAGTTTCTTATTTTTAGAAATTATTTTATTAAAAATAATTAAATTAATTTATAACTATTTGAGTTGAATTAAATTCATATTCTTCTATATTTTTGTTATGATAAAATAGTTTACATAATAAAACTATAATTTTAATAATTTATAAATAATAAAAATTATATATATTTTAATTTGAGTAATTGATATTTTTAATTAAAAAATAATAGAGTTTAGTTAATAATATTATTATCGAGCTTGATATTCGCCGATATGAGTAAATATCGGTACTTTTCGGTGAACTTAGCCTTTGTAACACCCTACTATACTTAAGTCATAAGATCGAGATAGCATGGTAGTACGACTTCTAAAAGTATATATATATATATATATATATAAAGGAAAAAAGATACTCAACTAGGAGCCTTGGAAAACGGATAACATAAATTCGCAAACTGAAAAGCGCAACGCTCGAGGAATCGAATTTCTTGCGGGTTAAGAAGCCTAAAAGGAAGTGATAAAGATAAATAAGAGAGAAAGAAAAGCCAAAAAAACAACATAACTAGCTCCTGACTCAGCATGCGAAGCTAAGGCTGGCCGGAGGATATATTTATACATATAAACATACATAAGTATTCCCAAAATACACCAAAGTACCAAAGTAAACTCCTATCTCTCCTTCTACCTCTAAGAGGAGCTGCATACATAAGTTACTTGGAGAGTAAGCTAAATACATATATACACAGATATGAACAGAAACCCAAAAGACATCCAGGAACTACTTCGCTTCAAGATCCAGACGCCTAGCGAGGAGCTTCTCGACCTGCATCTGAAAAACAACAACACAATATGGAATGAGAACCGGAGGTTCTCAACATGGTAAAAGTGCCACGCGTATAATAAATAAGGTCCTGAGAATGCCATAGGTAATCCTAGAACTCCGTTATTCAGTTATCCAACTTAATTACTAAACAGAAGCCATAAACAGGGGTAGGTATTCTAAATCTACCTGACTTACTCAATTTCAATCTTAATCTAACACCAAACCATTTTTCCATTTCCTCCATCCCTCCATCATCCATAATGCAACATAAACAAGCAACCAAATAAGTTCACGCACAAGTAATGAGAAGATAGTACAAGTAGCAAGTATAACAGGTAGCAGGTGGTATATATATCAATTAGGCAAACCCAAGAAATGCATAGCAATCAAAACAAACAAATGCATATGATGAATGTCTATTCTACTGGCCGTGAGCTCACGTATCGGTTACTTTGCCAGAACCCGACACATCTGGTAGCTAACCCAGACATTGGTCTCTAGGTTGCGCATCTCCAGGAGGATCATAAACGAAGGAGAGTGCCTTTCCACATCGAAGGAGCGTGCCTTTCCACCTTCTCCTAGAGGATATACAAAGAAGAGTGCCTTTCCACATCGAAGGAGTGTGCCTTTCCACCTTGCAACCAGAGAAGAACGTGGGAGAAACAATACAAGGGAGAGTGCCTTTCCACCTTCCCCACACCTGCATCACGACAAGAGAGGGAACTTCCATCCTCAACTTGCCATATCGACCATTTTGATCACACACAGTCATTCCCAAATCTCATCATCTATCATCATCATTTCCTTACATTCGTTTTTTATAGCCATAGCAACAAGTATTCATTTAGTTTCACATCATTCTCTTATAATCATCACGTTTACCCTTTTCAGGTCCTGACCAACCCATTTATCAAACTCTTCTCAACCTTTTTAATATCGAATAATCTTAAAATCAATCCAACTCTAACATTAAATCAATCACATAATACGAAGATTAATCTTTGACTTCTCGGACCCATGACTATCACTAAGACATCCTCGATACTCTATTTTCTTTTCTGTTTTTAATATAACAAATGAACTTGGAATTGGGCAAACTTTATATCCAGGCGTTCATCTCAGAATAAGCTTTCTAACAACTCAAAAATCACAATTTTCTGATTTAACTAGCCTTAGAAACAGAGGAGAAACGCTGACTGCTCTACAGTGCTTAGAAACCAGAAAACAGCAGCAGCATACGATATCTAAAATTTCATATAAAATTCAAATTAAATCCAATCACCTTAAAAATTAATATGATTTAACTTAACATATCCAGGTTTCTTTTCCAATTGGTTTAAGGTCAAAATAATTTTTAATGAATGAGTTATGTAAATTGGAAGTTGAGTAACTTTCTGGAGGATTCTGTTTTAAAAGCCAATGAACATGTCCTCTTCCAAGTCCCATAACTCACTCATTAAAACATGGACAGCCCTGAAATTTAAATCACAACTGCTAAGAATAATTAATTTTCACCTCCAATTGGTTGCACCTGAATATCCATCCATAATCAGAAGTTATAAACTCTCAAAGTTACTGATCTAAGAAAACAAAATCTGGCTTTTATTGTATAATGCATCGTATTTCAAAAATTCATATCTTTAAAACCACAAGTCAACCACTCTGAAATTTTACGACGTTAAAATAATAAGACTAAAGCATTTTTTAAAATTGGTTTCATTTCAAAATTCATTTTGAAACATTCGCAGCAGAGTCAACAAGTTACTGCTGTTCTAAAAATGATGCAGTAAAAACAGATTCCACGACTACACTTTGAAAATTCACCATAAATCATATATTTGATGAAACAATCCCAAATTCTCCAGTTCAGTTCTAAATATTCCAAGGTTTAACAAGGACTTGATTCTACGCAATTCCGATCATCACAGAATTAGTTACAGCATATGCAATACCACCACAACACAACTCTACATCCTTATTATCAAACATCAACTATAATCCATCATAAATAAATACAAGAGCATACCATTAATAACTTCCACATCTCATAATTCTAATATATATCCACCAACAAATCTATTCCAACAACATTACAAGGCTAATCATTAAATATAATAAACAATTCAACTTATCCTATGGTTCCTCTAACCTAAGTTTTCACAACACTGTAAATATTAAACGTGCGAAACTTAAACCATACCTTGGCCGATCACTTAGTTCACCCAAGGTAGCCTCACAACTCAAAATTACAACCCCTCCAAGCTCAATCAAACAGTCCCAAAACAAGCCTTGGTCACCAACAAAGCTCCAAATAATCCTAATTCAATTCCAATGCATAAACACCCACTTAACCTACACCTAATACATACATACATACATACATATATATATATATATGTTCCAATTTAGTATTCCATTACAAATACAAGATTGAGCTAGGGTTAGGGTGTTCTTATCATACCCATATAAGCTCAATAGCTTGAGCCCACAAGTTCCGGAAGCTAACTTGAACCTAGAACACAAAAATTGGACAAGATTCACCATAGGTTTTCAATTTCACCAAAGAAAGAGGGGTAGAGATTCTGAAATGAAAATTAAACTTACCAGTAAAATTGATCCAACAGAAATGTAGAGATCGACGCGCTGGACGCGTGGCCGCAAACGGTGCGGCGATCGGAGCTCGGAGCGTAAAGTTATGGTAGTTTGATTAAAGAGGCTAGGGTTTGGAAAGCTCTCACTTTCCTCTCTTAATGTTGCTGTGTGGATCTGTTAAGTTGGAGAAGAAGGAGACGCTGATTTTCTCTTTAATAAAGGCTTGGTTGGGCCCCACGGATCCGGTTTGGGTCCGGTTCAACTGGTTCGACTCTTCCGGTCTGATTTTGGGCGAAAATTTGGAAATTGATATCAAAATTCTTGTTTCGACGAGCTCTATCCTATTTTGATATTAGTTTTGTATTTTTAGCTTTCCTAATTAAAATTCAAATTATTGACTAATTATTTACCAATTTTAGCGGGGTTTACAGCCTTGCTAATGCTTCACCATATATCTTTTGTTACTATGTTACAAATATCATTTATATTAGTAACTCATATACATTTAACCTTATATATTATTATTATTATAATTATATTAGTCTTATTATTATTACTATTATTATTATTATTAGTTGCTTCAGTGGTTTCACTAAGGAAAAAAAGAAAAAAGAAAGGCAAAGGCTTATATATATATCAAGATAAAGGCGAGGGTACAATAAATAATAATCTAAAGCAACATAGAGCATTTCCACAACAACTAAATAAACTCTTCGTGACTTCTGCGCCCATATCCTGGAAAGGGAAAAATGTAGGGGGTGAAACTATCATCCTCGAAAGGGTTCTCAATAGAGGATTTTTGGGAATTACTATAATAGGATACGTGAAGATAAATCGTACCAGTGATTAATAATCGTCTTATGCCTCTTTTCAAAAACAACGGTTTACTATAAAGTAAAGTCGGAAAATCTTTTCTGAAAGAGGAACTGTTCAATTCTCAAAAACTCAAAAGCTTTTCAAAAAGGTTTATCTATACTGAACCAAAATAGCTTTTCATATTCTTCCAAACCAGAAACACAAAACCGAAACCAACCATCGGTCCATCTCATTTCAACCACGGCCCTAGGCCCAAACAATCCAATAACAACCAATCCACCACGATCCAACAGAGTTTCAGTTGCAAACACAAGTAGGAAGGTTCAAGCACAAACAAATAGTTACAGCAAGTAGAATAATTAGCAGTTAATCTCAAGTAATCACACAGGCAAACCAAGTACAATATGCACACCCAAACAATGTCACATACATGCATATGATGCATGACTGTCCTAGTGGCTGATGATATCATTTGTCGGTTATCAAGCCAACCCGACGTGTCCGGTAGCTAACCCGGGCACAGTCTCTTTGTTGCGCATTAATATCATTAGAGGGAATATGTGCCCTGTCACCATTAGAGGGTATCTGTGCCCTGTCGCCATTAGAGGGTATCGATGCCATGTCACCTTTACAACCAGAGAGAAAACACAAGCATACTCACATTCATCATTATTCATTTACCACATTCGTTCATTAATTATATATGCATTTATTCTCAACTATGGATCAACATCCCTCTCAGCCATCCGGCTTAAATTCATAATTCATAGTCAGCCATACGGCTCATAACTCATTCGGCAATCAGCCATAAATCAATATCATACACAGCCATTATGGCTCATAACAAGATAGCACTTCCACCATTCAAAATCATCAAATTCATAAAATCGGCACTTAAGCCATAAATCAATTTTTTTAAACTCATTTCACTTTGAAATCAAATTTCAACTCTTTTCAGCTTTGGCTTTAAAGATCTCATTTCTCAAATCATCTCAGGCTCATAAGCCAAATTTACTCAAAGTGAGTTCCCTTTTTAAAACAGAGCCACTCTCGGCATTCTTTTTCCAAAACTTCCAAAACCATGGCAAGTTAAAGATTTATTTTCAACGGGATTTTATAACAAAAGTTCCTCAGCAGAGTCCCAAGTCTTTAGGGAAGGTCAACCTATATCAATCCCTTAAAATTCATTGAAAACTCTTAAAATCCTAGATTTTCGGTTCAAGTAAATAAAACTGAATTTATTATGAAACCGAATGATATAAAATCACAAGTTTCAACCCGGTCAAAAATCAATTCACTTGAAACGGAACCAGTGCATTTAAATCAAACCACTTTCGGATTTCTTCTTGAAATCCATTTTTCTAACCTTTTCCAAAATGCCTCAAACTTAATTATTCAGTCAAAAGTATAGTTTCCTTTAAAATCGGTAAAAGCTCCATTTTATATTGAAATCAATATTAGAGCATCATTCTTTCCATCAGTGATTCAAATGGTAAAAATAGTTCATTTCTAAATAAGTCGATCTTAAGGCATAAGGTTCACTTAAATAAATTAAGTTTGAAAACATAAATATTCTCCTAATGATTCAAATGATACAATTTCTCAAATCCAAATCTTTTTAAATAGCTTTTCAAACAAGTCTAGAATTTTTATAGAAATTTCGGCAGCATCTCCCCTAAAACTTAGACTTTTGCCACTCGGTTCAGGTCCCAACTAAACCGTTCCTCAATCCTTTTCAACAGTCCAAAATCTGAATCAATTCAAAATCAGGCTAAATCCAACAGTCGCCTCATTTGCATATCTCAAGGAAGCCGTTTAAAAGAATTCAAATCGTTACCAACCAATTAAACTCATTTCCAAAGCTTTAAAGAATCGATTCAGCAACAAATCATTTATCAAACCAAATCAATTAAAGTAAACCAAGCTGAATTTCAAAGAGTATCCTATCTTTCACATTATCAAGAAAGTCAACTCAACTCAAATTAATCCCCAACGGATTAAACTCAAATTTCAAATCTTTAAAGAATCGACTTCAAAAACATTCCATTTCACAAAGTCGCACAACAATTCAGCCAAACAAACATTTATAATCATTTGAGACAATCAATTAATACATAAGGCTAATACAATCACCAAATACACAATGTCTCACATCAGTATCCATATGTAATAATTCCAATACATAAAACATAGTTTTTGGAAAGTGCCCCTACCTCAAAACGCAAACCATAACCCAAACGCCTCACCGAGTCCTTTCCGCCTCAACCCAAAATTAAAGGCAGCTTCAAGGCACAGCCCCACACATTTTTGCAGCAGCATAAACAGCTCTAAATTACAACAAGCAACCTCAGTTACAAAATCCTAAAAACATTAATACCGTAAAGGCTTTAATACACGTACGGGACACTAACGTAGGGCTTTCGAAAATAGATATACTCACCGAATTAAGAAAACGGAACAGCTGCGATTTTGAACCGGCTCGACAATGGTTCCGGCGGCGGCCAGAAGCTCCGGTGGGTCATCTATAAAAATCGCGCAGCATCAAAACCTTCTCGAAACTCAAAATGACCGAAACCACAAACTTAAAACCCTTACCGGCAGAGTTCTCTGGCGACGGCAGTGAAGTTTTGGGCGGCAGGATCGGCGGCTTGAACGGAACCCAGGAGCTGGCAGCAGCGGCGATAGCTCCCTGCCTGCTCTTCCGATCGTACTTCCACTTGCTCAGATCGGACCGGTGGCAGACCCGACGGAGGCAACGCCGCTGACGTGAACGGCGGCTGGTTGCAGTGGTTGCACCTCCAGCTCAGCCTCAGCTTTCTCAGTCTCTCCTGCTCGGTGTGACTGGGCGGCCTTCCTCCTCCTTCGAGTTCGACGGTAATGAACCCATGGCGGCGCTGTGCTTCCTCCACGATTATGGCTCGACAGTGGCGTGGATGGTAAACAACGGCGGCAGCGCTGCGGCAAGGAGCACGGCGGCGGCGCTGCGGCAAGGAGCACAGCGGCATAAGCACCACGATCCACACCCTCTGCTCTTCTCGCACGACCTAATCCTCCCTCTTCACTGACCCGATAGCGTCCATAGTAGAACGGCGACGAGGGTGCGGCAATGGCTTCAGCAGCAGCGCCTCGCGAGCGCTCTCCCTCTCTCTGCCCGATCTCTACTCCACCATGTGTGTACGTGTGTTCGGTGTGTGTGGGTTTATGAAATCTGAGGGTGAGGTTATGAGGGGGAAAAAGTGGGTGAAGGCGGTGACTGACAGCGAGGCGTGGTAGGTTCGGCAGCGGCGCAGTGGCGTCGACAGAGCACAGAGAACTGAGGAATGATGGTGGCAGCTCTACACAGTACGGCGGCAGTGAGCTCCCTCCTCCCCTCTTCGCCGCAGCTCAGTCTCCCTTTCCCTTTTGCTTCTATTTCTTTGGTTCATGGAAGGAATGGAAAAACGGCGTGTTCTACTTGCAGCTGGGTTCTTGGGGGAGGGTTTCAGTGGCGGCTGCTAGGGTTAGAGGGATTAGGGTTTCATTTTCAAAAATTAGGGTTATGGACATTTTAGTAATTTCAAATATAATAGGAATAACATGGTAATTGAAACCCAAATTAAATCCAACACTAATTGCAAATAGAAAAATACTATTTGCTCATCAATTTTACAAATTACTTTCAATAAAATGTCCAAATCAAATCATTAGGAATAATATAATTAATTTTTTCATTTTTCAAAAATAGCAGTATTAATATTTAAAATATTACTTATCTAATCTAAATCATGTAAAATCCCTATTATTTCATAACTGCCAACTTTATAATTTAAATATAGAAAATAATCCAATAATTATAAAATTGGATAATAATTATAACTTATCTCAAATTCAATAAATCAGAACTTGCCTTAATTATCTCTAATAAAATAATTTCTGAAATTAAGGCTATAAATAACTATATAATTTTAGACTTGATCATAAAAAGACTTTTTAAAAGTTATATATATATATGACCTATGACCGAAGATCAAATAGGCATGACGCATAAGCATCTATTTTCTATCAAACTTTATCATTCAGTTTCAATACTCCTTGCATGCAAAGAGAAAGAGAGATAGAGAGAGAAAGAGAGAGAATCGTAAAAAATAGAAAAACAAACTGAGTGATCTTAAAAACTTTAGAAAACACAGACTTAATTACAGTACTTTATAATTCTTTTTCATAAGACACTTAGGGAAAGGCAAAAGAATAATGCGAAGATAAATTATATTATGGAATGATAGAAAAGAAAAAATATTTAATTCATATTAAAATTACCAAAATTCTACCTTCGTAGTACAAATTCAAAATCAACGAAAATTCTGGAAAAGCTTTTTGATCGAGCGCTGAAAAGAAAAATGACAGAAATCATCTGTGCCTCCTAGAACTTTAATTGGCCGAACTCGAGGGAAAGAGGAGCTATGTCACTGTCAACTTCTACTGGATAATAAGTTTTCAAGTATAATTATATAAGTTTTCAAGTATTTTGGGTAATAAGTAAAAGTTTTAGAAAATAAGGTTTTATAGACTAAGGTTTAAAAGAAGATTAAAATTATTATTTCAAATACTTCTTTAAAATTACTCATTTATATTAAAATAAGTTATTATTATAACTTATTACCTCGTAAGAATATCATAATGTGCATTATTGATGAGAAAGCAAGCAAGCAAAGTAATCTTAAAAGTATTAGAGAACGCAGACTTAATTAAAGTACTTTATAATTCTTTTTCATAAGACACTTAGGAAAAGACGAGGAAAGAATGCGAAGTTGAGTTATGATAAAGAATTAAAAGATTGAAGAAAAGAAGTAAGAAAACAAAAGAGAAAGATGAGAAAGAAAAGAAAAGAACAAGAAGAGAATGATATATTAAGTAAAAGGATTATCATAACCCACAGGTCCCTGGATCGAAATTAGGCTCTGATACCATAATGTAACACCCTAACTTTTAGCACCTCATGATCGTATCAAAAGTAAGGCATTACTAACCTAATTCCTTTTATTATCGATTTAATATTGAGCCTTTAGGCGTAAATCTATCAATGGTTTTACTAAAACTTATAACTTTTCCAACAAGAACAAACAACACATATTCACATACTTAATATCAATAATACATTGTAGTATTACATACAAAAGCAATTACAGAACCTATCCCTCTCAATAAATATCTAACTAACAAGGCGAGGAGAAAACAAATTCTAACAACTCAACTCGTAAACATATTCCTCTGTGCTCTCGCCGCTTCGTAATAAGCCTTTACACCTGTAGCTGAAAGGGGCTGGAAATAGGGGGTAAGAACTGGGGAGTTCTTAGTAGGGTCGAGGTTACGAGTTAAGTTCATTCCATATATATTTGGTCAGCAATAACAGTCAACAAGGTACCATCTAATTCAACAATTAAAGAACACAGAATTCAAACAGTCATTTAGCATACCCACAATCAGAGAAAATACACTCACAAACAAATATGCGCAAACAAGTATGATGCATGTCTATCCCTAGTGCAGCTAATGAGCTCATCTGTCGGTTTCGCCCACTCCCGACGTAACTCAGCAACCTTTGTCTGAGTTTGGTTTTCAGTGTCATAACCTCTGTAAGCAATCTCTGTCTTACAGGTGCAACTCTCTTGAGCTGATGTATGCAAACATAACCTCTGTAAGCAACCTCGGTCTTACAGGTGAGGCTCTCTCTGGCCTATGTATGTATTGATAATCTCTGTAAGGAACCTCCGTCTTACAGGTGTGACCATCCCCTGGATTGGCCGATGTATCTCTAGAAAGCAAATCTCGGTGGACTCATCACCATATCTCTGCTCGTTTTTAGCAAGTAAGCAATCATCTCTGCATATCTCCTTTTCATTTTGTTCTTTCTTTCTTTTCTTCTCTATTCTCTGCTCTCCTGTAGCAGAGGTTCTTTAGATTCTTTTAATCTTTTGGCTCTTTTCTATCCTGTGGCAGAGGTTTTTTATATTCTTTTAGTCTTTACTCTCTGCTCTTCTGTGGCAGAGATCCCTTTAACTAATGTATTCTTTACTTTTCTTTTTTCATCATTCTTTTAATTCCTTACTTTTAAAATCAAAAACTATCTTCAGACTCTTCCTTCATTTTTTTCTAAATCTTTTATGAAGAGGATCATGAGATCCTTAGCTTAGATTTGTCTTTCTAAAGCTTTTAGAAAAACTTGTCTGTTTACTACTCTCTGTTTTATTTTTTGTAATACATACAATAATATTCTTATAAAATAATATCTTGATAAATAATAATTCGTAATAATAATTTACTCTAATATAAATGAGTAATTTTAAATAAAATTTAAAATAATATTTATAATACTCTTAAAACTTATTTTATAAAATCTTATTTTCAAACCTTTATTAATTACTTTCTAAAATATGAATTCTTTAATATTTTATTTTTGACTTCAATATTTTATAAAATTATATTTAATCCTTCACTTTGTTTCATATTTATATAAATAATCTTGAACTTTTATAAAATGCCTATTTTACCCTTGAACTTTATTTATTATCCAAAATACCCAAAAAACTTATATAATTATAATATTACCCTCAAAAATAATTCTTGGTTGATTCTTCTCTTCGCCCAAAACCGAAAGCCTCCTTATTTTCTTTTTAAAATATACATTTAAATCTTAATCTGTTTTTTTAGTTTTACGGCTACCGATTTTTCACAACTTTTAATTTAATTTCTCAGCCATTAAACCTCACCCATTTTAATAAAAAACTAACACAATAACAGTCCCAAATCAGCCTCATTATCACAGTTTGGCAGCACAAACATGACCAAATCACAAGCTTAATCACATATAACAATATATCAACAAAATTCAATGTGAAGCCAATCAAACTCCATCAATAATCAAGCACGACAACCATTTACTTATCCAACACAAATTTAATCGGTGAGAATTTACCGAAATCCTACCTCCGTACGGAATCAAAATACTCGAGGCTACGGAGAAACTTTTTGACCGAGCTGCCGAAGAAGAAAATGTCAGAAATCGTCTGCGCCTCCTAGAACTCCAGTTGGCCGAACTCAAGGAGTATGGGAGCTACGTCACCGTCAATTTTCACCAATCAAAAGTGGTACCAATGTGTAGAGGAAGAAGATACGAACACTTTTATTGAATTAGATTTTTTATTGGAGTTACGGATCGTAAGAAATCAAAGCTGGAAGTTCGATGGGGTTACGGTTTTCTCTCTTTCTCTCTCTGTCACTCTTTCTCTTTGCATGCAATGAGTATTGAAACTGAATGATGAAGTTTGATAAAAAAAAACAGATGCTTATGTATCATGCATATTTGATCTTCGGTCATATATATAATAACCACTGAAGGAAATAATAATAATAATAATAATAATAATAATAATAATAATAATAATAATAAGGCTAAAATAATTATAATAATAATATATATAAGGTTAAATATATATGAGTTATTAATATAAATGATATTAGCAATGTAATAACAAAAGATATACAGTAAAGCATTAGCAAGGTTAAGTTCATTGAAGAGTACCGATATTTACTCATATCGGTGGATATCGAGCTCGATAATAATATTATTAACTAAACTCTATTATTTTTTAATTAAAAATATCAATTACTCAAATTAATATATATATATATAATTTTTATTATTTATAAATTATTAAATTATAGTTTTAATTATGTAAAATATTTTATCATAACAAAAATATATAAGAATATGAATTTAATTCAATTCAAATAGTTCTAAATTAATTTAATTACTTTTAAAAAAATAATTTCTAAAAATAAGGAACTCCAATTTATAAAATAAATTATAACTTATTTATTTTTATATTTTTTAAATTGAGGGTCGTTACATTCTACCCACTTTACAAAAATTTTCACCCTCGAAAATTGATACAAGTTGGAAAAAGTTCAAACTAGCTTTACCTTTGAACACATAAGAAAAAAATCAAAATATTTTGACATATATAAGACTAACATGTAAAGAATAAGCTTTAAGGTCTCAACATATATATATATATATATATATATATATATATATATATAGGTAAAAATATAGGTAAAAAGTCTGGCGCAAAGAGGAAGATACAAGATAGGCTCGATGTAAAATGGTTACAAGGCAGGCTGGTATTAGAACGACGGATTTATCATTTGCACACTGAACTTGTAAAATCCGATAAAATTAGTAAATAACTAACCAATAAAATAATTATTAATCAAGAAATTAGAAAATAGAATTTTATAGTTTAATGGAGTAGAGAAAATTAAAATAGAAAATTTGATACTAATTTTAAAGAATTTGGCCCAAAATTGGGTCGAGCGGGCTGAATTGGGGCGAATCGGGCCCGTATTGGGCCCAAGGCCCAACCCATCTCATTAAAACACATGAGCTTCAGCTCATTATTCTTCTTCTCAAAGAGAAACACGCTGAAGCAAGGGAAAAAAAGGGGAAAACATGCAAACCCTCACCCAAACCTTCAATATGAATTATGTAAGTATTTAATTTGCAACCTGCCTATAGAGGCGATGATGTATCTTTGGGAGAAATAGGAATTACTGTTGTCAATCTAGTATTAAGATTCTGTACCCTAGCAGGTCTAAACTTCGCAGGTCGTGACTAAGTTAATTTACTTATGATTATATATATACATATGTAAATATATCATCCTTACCTTATTCTTTCTTAATGAATTAATTTCTCAACGCTTTTTGAACATGCTTTATCGTCTGTTATCTACATACGAGAGTGTTATTTTCGTTCGCAATTTTATTCTACTCCTTTTCAGACTTCTCGTTTAATATTTCCCTTTAACATATATATAGTTACGTATTATAATCCACCTTGAGAATCGTACCACCTTAATATCGCTGACTTATGGCTCGAGCATAAAGATCTATAAATTAAGGTGTTATATTATGGTATCAGAGCAGTTCGTCCTCGTGAGCCTGAGGGATGGACTGCTTATCCTTCAATGCATACTCTAAGTTTGTGCCTGTGCTAGTTAGGATATCTAGTTGATACATCTAGCATGAAGTTCATGAGTGTACCTTTGGTAATTTGAAGCATTTAACTTGGGATATTGAGATTGATCACCTTGGTATCACTTGTTTTGTGTGGACAAGACCCGAATAGCATCTCATGGACATGAGCAAGGTACTCGGGGAAGGATTTCCTAGAACGAACCGATGAGAAAACACCGAGATGGAAATCTTGGTAGTGGTATACATGAGATTAGTGTGTTGGTTTTAGATTGTTGAGCAAGATACCTAGAGGCGAATAATTGAAATTGATCGGTTTAGTTAGGCTTGAATTGATTGGATCTTGATGATTGCGAAGAGAGAAGATTTGTAGACGGCATTGGTATACCTTAGGCTTGAACTTGAAGTAAAGATTCATAAATTTGTATCATTGTGTAGAAAATGGGATAATGACCATTGTTAGAAAACTGATGTTATAGGTTTTAAATAATTAGGTGATGTGAGTATTGAGATCTAGAATTTTAATGAGATCGTGATTGAGTCTTAGGATGAGCATAAGTATTACTCCGGTTGAGTTGAGAAAGCATAGAAGTCAGCCTAGGTTTTATGATCTGATAAGGGAATATAACGTGAGTACATGATTGGATTCTCGGTGTCTAACGATCAGAGTGATGCAACAGAAGCTTGCGAAAATATTAAAATAGGATAGCTGCAAATGAGAGCTATGGAAGATGATTAGAAATACTTTAGGTTTGAATACCTGAAAGGTTTAGCGAGTTAATGCCAATAGTAATTTGCAGGTAATTAAATTTGATTGTGGCTAAGAGATTAGATTGAATTTGAAATCGTTGTATAAATTATTAGAGTTGTAGTTGGATTTGTGCTTAAATTGTGATGGATAAATTGTTGGTCTTTGGATGATGGATTTGGAAAACATTGAATTGAAACATTGAAGTTTTAATGAGGTCGGTTAAATCTAAGGGAGCATATGTGAATATTTGAAAGTGAATTTTCGAGGGCAAAAATTTTTATTAGGAGGGTAGGATGTAAAATCCGAAAAAATTAGTGAATAACTAGCCAATAAAATAATTATTAATCAAGAAATTAAAAAATAAAATTTTATAGTTTAATGGAGTAGAGAAGATTAAAATAGGAATTTTGATACTAATTTTAAAGAATTTGGTCCAAAATTGGGCCGAACGGGCCAAATCGGGCGAATCGGGCCCATATTGGGCCCAAGGCCCAACCCATCTCATTAAAACACATGAGCTTCAGCTCATTGTTCTTCTTCTCAAAGAGAAACACGCTGAAGCAAGGGAAAAAAAGAGGGAAACATGCAAACCCTCACCCAAACCTTCAATATGAATTATGTAAGTGTTTAATTTACAACCTGGCTATAGAGGCGATGATGTATCTTTGGAAGAAATAGGAATTACTATTGTCAATCTAGTATTAAGCTTCTGGTATCTATTTTTTTTATCAAACTTCATCATTCAGTTTCAATACTCATTGCATGCAAAGAAAAAGAGTGGCCGGGAGAGAAAGAGAGAGAACCGTAACCCCCATCGAACTTTCAGTTTCGATATCTTGCGATTCGTAACTCCAATAAAAAATCTAATCTGATAAAAGTGTTTGTATCCTTCTCCTCTACACGTTGGCACCACTTTTGATCGGTGGAAGTTGACGGTGACATAGCTCCCCTACTCCTTGAGTTCGGCAAACTGGAGTTCTAGGAGGCACAGACAATTTCTAACATTTTCTTCTTTGGTAGCTCGGTCAGAAAGCTTCTCCATAGCCTCGAGTATTTTGATTCGGTATGGAAGTAGGGTTTCAATAAATTCTCATCGATTAAATTTGTGTTGGATAAGTGAATGGTTGTTGTGATTGATTATTGATGGAGTTTGATTGCCTTCATATTGAATTTTGTTGATATATTGTTATATGTGATTAAGCTTATGATTTGGTCATGTTTGTGCTGCCCAAACTGTGATAATCAGGCTGATTTGAGGCTGTTATTGTGTTAGTTTTTTTATTAAAATGGGCCAGGTTTAATGACCGAGGAATTAAACTAAAAGTTGTGAAAAATCAGTAACCGTAAAACTAAAAAATGGATGATGATTTAAATGTATATTTTAAAAAGAAAATAAGGAGGGTTTCGGTTCTTGGTGAAGGGAAGAATCAACCAAGAAGAATTATTTTTGAGGAAATATACTTGTATTTTTATGAAAAGATTAAGTTTAATGTTTTAATTATATAAATTTTTTGGGTATTTTGGGTATAAATAAAGTTTATGGGTAAAACAGGTATTTTATAAAAGTTCAGGGTTATTTATATAAATATGAAACAAAGTGAAGGTTTAAATATAATTTTATAAAATATTAAAGTAAAAAATAAAATATTAAAAAATTCATGGTTTAGAAAGTAATTAATAAAAGTTTGAAAATAAGTTTTTATAAAATAAGTTTTACGAGTATTAGAAATATTATTTTAAATATTTGTTTAAAATTACTCATTTACATTAGAGTAAATTATTATTACGAATTATTATTTATCAAGATATTATTTTATAAGAATATTATGGTATGTATTATGAAAAATAAAATAGACAGTGGTAAATAGACAAGTTTTTCTGAAAGATTTAGAAAGACAAATCTAAACTAAAGATCTCATGATCTCCTCTTCATAAAACATTTAGGAAAAAATGAGAGAAGAGGGTGAAGATAGTTTTTGATGTTAAAAGTAAGGAATTAAAAGAATGATGAGAAAAAAAGAATATATTAGTTAAAGGGATCTCTGTCACAGGAGAGCAGAGAGCATAGACTAAAGGAATATAAAGAACCTCTGCCACAGGAGAGCAGAAAGCCAAAAGATTAAAAGAATCTAAAGAACCTTTACTACAGGAGAGCAGAGAATAGAGAAGAAAAGTAAGAAAGAACAAAACGAAAAGGAGATAAGCAGAGATGATTGCTTACCTGCTGAAAACGAGCAGAGATATGGTGGTGAGTCCACCGAGATTTGCTTTCCAGAGATACATTGGCTAATCGCGGGGATGGTCGCACCTGTAAGATGGAGGTTGCTTACAGAGGTTATCAATACATACATAGGCCAAAGAGAGCCTCACCTGTAAGACCGAGGTTGCTTACAGAGGTTATGTTTGCATACATCGGCTCAAAAGAGTCGCACCTGTAAGACAGAAATTGCTTACATAGGTTATGGAACTGGAAACCAAACTCAGACAAAGGTTGCTGAGTTACGTCAGGAGTGGGTCGAATCCGACAGATGAGCTCATTACCGGCACTAGGAATAGACATGTATCATACTTGTTTGCGCATATTTGTTTATGAGTGTATTTTCTGTGATTGTGGGTGTGTAAATGAGTGTTTGAATTCTATGTTCTTTAATTGTTGAATTAGATGGTACCTTGTTGACTGTTATTGCTGACCAAGTATATATAGAATGAACTTAACTCGTAACCCCGACCCTACTAAGAACTCCCCAGTTCTTACCCCCTATTTCCACCCCCTTTCAGCTACAGGTACGAAGGCTTATTGCGAAGAAGCGAGAGCACAAAGGAATATGTTTATGAGTTGAGTTGTTAGAATTTGTTTTCCCTTTGCCTTGTTAGTTAGAGATTTATTCAGAGAGGTAGGTTCTGTAATTGCTTTTGTATGTTACTACAATGTATTATTGATATTAAGTATATGAATATGTGTTTTTTTGTTCTTGTTAGAAAAGTTATAAGTTTTAGTAAAACCATCAATAGATTTACGCGTAAAGGCTCAATATTAAATAGATAATAAAAGGAATTAGGTTAGTAACGCCTTACTTTTGGTGCGATCATGAGGTGCTAAAAGTTAAGGTGTTACAGCCACAAACTCCTTCATGTGGTTCTGCAAGTGCTAAGTCTGCTTCTAATGGGCTCACATATTTTAAGAGAGGATATGAGAATCCTCTCTTATAAAGGTCAATGCCAAGTAAGGTAATAAAGACAGTCTATCTTTTAAATTTCCTCTGATTAGGTATCTCAGATGGAATTTCTTTTGTTTACAAATAAGAAATATATGGAGATCTCCAATCTGATGCCTAAAATATACTTAAAATAGGGGGTAGATATACACTAAGAGTTGTTAGTGTAGGCTGTAATAAGGATGCATCAATAGAATGTAGACGAGTAGTAACTGACTTAGATAAAACATCTGTTTGTCAATTTTGTTTCCTAGGTATATGTTGTATATCAAATTTTTTAAAATAGGATATTAAATGTTTGATAGCAGTCAGATATGTGTCTAATAAGGGGTCCTTTACTTGGAAGAAATTGTTTACCTACTGTATCATAAGTAAAGAGTCACAATAAACAAGAATATGTCGAACCTACAGGTCTTTTGCCAAACATAACCCAACTAAGAGTCCTTCATACTCAGCTTGATTGTCACTTGCTTTAAAAAGAATGAATGCTCTAATACAACTCCTTGGCCATCTTAAAAGGATACCTACTTCACATCCCTTAGGGTTAGAAGCACCATCCAAATATAGGGTCCACGTGCGGATGAGATCTTCGCATCAGCAGTAGTGAATTCGGTAATGAAAGCAGCTAAATGTTGAAATTTCAATGACCCTCGTGACTAATATTTGATATCAAATTCTGATAACTCAATGAACCACTTAATAATTCATCCTACTAGTTTGGGCTTAGCAAGGACTTGTTGCAGGGATTTCTCGGTGCAGACAATAATTGTATGACTTTGGAAATAAGGTTACAATCGTCAAGTTGAATAAGCAAGAGCCAAGGCGAGCTTTTCAAGTTTTAGATAGCAAAGCTCGGAATGCTGGAGAGACTTGCTAACAAAATATACAAGGCACTAATGCTTCTGAATTTCTGTAACAAGAATAGAACTTATAGCTATATTAGAGATAGACAAATATACATGTAAAGGTTTACTTAGTTCAGGACGCTTTAAAATTGGTAGGGAAGAAAGAATGCACTTAAAGATAGTGTTTTTCTCTGATCCCCGAGCTTGCTGAAACTCTTCAACTTCCATTTGTCCTTTGGCCTTTTTCATGGAATTTAACGAGAGTTTTTGGCTTAGTGATAGCAATGGTTTCTTGAAACTTTTCTTGCTAAAGTCCACTTTTGATGGCATTATGATGCACCTCAGGAATATTCATTGCGATCTTTGTAAATCGAGTGACATAGTCTCGTAAGCTCTTATGTTATCCTTGCTTAATTGTGCTTAGATAATCAGAGTCATGTAGATATATGGAGGAGGCCACAAATTGACCCACATAAAGCTTGGCCAAAACCTGAAAGCAAGAAATAGAACTTGCTAGTAAAGAAGAAAACTAATCAAGTACAGTTGTATCCAAAAAGGTAAGTAAACAACGACATAAAATAGGATCAGAAGCACCATTAACGAGCATTATGGAACAAAATTTTTGTATATGTTTCTTTTTGGACCAAGTCCATCATAAAGCTTCAAAGTTAAAGGTAAAGCAAAGTGTCGAGGAAGCTGAAAATTCATGACTTCGGTAGTGAATGAACTAGCAGTATTTTGTCTGTCCATCTAAGCTGTAGGTTGAGTATTGTCTTGCCGTTGTGTTTCCGAAATATGAGTTAGATAGAGTTTTTTATCTCGTCTTTATCGTCCTCCTCATCACCTTCATTATTTTTATTATTCTCATTGTTGGTTATCCAAGTATTAATAAGCTCAACTAACTGATTTGCCATTCGTTGATTTTATGTCTCCATACGTTGATTGGCTTGTTGCAGCTCTGTCACCATATGAAGAAGTTCAGATAATGTTAAAGGAGATTGATTATCAAACATGGTCTTAAGAATTAGAGCGCAAAAAAAGTTTTAATTTTTCGACCCATGGTGAGCGCCAATTATTTTTGTCCTGCCATGGAGATTGCGGCGTATAGCTTGTCTTCCTCCAGATAATATGCTCAATCTTTGAGCTGGAAGAAATCTACATCGGTCATTAAAAAATAGAGAGTGTTATAGATACCTGCAAAAAGTATTTCAATACTAAGTTAGTTTATGAAATACTTCCTTATGAATCAATCAATTGGAATTTTGCATATACCTTGTCCTTCTCTTTAGGCTCTTTTTATAATGTAGAGAGAAATCCGACCATCATCTATTTTGATTATGATATTTATGAGAATAAAATTTCGTTACCATTTCTTTCATCATTTATGATTATGCAATTGTTGGATCAATGGAGTTTATATATAATTAAAATTTTAAATTCACCAGTGATTAACCCTCGCTTTATCACTTTATCAATTTTTTTCGTTTAGAGATCTATTCAACAATTGTATGGAATTGATTGGATATTTGGAGGTTGAGCACCTTTAGCTAGTTATCGTATTTCCCATTAGATGTGTATATGTATGTTCACCTAAAGCCACACACTTTCTTTGCAGTAGTACACTATTGCTTAAAATAAAAAGACCTATACATGCCTTGAGTAAGAAAAATTAAAATAAAATATCACAATTTTATCCCAAGTTGTCACTTGTCACAAAAATTGCCTACTTTCAAAATTCTCTATTCCAGGTCCACCAGTGTTCCTCTTTTTTTTCACAACCTCAAATCACAGACACAAACACAATCTTTCTCTGTTTCTCACATGATCCTCAACTTGTGTCCTATTATATATCTCTTGCAGCTTTTGACATTTGATGTCCCAACATTACAGCTATTCACCACCCTTAAAATAAACCTCAGTGTCCTCTTTCCTCCTATCACCAAATCTCACACATGCACACAAAATTTCCCTCTTTCTCTGCTCTAACATGTTTCTCTGCTTCAATGTTCCCCTATAAAAGTACATCGTAGTAGTAGTAGTGTGCACTGACACTTAATTAGATTGTACATAATGGAGAAGGAGGAGAACTTAACCTACCCACAAAGAAAAAGAACCCCTTCTTTCTCTTCCACCCTCTTAGATGCCATATACCGTTCAATTGACGGATCAAAATCCGACCTTGACAATCATCAACAAGTGGGTCATCATCATCATCACTTGAATGAAGAAAAAACCAACCCAACCACCACCATGAAACATAACCATGGTGGGGTTGGGGGTGGGGGTGGTGGAGGCAACAACAAGAACAAGAACAAGAACAAGAACAAGAACAAGAAGGAGAAGATGATGAATAATCATCTTTGTCGTCACGCAGTGATGCTAAATGATGAATTCTCTCATCAAATCTTCACGAACTCTGTCACCTCATCAGCCTCCTCAGAATGTAGCTATGGTGTTGGTGCAACATTTTCATCATCATCGTCAAAGCAGCAGAGGAAGAAGAAGAATAAAAAAAAGCAGCAGAAGAAGAAGGAAAAGCGTGCTGGTGATAGCGATGGCGATGGTGATAGTGATAGATTTGCAAGGAGCAAGCTAAGAGCATTGAAAATGTACGGCGAATTGAACCGGAAAGTTAAGCAACCAATCTCTCCGGGAAGCCGAATAGCTAACTTCCTATGTTCAATCTTCAACTCTGGAAGCGTGAAGAAGGCCAAGAAGATGTGTTACGTTGGAGCAGTTGATGATGTAAACTTAACATTCCAACACAAATCCAAGTCCCCATGTTTTTCTTCTTCATCATCAACAACAACAATGGCGGCGGCTTCGTTTTCAAGAAGGTCTTGCACGAGCAAAACCTCATCATCATCTTCATCAAAAGCGAAGAACGACAATAATAATAATAATGGAGACAAAAGATCTGTGAGATTTTACCCAGTTAGCTTAATTCTTGGGGAGAATGATTCTCAACAACAGAGGTACAGTGCTTATAGTGAGAAAGATCCAAGCTTGTTTTCATTGAATGTTAGAAAGATTACAAGAAGTTCTACTTCTTGCATAGAAGCAAGAGAAAATCATTCTTCACGTGAAGGTAATGATGGTAAATTCGAGTATATTAGTGGATATTATGGTAATTGTCAAGATGAGGATGTGGACCAGGATGAGGATGAGGATGCTTTGAGTTATTCAAGTTCTGATCTGTTCGAATTAGATCATATTATTTGTGGAGCTGAAGGAAGGTACCAAGAAGAACTTCCGGTTTATGAGACTACAAATTTAGAAACCAACAAGGCCATTGCTAATGGCTTTGTTCATAGGAAAATTTTTAATTAGTTCATGTTAGTTTTTCTTCAAATTTCGTTGTACACTTTTTTTTTAATTTATTTTCGAAAGGTCTAAAATTTATGATTTAGAGTTGATGATTTATGATTTATAATTTATAATTTAAGATAAAAAGTTAAAAAATATTAATTGATGTTGACAAAAAAAATTTGACTACCCAATTGAATTCTTAAGTTAATTATTCGTGATATATATATATATATATATATATATATATATATATATATATATATATATATTAAAAATTAATTATTAAATTAATTATTTATATATAATATATTAAAATATATATATAAATAGTGAATTTATACGTATAATTTTATATATTTTAATTGCAACGATGAAATAATGAATATTTTTATTATATTATATAGTTAATTTAGCTAAGAAGTGTTTAGAAACATTTAGGTTAATAACCCTAATTAATAAACAAGAACACTATAATCAATAAATAAGAATATAAATGAAAAAGAGTAGGTGTTTATTTTACTAATTTATTTGTGCAGGTATTTCAGACAGAGGTACTTCTCACAGATATTACAAGCTATAGTTTCACTAGTACTATTTGGAGAGGATTCATCCACCAAGGGTTGAGTTGTTTACTTAGTTTGTATTGGTTGGTAGGGTGAATACAAGGGAAAGATTGTGTAGATTAGGTATTATTGACCAGAATGATAACATGTCTGTTTTATGTCATAAATTTGTTGAAACTGCTTTTCACTTGTTCATTAGTTGTAAGCTCACTTGGCAGGTGTGGTGTGCTTAGTTGTTCGCTCTTGGAAGGATATGGACTAATCCAGGTATGCTCAAGCGACACTATGAAAGTTGGACAAATATATCAGCGAAAAAGATGGAACGGAAGCGGTGATTAGTTGGTTTTTTTGCGGTCATCTGGACAATTTGGCTAGAACGAAATGATAGAATCTTCAAAAATCAAGGTTCAAGTATGGTGGATATTATTAACAGATCCTTTACAAGTTACGATGAGTAAATTGATAGTGAACTCTGTGATTATTGATGGCAATATCGGAGATGGCTAGAAGTTGTTATTTTTAGTGTTATGAATTTTTGTTTCTTTTCTTTTACTCCACCTTGTTGTGTTAAGATTTTTTACTTCAAAAAAAAATTATTATTAAATAAAATTTAAACAGTAGTTATTTTCATAAAAATATTTTTATATAAATATGATATTACAAATTATTAGATAGTTCAATTAAATATATGTCTAATTATCTAACTATTTATAATATTATCTTTTGACGATGTTTTTTATCGAAGTAATCACTGATTTAAATGTAGATAAAAAATGGTGTATTTGTTGTTGAAAAGTATGAAATAGGCTGGAATTAGGGTTTCATTAGCATAAGCATCCTTGGAATGGTAAACTGATTTTGTAACGAATTGAGTAGTCGCATAGTGAGTGTGGGTGGGAAAAAGCTGGAAGCACTGAGATTGGAGCCTTACGTGCCAATAAAAACAGGATATAAAGCAACAAAAGAAGGTTTAATTTTTCTTCTAAGAAGAAAAGATCAAATAAAGAAATGGAAGTTAAATGGTAATTAATTGCCCAACAACTCTTTTATTCACTTAGAATGTAATCGTATCAATAATAAGATAAATGAAGTAATGAACGGTGATCATAAATAATCAAAGAATAATTATAATATAAAAATGTCAAATAAATTTTTTTATTTTTTTATAAATAAATGATAATATTTTTTATTTATTATTCTTTTTATTATTTATTTTTTTTTACGTACTTAGAGTTATTAATATTTTTTTAAAATTAATTTTAATTTCTCTCAAATCAAATTTCTAACATTCTTCTATTATATTATTATCTATTAAAATATAATTTTTTACAGAAATTATAGATTTTAAATTAAAAAATTTTAACAATTTTTACTATATAACTCATATTTTACATATAGACTATTAGAAAATAAAAATAAAAAATAAGATATAAACAAAAATTAAAAAATAAATTTTTAAAAATAATTGTTAATTCGTCGTATTAAAATCAATAAATAAACATACATATAAATATTAAATAAAAAATATTAAAATAATTAAAATCCTGATCTATTAGTACACATATGAGATAATTTGAAAAATACAATAAAATGCATAATTTAAAATTTGGTAATATTAATTATAAAAATTTATTAATTATAAACATCATATGTATAAAATTATGAATATAAAATTATGGATTTTATTAATATAAAATTATAGATATTATGTGTATGAATTTATGGATGATATAAGTAAATTTATCAATTGAATAAATTAATTTAAGAAATTGACATTTTTTTAAATTCAATTATGTTAAAATTTAAAAACATCTGTGTTAATTTGATAGTTACTTATACAATAACTAAAAAATGATGTGTGTATGGATGAAATCTCTAATAGATATGAATTTAATTTTTAGATGTTAGTTGTATGTAATTATGGAGGTTATGTATATTAACTTATAAATGTTATGTGTATAAACTTAGTTAGTACAGTATAATTATAAATGTACATAAAAACTATAGTTCTGAAAATCGAACCGGACGGGCCGGTTCAACTAGAAATCAATCACCAAGTCGGTCCGGTTAGTTTTATAAACCGCTTGGCAAAAATTGGTCAAAGAACTGGTCGAACCGGTAGTTAACTAGTGAATCGTTGGAACCGTCCAATTTTTTAAAGGATTTTTGGTTCGGATCCCTCTCTAAATGGCGCTATTTTATAGTTTACATATATAAAAAAAAAACCCCTGAATTGCTACCCAAGACCCAGAATCCACTCCCACTCATCTCGGCCTCTCCTACCTGAAACAAAAGAAAGTTTCGAAATTGAAAGAAAAAGAACCCTAACCACCCACAGCCACCCACAACCACCAAGCCCATAGCCACCACAGCCCCCATGACCTCGCATCATTGTCATCATAGAACCCTTCTTTCCCTTTTCTCTCCCTCTCTCTCTGTCGCTCTCTTTGTCTCTTTGTTGCTGCTTCGCTGCTCCTCACCGTGGGTCGTCCTCGCCGCTTCTCCGCTCTTCGTCGTGGGTCGTCGTTGCTTCTCCCTTCCTCCCCTGCGTTGTTTTTGCTTCTCCTCTCTTCGTTGTTTCTTCTTCTCCCTTTCTCGTTGGCATCGTTTCTGCTTCTCTTCTCTACACCGTGTCTCACCGTCGTTACTTCTCTTTTTTTGTAGTGTCTCGCAGTCGCAGTTTATCTCCATGGCTAAATTTTTCAAATTTTCAACCCTCAGGTCTCAAGTCTCTCAGACTAACTCTCTCTGACTCTATTTCTCTGAAATTTGAAATTTATTCTGAATATGCATATGTATTATTGATGATTCTGAGTTTTGAGATATTAATTTTTTTAATTTTTATTTGAATTATGTGGTTGATGAGTTATAAATTTAATTGTTTAATTTATTAATTCTGTTGAGATTGATTTTTAAATCCAATATGTTGTACTTGTTATTTTGGTGAATTGTTGTTTTGCTGTTATTGATTCAAAATAGAAATATTGTCACAATTCTATATTGAGTTGTTTATGCTGATTTTTTCTAATTTTGAATTGGTGATTCTGGTTATTGATTTTCTGATTCTAAATTGTTGATGGTGCTATGGTGCATGCTTCATTGCATTATGCTGGACTGCTAAAATTTTTCTTATTTTGAGATGTTTATGATTTGATTCTAATTGCTTTATTACATTGTGTTTATATTGGGATTTTTTATGCTGTTTTTTTATTTTGTTGTTGATTTTTTGTGAATTTTCAATCATAAATTATAAAAAATTTCAAAATTTTAAAATTTATCGGCTTAAAAATGATTAAATTTAAATATTTAAAATTATATATTAAATTTTTTATAATTTTATTATATATTTAATTAAATCAATTGAATCACGATTAAACCTTTGAACTATTAAACTAGTCACTCTATTAATTTATTTCGTAACATTGATAAAAACACAAAAAAAAATTAAATCAGTTTATCACTATAACACCCGAGTTTTTAAAATTAAATTTTACGCTTTGAATTTAAAAATAAAATTTAATTTAATTATAACTTATTCTATTATTTTAAATTATCTATTAAAAACTATATTAATAATTACAGTCTAAATTGATTTTTATAAATATTATTATTATTATTATTATTATTACTATTACGCTATTATCATTAATATTGTTATTACAATTATATAAATTTGTTTAGTTACATTAAGTAAAGTTCCTTAGCTATATATATATATATATATATATATATATATATATATAACCATTCATTGTAATAATTGGCCATTTATAAATCATTTATCATCACCAACGAATCATACACAAAAGGAAAAGAAGATTAGGAAACGTGGCTTAGTGCATATATATGTATGTGTATAAACATGACACATACTTGCTTTCATTAATTGACCATGCCACCTAATAAAATTTATACCACAAACTCCCATTAATCATAACATTCATCTTTTTATTCATTCATACTTGTCACGGGAAAGAAAAAGAAAGAAAGCATCGAGAGAGAAAGAAAACTGTGAGAGAAATGAGAGAAACTATGGCACCGTAAAACTTCTGGTTTTGATTTCTTGAGATTTGTAACTTCAGTCAAAATTTAATTCGGTAAAAGTGTTCGTATCCTCCTCCTCTACACGTTGGCATTATTTTTGTCTGGTGGAAGTCAACGGTGACGTAGCTCCCTTAGCCCTTAAGCTTGGCCAAATGGAGTTCTACGAGGCGCAGAGGATTCCGGACGTTTTTCCCTTCAGCAGCTCGGTCAAAATTTTTTTCCAGAATTTCGAGTATTTTGATTTCATACAGAGGTAGCGGATATTTTATTAAATTAAGTATTTTAAACTTTGAATGCCTAAGAAGTTTACTGAATTATTGCAAATATATATATATATATATATATATATATATATATATATATATATATATATATATATATATATTAATAACAGTAATGTTATTGAGTATGGATTATTGCTGTGAATGTGACTGTTTTTTGATTATTAAGAATTTTGTTGATTTGAGAATTGTTGAGAAAAAGGCTGGTGAATTGTTAAGGAATAGGGTGGTTTAGACCGAATTTTAGAGAAAATACCGCCGAAATTTTATAAAATCTGAGGTTTTATTTGAAAAGTTATTTTAAAAGATTTGGTTTTGGGAAAATTAAACTATTTTGAAATATATTTAGTTAAGAAAAGATTTACTCTATTTTAAAGTTTGATTTATTAAGGAAAATATAATGTTAAACCCAATCTTTTAAGGAAAGATTTTGTTTTAAGTAAAGATTTGATCTCAGTTTATTAAGATAAGGAATCTCTGTCACAGGAGAGCAGAGAACAAAGTTTAAAGAAATATAATAAATTAATGAAATGTCTGCCATAGGAGAGCAGATGTGACATTGTTTGGGCCTTAGTGCCAAATGTAAAGTGGGGACGCCCACACACTGAGAACTGTTTTCCAGATGTACGCTTATTGATTTGGAAAGTCACACTGATGCGGCCTAGCCGTACGACTTATAAGCACACTGATGCATCTGGAAAGCCATATCTGGGACTTGTGCCCAGGTAATGTCGGGAGCGGGTAGGCAACCGACACATGAGCTCATGGCCTGCGTTAGGGATAGACATGCATCATGTTGTTTGCACATTTGCATTTGATTGCGCTTGCTTGTCTTATTACTTTGTGATTGTATTGTTTGTCTTGTTGTGACTTGTTTGTACATTGAATTGAATCTCTTGCTTGCACTACTTGTTTGTGAGTGTATTAAAGTGATTACGAGTTGACATTTGACGGAAGATTAACTATGTGGTTGAGAGACAGAAAATGTGACTAATTTTTATATTTAAGTTTTGTTTTGAGTTAAGAAATTTTAAAAGGAAGTAATTAATTATCTAAAGTAGAACCAAGAGTATTTTCAAAGGGTTTGATAAAAATATATTTTTATTGAGTAAAGTTAATTATTTGCACTTTATATCATTACTTTTACGGCATTCCCATTCCCTACTGAGAACGTGTGGTTTGTTCTCACCCCAAAATCTTCCACCCTTTCAGTGACAGGTTTGAAGATTCAGTATGAAGCTGTAGACGATTAGTAGACTTACTTGTGATACCTGTTTTTTTTAAAGAGTTCCCTCGTCCTTGTTGTTTTAGCTTTTATTTTGCCCAGAGGGATAGGTTTTGTCTTCAAATTTTATATCGAATTCATTTGTATAGCATTTATTATTCTTAATAATTGTGTGATTTTAATTACTAAAATCTTTTTCTGAAATTTTCTTAAAAACTGAAACGCGATATCGACGTAAAGGCTCAATAGTAAATTTATAATAAAGGAAATCAGGTCCGTAACGCCTTACTTTTGGTACGATCATGACGTGCTAAAAGTTAGGGTGTTACATTATGGTATCAGAGCAGTTCGTTCCTGTTAGAGCCTTGGGAATAGACTGATATGCTTCATTGTATACTCTGAGTGTCTGTCATGCAATAGGACTTGTCCTAATGGCAAGAGTTTGAGTTTCAGATGCATGACTGTCTATTGATTAATGCCGTTAGTTTACCGTTGCATATCTGTTAATACTAAGTTTGGCCAACTTAATGTTGATGGTTTATGTATACGAGAAAGTTAACGGGTTATCATAGGCAAAATAGAAATAATAGGTAACGTGAATCGTGAGTTTTGGGAACGTTAGAAGTTAAGTTTTGGGGTTAGCTCCGTTTCAATGTATAATCCTTATTCGTGCTAATGTGAATCTCTTTCTTAGTTGTTTGCCGTAAGACTTTTTGTTTCAAACTTCTTTCATTAGATATGGTTTCTTTCACATTTGCAAACTGAACATGCCACACTTCTCTATTTCTTTTCTTCGATATTTTTGAAAATAGAGTTGATATGAATCTTTTCCATCTTATATCAATTTTCGAGAGCGAAAATTTTTGTAAGGTGGGTAAAATATAACACCCGAATTTTTAAAGTTAAATTTTACACTTTGAATTTAAAAATAAAATTTAATTTAATTATGACTTATTCTATTATTTTAAATTATCTATTAGAAATTATATTGATAATTACAGTTTAAATTGATTTTTATAAATAATATTATTATTATTATTATTATTATTATTATTATTATTACTACGCTATTATCATTAATATTGTTATTACAATTATATAAATTTGTTTAGTTACATTAAGTAAAGTTCCTTAGCTATATATATATATAATCATTCATTGTAATAATTGGCCATTTATAAATCATTTATCATCACCAGCGAATCATACACAAAAGGAAAAGAAGATTAGGAAACGTGGCTTAGTGCATATATATGTATGTGTATAAACATGACACATACTTGCTTTCATTAATTGACCATGCCACCTAATAAAATTTATACCACAAACTCCCATTAATCATCACATTCATCTTTTTATTCATTCATACTTGTCACGGGAAAGAAAAGGAAAGAAAGCATCGAGAGAGAAAGAAAACTGGTGCACGAATTTGTGATCCGCACAACTAACCAGCAAGTGCACTGGATCGTCCAAGTAATACCTTACGTGAGTAAGGGTCGATCCCACGGAGATTATTGGTTTGAAGCAAGCTATGTTTATCTTATTATTCTTAGTCAGGATATTAATTAAAATTATCAGTTGGAATTATTAGATTGGAAAAATAAAAGAGAATAAAAGCGTTACTTGTTGTGCAGTAATGAGAAATATGTTAGAGTTTTGGAGATGCTTTGTCCTCTGAATTTCTGCAATGTAATATTCAACTCAATTGTTTGTAAGGCACGTCTACGGCAAGCTGTATGTAGGGTGTCACCATTGTCAGTGGCTACCTCCCATCCTCTCAGTGAAAACGTTCCTATGCTCTGTCACAGCACGACTAATCAGCTGTTGGTTCTCGATCATGTTGGAATAGGATCCATTGATCCTTTTGCGTTTGTCATCACGCCCAGCAATCGCGAGTTTGAAGCGCGTCACAGCCATTCAATCCTTGAATCCTACTTGGAATACCACAGACAAGTTTTAGACCTTCCGGATTCTCAAGAGTGGCCGCCATCAATTCTAGCTTATACCGCGGAGATTCTGATTAAGGAATCTAAGAGAAGCTCATTCAGTCTGATGTAGAATGGAGGTGTTTGTCAGGTACACGTTCATGGATTGAGGGAGGTGATGAGTGTCACGGATCATCACCTCCTTCATAACTAAGCGCGAATAAACATCTTAGATCGGACCATACACACGTTTGAGTGAAATAGAAACAATTGCATTAATTCATCGAGACGCTGCAGAGCTCCTCACCCCCAACAATGGAGTTTAGAGACTCATGCCGTCAAAGTGTATAAAATTCAGATCTGAAAATGTCATGAGGTACAGAATAAGTCTCTAAAAGTTGTTTAAATAGTAAACTAGTAACCTAGGTTTACAGAAAATGAGTAAACTAAGATAATTGGTGCATAAATCCACTTCTGGGGCCCACTTGGTGTGTGCTGGGGTTGAGACTAAAGCTATCCACGAACTGAGACTTTTCTTGGAGTTGAACTCCAAGTTATAACGTGTTTTGGGCGTTCAACTCCGGATCATGACGTGTTTCTGGCGTTTAACTCCAGACAGCAGCATGTACTTGGCGTTCAACGCCAAGTTACGTCATCTATCTTCGCGCAAAGTATGGACTATTATATATTGCTGGAAAGACCTGGATGTCTACTTTCCAACGCCATTGAGAGCGCGCCAATTGGACTCTTTTAGCTCCAAAAAATCCATTTCGAGTGCAGGGAGGTCAGAATCCAACAGCATCGGCAGTCCTTTTTCAGCCTAACTCAGATTTTTGCTCAGCTCCCTCAATTTCAGCCAGAAAATACCTGAAATCACAGAAAAACACACAAACTCATAGTAAAGTCCAGAAATATGATTTTTGCCTAAAAATCAATAATATTCTACTAAAAACCAATTAAAAGATACTAAAATCTACATGAAATTACCCCCAAAAAGCGTATAAAATATCCGCTCATCACAACACCAAACTTAAACTGTTGCTTGTCCTCAAGCAACTAGATAAATAAAATAGGATGAAAGAAATTAAGAAGTAATAATATCTAAGAGTTTTAAATGGAGCTCAGATTCTTATTAGATGAGCGGGGCTTGTAGCTTTTTGTTTCTGAACAGTTTTGGCATCTCCCTTTATCCTTTGAAATTCAGAATGATTGGCATCCATAGGAACTCAGAATTCAGATAGTATTATTGATTCTCCTAGTGTAGTATGTTGATTCTTGAACACAGTTATTTTATGAGTCTTGGCCGTGGCCCTAAGCACTTCGTTTTCCAGTATTACCACCGGATACATAAATGCCACAGACACATGACTGGGTGAACCTTTTCAGATTGTGACTCAGCTTTGCTAGAGTCCCCAGTTAGAGGTGTCCAGAGCTCTTAAGCACACTCTTTTGCTTTGGATCACGACTTTAACCACTCAGTCTCAAGCTTTTCACTTGGACCTGCATGCCACAAGCACATGGTTAGGGACAGCTTGATTTAGCTGCTTAGGCCTGGAATTATTTCCTTAGGCCCTTCTATCCACTGATGCTCAAAGCCTTGGATCCTTTTCACCCTTGCCTTTTGGTTTTAAGGGCTGTTGGCTTTTATTCCTTTTGATCCAATGAATTCTTGTAAAAAATTTTTTTTGACTGCTTTTTCTTACTTCAAGAATCAATTTCATGATTTTTCAGATCATCAATAATATTTTTTGTGTTCCTCATTCTTTCAGGAGCCAATATTCATAAAATTCAAGATAAAAATTATGCACTGTTCAAGCATTCATTCAGAAAACAAAAAGTATTGCCACCACATATAGTTAATTGTAATTTTTATTATTAAGAACTCGAAAAAATAAATTACTTCTTAATTCTAATTATCTACTATTTTATTCATGCCTGATGATGATGAGAAAAATAAATTATAACTTAATTGGAAATAAAACCAGAATAGATATACTATTTACTACTACTACTACTACTATATATCTCCTAAGGTAAATTTCTATAAAAACACTATCACAGAGGTAAAGCTAAAAATTGGAACTCAACAACCTGTTGTTTTGAGAAGTAGATGTTCCTCTAATCTGTGGGGTGCTTTTCAAGGATTAATTTTTGGCGCTTCAGCTCCCTTAGATCACGCCCTTGCTCTTCCTGTTCCTTAAGCAGTTTGCAAAGCATGCTACTTTGATTGTTTTGCTCTTCCTTTATTTGGTCCATAGCTTCTTGCAATTTGGAAATAGAGGCCTCAAGATGTCCCCAATATTCGAATTGAGGGAGTTCTGGGAGGACTTCCTGTGCTCTCCTCTTGATTGAATCATCCTGCAGCTATTGTCTGTCCATTGATATTCTAGTGATTGGCCTTTCAACTGAGATATACTCTGTTATTCCCATCTTCACTCCGGCATCTTTGCAGAGCATAGAAATTAAGCTTGGATAGGCCAATCTGGCGTCCTTGGAATTCCTATTTGCTATTTTGTATAGTTCACATGAGATCAGTTGATGGACTTCTACTTCATTTCCCAACATGATGCAGTGAATCATCACTGCTCTTTTAATGGTAACTTCAGAACGGTTGCTGGTGGGCAATATGGAACGCCCAATGAAATCCAGCCAGCCTCTGGCTACTGGTTTTATATCTTCTCTTTTGAGTTGATTTGGGATGCCAGTTGTGCTGGTAGTCCACCTGGCTTCATGCATCCTCTAGAATCTTGTCCAGACCTTTATTTACCCTCATCATTCTCCTATTAAAGGAGTCTGGGTCATCTTTTAGTTGAGGAAGCTTAAATATCTCCCTGATCTTGTCAGGATGGGTATGAATAATCTTTCCTCTGACTAAGGTCCGATGGTCATAGAGAGCAACTCCAATTATTCTTTGCCTGTCTGTCTGCCATAGATTAGCATAGAACTCCTGAACCATGTTCCTTCCCACTTTCGTTTCAGGATTGGCTAGAATTTCCCAGTTCCTGTTTTGAATTTGCTCTTGGATCTCCGGATATTCATCTTCTTTCAGATCAAATTTGACTTCCGAGATCACTGATATGTGACTCATTATTTTGTAATAATGGTCTGAATGTTCTTTAGTTAAGAACTTCCCTTGATTCCAAAGTGGCTTTGGAGTATTCTCTTTCTTGCCTCTTGGGGTGGGTTGTTTTCCTTTAGGAGCCATGATCTTAATGAGTATATTTTTGTGATCACGGATAAACACACCAAACTTAGAGCTTTGCTTGTCCTCAAGCAAAATAGAAGAAAGGAGAGGGATAGGAGGAGAGCAAGTGTGGGATGGTGATGAGGAGAGGGGCGCCGAATTCAATATATAGGGAGGGGGGTGGGAAATTTCGAAAATAAGAAAAAGATAAAATAGAAGATATGATTTATAAAAGATAAATATGATAAGAAAGAGATATATTAAAAAAAAGAAAGATATGAATGATAATTAAAAAGATAAATCTGAATTTTTAATTTTGAAAAAGATTTTAAAAAGATAATTGAGTTTTGAAAACAAACTTAAAAGAGTTGGATTGGATTGGAAAATAATATGTTTTTATGGATTAAGATATATTTGAAATTTTTGAAAAAGGGATTTTAGAAATTAGGGTTCTTAGAAAACTAATTTGATTTGAAGGATGACATTTTGAAACATGTTGATGCAAGAAATTATGAATTGAAACATAAAAATTTAGAAAATTTGTAAAGAAAAATGAATTTTACCTCCTCTCCACCATCCTGGCGTTAAACACCCAAACGCTGCATGTTTTGGGCGTTTAACGCCCAAATGTTGCTTCTCCTGGGCGTTCAACGCCCAGCTGATGCATCTTTCTGGCGTTGAACGCCAGGAAGTCTTTTGTCACTGGGCGTTTTTCTGAACGCCCAGGATGCTGTCAATCTGGCGTTAAACGCCCAGAAGGTGCTTCTTTCTGGCGTTTAACGCCCAGAAGATGCTCCTTTCTGGCGTTTAACTCCCAGATGGCTACCCTTACTGGCGTTGAACACCCAGTGGGTGCTTCTTTTGGGCGTTCAACGCCCAAAATGTTTCTTACTGGCTTTTTTTTTCGCCAGTGAACTTCCAAATTCTCCTGTAACTCTGTGAATTCAATTAATTGCTTTTTTACCTTGAAGATATTTTGACATATACCTGTAAAAATCAACAAAAACAAATAAAATTAAATTTTGTGATTGGCTGGGTTGCCTCCCAGCAAGCGCTTCTTTAATGTCGTTAGCTGGACTATTACTGAGCTTTAATTAAGTCTCAGTTTTGAGCATTCTTGCTCAAAATTGCTTTCAAGATAATGTTTAACTCTTTGTCCATTAACAATGAACTTTTTGTTAGAGTCATTATCCTGAAGCTCTATGTATCCATATGGTGATACGCTTGTAATTACATATGGACCTCTCCACCGGGATTTTAATTTCCCGGGGAATAATTTGAGCCTAGAATTAAATAGCAGAACTTTCTGCCCGGGCTCAAAGACTCTGGATGACAATTTCTTATCATGCCATCTTTTTGCTTTCTCTTTGTAAATTTTTGCATTCTCGAAAGCATTGAGTCTAAATTCCTCTAGCTCATTTAACTGGAGCAATCGTTTTTCTCCAGCTAACTTGGCATCAAGGTTTAGGAATCTGGTTGCCCAATAGGCCTTGTGTTCCAGTTTCACTGGCAAGTGACATGCCTTTCCATACACAAGCTGGTATGGAGAGGTCCCTATAGGGGTCTTGAATGCTGTTCTGTATGCCCACAGAGCATCATCCAAGCTTCTTGCCCAATCCCTTCTACGGTTAATTACAGTCCGTTCCAAGATTCTTTTGAGTTCTCTATTTGAGACTTCAGCTTGCCCATTAGTTTGTGGGTGATATGGAGTAGCTACCCTGTGGCTAACTCCATAACGAACCAGAGCAGAGTAAAGCTGTTTATTGCAGAAATGAGTCCCCCCATCACTGATTAATACTCTAGGGGTACCAAATCTGCTGAATATGTATTTCTGGAGGAATTTTAACACTATTTTAGTGTCATTAGTGGGTGTTGCAATAGCCTCCACCCATTTGGATACATAATCCACTGCCACCAGAATATAAGTGTTTGAGTATAATGGTGGGAAAGGTCCCATGAAGTCAATGCCCCATGCATCAAACAACTCAATCTCCAAGATCCCTTGTTGAGGCATGGCATAACTGTGAGGTAGATTGCCAGATCTTTGGCAACTGTCACAATTAAGTACAAACACTCGGGAGTCTTTATAGAGAGTAGGCCAGTAGAAGCCACATTAGAGGACTCTTGTGGCTGTTCGCTCACTTCCAAAATGTCCTCCATACTGTGATCCATGGCAGTGCCATAGGATCTTCTGTGCTTCTTCCTTAGGCACACATCTACGGATTACTCCGTCTGCACATCTCTTGAAGAGATATGGTTCATCCCAAAGATAGTACTTTGCATCTGTGATTAATTTCTTTGATTGCTGCCTACTGTATTCTTTGGGTATGAACCTCACTGCCTTGTAGTTTGCAATGTCTGCAAACCATGGCACTTTCTGGACGGCAAAGAGTTGCTCATCCGGAAAAGTTTCAGAGATCTCAGTGAGAGGGAGGGACGCCCCTTCTACTGGTTCTATTCGGGACAGGTGATCTGCTACTTGGTTTTCTGTCCCTTTTCTGTCTCTTATTTCTATATCAAACTCTTGCAGAAGCAACACCCATCTTATAAGTCTGGGTTTTGAATCCTGCTTTGTGAGTAGATATTTAAGAGCAGCATGATCAGTGTACACAATCACTTTTGATCCTACTAAATAGGATCTGAATTTGTCAATGGCGTAAACCACTGCAAGTAGCTCTTTTTCTGTGGTTGTGTAATTCCTCTGTGCGTCATTTAGAACACGGCTGGCATAGTAAATGACGTGCAGAAGCTTGTCATGCCTTTGTCCCAACACTGCACCAATGGCATGGTCACTGGCATCACACATTAATTCAAATGGCAATGTCCAGTTTGGTGCAGAGATTATTGGTGCAGTGACCAATTTAGCTTTCAGAGTCTCAAATGCCTGCATATACTCTTTATCAAAGATAAATGGCATGTCAGCAGCTAGCAGGTTGCTCAGAGGTTTGGCGATTTTTGAAAAATCCTTTATAAACCTCCTATAGAATCTTGCATGCCCCAGAAAGCTTCTGATTGCCTTAACATTGGCAGGTGGTGGTAATTTTTCAATTACCTCTACCTTAGCTTAATCTACCTCTATCCCCTTGTTCGAGATTTTGTGCCCAAGGACAATTCCTTCAGTCACCATAAAGTGACACTTCTCCCAGTTTAAAACCAGGTTAGTCTCTTGGCATCTCTTTAGAACAAGTGCTAAATGGTTAAGGCAGGAGCTGAATGAGTCTCCAAACACTGAAAAGTCATCCATGAAGACTTCCAGAAATTTTTCCACCATATCAGAGAAGATTGAGAGCATGCACCTCTGAAAGGTTGCAGGTGCATTGCACAGGCCAAATGGCATCCTTCTGTATGCAAATACTCCAGAAGGGCATGTGAATACCGTCTTCTCCTGATCCTGGGGATCTACTGCAATTTGATTATAACCTGAATATCCATCTAGGAAGCAGTAGTATTCATGACCTCCCAGTCTTTCTAGCATCTGGTCTATGAATGGTAAAGGAAAATGATCCTTTCTGGTAGCTGTATTGAGCCTTCTGTAATCAATACACATACGCCACCCAGTAACTGTTCTTGTAGGAACCAGTTCATTTTTTTCATTATGAACCACTGTCATGCCACCTTTCTTAGGGATGACTTGGACAGGGCTCACCCAAGGGCTATCAGAAATAGGATAAATAATCCCAGCCTCTAGTAACTTAGTGACCTCTTTCTGCACTACTTCCTTCATGGCTGGATTCTGCCGCCTTTGTGGTTGAACCACTGGCTTGGCGTCACCCTCCAGTAAGATCTTGTGCATGCATCTATCTGGGCTAATGCCCTTAAGATCACTGATGGACCACCCAAGAGCTGTCTTGTGTGTCCTTAGCACTTGAATTAGTGCTTCCTCTTCCTGTGGCTCTAAGGTAGAGCTTATGATCACAGGAAAGGTATCACCTTCTCCCAGGAATGCATATTTTAGGGAAGGTGGTAATGGTTTGAGCTCGGGTTTAGGAGGTTTTTCCTCTTCCTGAGGGATTTTCAGAGGTTCTACTATTCTCTCTGATTCCTCTAGATCAGGCTGAACATCTTTAAAGATGTCCTCTAGCTCTGATTCGAGACTCTCAGCCATATTGACCTCTCTTACCAGAGAGTCAATAATATCAACACTCATGCAGTCATTTGGGGGTGTCTGGATGTTGCATGGCTTTGACAACATTCAACTTGAACTCCTCCTCATTGACTCTCAAGGTTACTTCCCCTTTTTGGACGACAATGAGGGTTCAGCCAGTTGCTAGGAAAGGTCTTCCTAGAATGAGAGTTGCACTCTTGTGCTCCTCCATTTCCAGCACCACAAAGTCAGTAGGAAAGGCAAATGGCCCAACCTTAACAATCATGTCCTCAATCACGCCTGATGGGTATTTAATGGAGCCATCAGCAAGTTGAAGACATATCCTGGTTGGTTTGATTTCTTCAGTTAAACCAAGCTTTCTGATAGTAGATGCAGGTATTAGGTTGATACTTGCCCCAAGATCACATAAAGCTTGCTTGGTACAAGTACCCTCCAATGTGCATGGTATCATAAAGCTCCTAGGATCTTTAAGCTTCTCAGGTAAGCTTTTCAGAATGACTGCACTGCATTCTTCAGTGAGGTAAACTTTTTCAGTCTCCCTCCAATCCTTCTTATGACTTAAGATCTCTTTCATGAACTTAGCATAAGAGGGTATTTGCTCAAGTTCTTCTGCAAACGGGATCTTTATTTCAAGAGTCCTGAGATAGTCTGCAAAGCGGGCAAATTACTTATCCTGTTCCGCTTGGCGGAGTTTTTGAGGATAAGGCATTTTGGCTTTGTATTCCTCAACCTTAGTTGCTGCAGGTTTATTACCTACAGAAGTGGGTTGGGAAGCCTTTTTAGAAGGGTTGTTATCAGCACTTGTATGTGACTGATCCCCCACTGGCATTTGAATGCCAGGGGTGGAAGCTGGAGTGGCGTTAGACGCCACTTCCTTATTTGTTACTGGCATCTGAACGCCAGAACTATGCTCCCTTTGGGCGTTCAACGCCGAATTCATGCTTGTTTCTGGCGTTGAACGCCAGGAATGAGCATGGGCTGGGCGTTCAGCGCCAGCTTTATTCCTCTCTGGGCTCTGATTGTACTCAGAGGGATTTTGAGTAGCCATTTGTTCATTTCTTGGCTTCCTGCTACTTTGAAGTGAGGTATTTAATGTTTTTCCACTTCTTAATTGAACTGCTTGGCATTCTTCTGCTATTTGTTTTGACAGTTGCTTTTCTATTTGCTTTAGCTGTACTTCCATATTCCTGTTAGCCATTCTTGTTTCCTGTAGTATTTCCTTGAATTCGGCTAGCTGCTGAGTTAGAAAGTCTAATTGCTGATTGAATTCATTAGCCTGATCTACAGGACTGAGTTCAACAGTTACTGTTTTAGCTTCTTCTTTCATAGAAGATTCACTGCTTAGGTACAGATGCTGATTTTTGGCAACTGTATCAATAAGCTCTTGAGCTTCTTCAATTATTTTTCTCATATGTATAGATCCACCAGCTGAGTGGTTTAGAGAAATCTGAGCTTTTTCTGTAAGCCCATAGTAGAAGATGTCTAATTGCACCCATTCTGAAAACATTTCAGAGGGGCATTTTCTTAGCATCTCTCTGTATCTCTCCCAGGCATCATAAAGGGATTCGTTATCTCCTTGTTTGAAGCCTTGGATGCTTAGCCTTAGCTGTGTCATCCGTTTTGGAGGGAAATAGTGACTCAGGAATTTTTCTAACAGCTGCTTCCATGTTTTTATGCTGTTCTTAGGCTGGTTATTTAACCACCTCTTAGCTTGATCTTTTACAGCAAATGGAAACAGTAATAATCTGTAGACATCCTGATCCACTTCCTTATCATGTACTGTCAGCAATTTGCAAAAATTGTGCCAGAAACTCTGTAGGTTCTTCATGTGGGAGACCAGAATACTGGCAGTTTTGCTGTACCATGATAATGAGCTGAGGATTCAACTCAAAGCTACTAACTCCAATGGAGGGTATACAGATACTACTCCCATATGAAGCAGTAGTGGGGTTAGCATATGACCCCAGAGTCCTCCTGGACTGTTCATTCCCACTTAATTCCATGATGGAATAAAAGAGATGATATGTATGTTGATATTATTTATTTTTTTAAAAATTAATTTTTATAAAATAAAATAAAAAACGAAATAAATAAAAGAAATTGGAAATATTTTGAAATTGAAATTTGAATTTTTATATAAAATTTTCGAAAAATGTAGTTCAAAATTAGTTAGAAAATATATTTTTTTTTTGAATTTTGAATTTTATGATGAAAGAGAAAAATATGCAAAAGACACAAGACTTAAAATTTTTAGATCCAATGCTCATTATTTTCGAAAATTTTGGAGGGAAAACACCAAGGAACACCAAACTTAAAAATTTTAAGATCAAAACACAAGAAAGACTCAAGAACACCTTGAAGATTCACAAGAACACCAAGAACAAAAGAAAGAACACCAAACTTAAAATTTTTAGAAAACCAAGACAAATTTTTGAAAATTAAAGAAAGATCAACAAGAAAACACCAAACTTAGAGTTTGGCACAAGATTCAATCAAAGAAAAATTATTTTTGAAAAAGATTCCAAAGAAGATACCCAATTATCAAGAACAACTACCAATGCTCCAGCCAATTGGGCAGTAACTTCAATGTTGATTTTAAAAATGTATTATATTTATAGATAAAAATATAAATTTTTGAAAGTTAATGTTTTGAAAAAGCACAAGAAAAACAAGAAAAGACACAAAACAAGAACAACTTGAAGATCAATGAAGAACAAAGAACACAAGTTCGAAAATTTTAAAAAAATTGTAAAATATGCAATTAACACCAAACTTAGAATAAGACACTAAACTCACGAAAATTAGCAATTAATTAAGAAAAATAATAAATTTTGAAAAGAAATTTTTGAAAAGAAACTATCCTATCAAGATTTAATGACTCTATAACAATAAAAATAAATTATTCCTAATCTAAGAAATAAAATAAACCTTTAGTTGTTCAAACTCGAATAATCCCCGGCAACAGCGCCAAAAACTTGGTGCACGAATTTGTGATCCGCACAACTAACCAGCAAGTGCACTGGGTCGTCCAAGTAATACCTTACGTGAGTAAGGGTCGATCCCACGGAGATTATTGGTTTGAAGCAAGCTATGTTTATCTTATTATTCTTAGTCAGGATATTGATTAAAATTATCAGTTGGAATTATTAGATTGGAAAAATAAAAGAGAATAAAAGCGTTACTTGTTGTGCAGTAATGAGAAATATGTTGGAGTTTTAGAGATGCTTTGTCCTCTGAATTTCTGCAATGTAATATTCAACTCAATTGTTTGTAAGGAACGTCTACGGCAAGCTGTATGTAGGGTGTCACCATTGTCAGTGGCTACCTCCCATTCTCTCAGTGAAAACGTTCCTATGCTCTGTCACAGCACGGCTAATCAGCTGTTGGTTCTCGATCATGTTGGAATAGGATCCATTGATCCTTTTGCGTTTGTCATCACGCCCAGCAATCGCGAGTTTGAAGTGCGTCACAGCCATTCAATCCTTGAATCCTACTTGGAATACCATAGACAAGGTTTAGACCTTCCGGATTCTCAAGAGTGGCCGCCATCAATTCTAGCTTATACCGCGGAGATTCTGATTAAGGAATCTAAGAGAAGCTCATTCAGTCTGATGTAGAATGGAGGTGTTTGTCAGGTACACGTTCATGGATTGAGGGAGGTGATGAGTGTCACGGATCATCACCTCCTTCATAACTAAGCGCGAATAAACATCTTAGATCGGACCATACACACGTTTGAGTGAAATAGAAACAATTGCATTAATTCATCGAGACGCTGCAGAGCTCCTCACCCCCAACAATGGAGTTTAGAGACTCATGCCGTCAAAGTGTATAAAATTCAGATCTGAAAATGTCATGAGGTACAGAATAAGTCTCTAAAAGTTGTTTAAATAGTAAACAAGTAACCTAGGTTTACAGAAAATGAGTAAACTAAGATAATTGGTGCAGAAATCCACTTCTGGGGCCCACTTGGTGTGTGCTGGGACTGAGACTAAAGCTATCCACAAACTAAGGCTTTTCTTGGAGTTGAACTCCAAGTTATAACGTGTTTTGGGCGTTCAACTCCAGATCATGACGTGTTTCTGGCGTTTAACTCCAGACAGCAGCATGTACTTGGCATTCAACGCCAAGTTACGTCATCTATCTTCGCGCAAAGTATGGACTATTATATATTGCTGGAAAGCCCTGGATGTCTACTTTCCAACGCCGTTAAGAGCGTGCCAATTGGACTTCTGTAGCTCCAGAAAATCGATTTCGAGTGCAAGGAGGTCAGAATCCAACAGCATCAGCAGTCCTTTTTCAGCCTAACTCAGATTTTTGCTCAGCTCCCTCAATTTCAGCCAGAAAATACCTGAAATCACAGAAAAACACACAAACTCATAGTAAAGTCCAGAAATATAATTTTTGCCTAAAAACCAATAATATTATACTAAAAACCAATTAAAACATACTAAAATCTACATGAAATTACCCCCAAAAAGCGTATAAAATATCCGCTCATCAAAAACCGTGAGAGAGAATGAGAGAAACTATGGCACCGTAAAACTTCTGGTTTCAATTTCTTGAGATTCGTAACTCCAGTAAAAAATTTAATCCGGTAAAAGTGTTCGTATCCTCCTCCTCTACATGTTGGTGTTACTTTTGTCCGGTGGAAGTCGACGGTGACGTAGCTCCCCTACCCCTTGAGCTTGGCCAAATGGAGTTCTACGAGGCGCGGAGGATTCCGGACGTTTTTTCCTTTAGCAACTCGGTCAGAAAATTTCTCCAGAGTTTCGAGTATTTTGATTTCATACAGAGTTAGCGGATATTTTATTAAATTAAGTATTTTAAACTTTGAATGCCTAAGAAGTTTACTGAATTATTGCAAATATATATATATATATATATATATATATATATATATTAATAATAGTAATGTTATTGAGTATGGATTATTGCTGTGAATGTGACTGTTTTCTGATTATTAAGAATTTCGCTGATTTGAGAATTGTTGAGAAAAAGGCTGGTGAATTGTTAAGGAATAGGGTGGTTTAGACCAAATTTTAGAGAAAATACCGCCGAAATTTTATAAAATCTGAGGTTTTATTTGAAAAGTTATTTTAAAAGATTTGGTTTTGGAAAAATTAAACTATTTTGAAATATATTTAGTTAAGAAAATATTTACTCTATTTTGAAGTTTGATTTATTTTAAGGAAAATATAATGTTAAACCCAATCTTTTAAGGAGAGATTTTGTTTTAAGTAAAGATTTGAGCTCGGTTTATTAAGATAAGGAATCTCTGTCACAGGAGAGCAGAGAACAAAGTTTAAAGAAATATAATAAATTAATGAAATGTCTGCCACAGGAGAGCAGATGTGACATTGTTTGGGCCTTAGTGCCAAATGTAAAGTGGGGACGCCCACACACTGAGAACTGTTTTCCAGATATACGCTTATTGATTTGGAAAGTCACACTGATGCGGCCTAGCCGTACGACTTATAAGCACACTGATGCATCTGGAAAGCCATATCTGGGACTTGTGCCCGGGTAATGTCGGGAGCGGGTAGGCAACCGACACATGAGCTCATGGCCTGCGTTAGGGATAGACATGCATCATGTTGTTTGCACATTTGCATTTGATTACGCTTGCTTGTCTTATTACTTTGTGATTGTATTGTTTGTCTTGTTGTGACTTGCTTGTACATTGAATTGAATCTCTTGCTTGCACTACTTGTTTGTGAGTGTATTAAAGTGATTACGAGTTGACATTTGACGGAGGATTAACTATGTGGCTGAGAGACAGAAAATGTGACTAATTTTTATATTTAAGTTTTGTTTTGAGTTAAGAAATTTTAAAAGGAAGTAATTAATTATCTAAAGTAGAACCAAGAGTATTTTCAAAGGGTTTGATAAAAATATATTTTTATTGAGTAAAGTTAATTATTTGCACTTTATATCATTACTTTTACGGCATTCCCATTCCCTACTGAGAACGTGTGGTTTGTTCTCACCCTAAAATCTTCCACCCTTTCAGTGACAGGTTTGAAGATTCAGTATGAAGCTGCAGACGATTAGTAGACTTACTTGTGATACCTGTTGTTTTTATAGAGTTCCCTCGTCCTTATTGTTTTAGCTTTTATTTTGCCCAGAGGGATAGGTTTTGTCTTCAAATTTTATATCGAATTCATTTGTATAGCATTTATTATTCTTAATAATTGTGTGATTTTAATTACTAAAATCTTTTTCTGAAATTTTCTTAAAAACTGAAACGCGATATCAACGTAAAGGCTCAATAGTAAATTTATAATAAAGGAAATTAGGTCCGTAACGCCTTACTTTTGGTACGATCATGACGTGCTAAAAGTTAGGGTGTTACAATCACCATACCTCATCAAAGCTAGTGTGGTTTTTTATATTCTCAAAAATTGGTTGACTGGCAACAATCTCATCGGGTAAGTCTGTCTGTTATTCAAATTATTTTTCAACTCCTTTTGACATAGGTACTGTGTTAAAGTCAAATTCAAATCTCATATTATTTGCGATGATAAAAGCGACTTCTTGTAAATTTTCTTGACTTATTCTAATTGTGCTTGTAATTGAATTAGAGTCGTAATTTTTGGCCTTTAAAAGAATATATAGCCTTCATGGTTCTTCTAACAATGATAAACCTATTAAATAAGGTCTTTGTGTTTGCTAACTCTTACAATGATAATAAATAAAATAAATGAATTAAAGATTAATTATAATTAAAATTATTTAATGGATATTATTATTATAGTTCTTTATTATTATTAGTATTTATTATATTTTTAAATATAAAATTTAAATTATAAAAAAATATTAAATAGTAATTATAAGAATGTTTAATAATTAAAAATATAATATTATAATTAATATCATTAATACGTAAGACTTATAAAAGTATAATAAATGGATTGATATGAGAATAAAATAAAAAATTAAAATATTATTAAATTATATAAATAAAGTAAATTTTAAAAAATTTTAACTAATTATGGCAAAAAAATTTTTCTTACCAAACTTTTTCTATCAACAAATTTGGAAATAAAAATTTGTCATAAATTACACAGCCAAAGCTTTTGGTGTCCGCTGTGTAAATCTTGTGTGTTTACTGTTTATGCTTTTTAAAATTATAAATATTTTATTTTATATTTGATACATCAAAAAGATTACACGTATGTGTTCGTAATTTTAAAAAATTAGATATATTTTTTAAAAAGTATTTAAAGAGATCTTTTTTTAATTGTTTTTATACTTATTAAAATTTAAAAAATTAATATAAGATTTATTTGGGTAAATTTTTTAAAAAAGTCTTATTTTAGGTTATTTTTTCAAAAATTTTTTTAGAAAAATAAAAATAATTTTATATTTAAGTATATTATATAAAAATATTTTTTATTTATCTATTATGTTTAGATATAATAATATAAAATATATCTTTTATTTATTATGTTAAAATATTGTTTTAATAAAAAAAATCTTTTAAAAAAAATATAAATTATAGTCTTAGTCTGTAAAAAAATTTATTTTTTATTTTTTAGTACTTTTATATTTTGTTATTAAAATTTTTTTAAACACATTAAAAATAAAAAATATCTTTTTTAACTACTTAATGACACCCAAATAAATTTATAATGTAATGCATTAATAAATATACTGTGTAGCCTTATATTTATATCTATTATGATCATTTTAAATTTTAAAAAAAATTTAATCCAAATAATTATTGTTAATTGTCCTCATTAAAAGTAACTTTTAGGTCCAGTTTGATAAAATTTTTACTTATTTAAAATAGTTATCATAGTTGTCATTTGTAAGATAGTATTTTAAAAGCTACTGCACGTATGCAGTGGGACAGTGACGGAGTTAGAGTAGTTTTTTGTGGCTAATTTTTTTCGATATGAGACCAAGTTTGGTGTAATGCTAAGTTATGGAATTTGGGGGAGTTTTACACCGTTGTGACGGGAATGAACCTTTGTGACTCCCTTTCTCAGCGGTTGCCCTTTTCACACACTCTTCAGCAACCCTACACTTGTTCACCAATTCGGAGAAAGTCCTAATCTCCTTTGGTCCCACTGAACTGAAGATATCACTCCGGAGTCCTCCTTCATACTTAACACACTTCCATTCCTCATATTCCACCGAAGTCCCTTGGCACATACGAGAGAACCTGAACAGCTCCTCAAACTTATCAGTATACTCTGATATGGACATAGTACCCTACTTCAGCTGTAGTAACTCAAGTTCCTTAGCCGTCCTGACAGAAGTCGGAAAGTACTTCTTATAGAACTCCTCTTGGAAGACATTCCAAGTGATATAGTCATCACCCTGCTGCAGAAGACGTCGGATACCTTGCCACCAATGCGACGCTTCACCTGTGAGCATATAGGTAGCAAACTCGACACGCTGCCCTTCAGGTACCACTTGTGCTTGCAGTGCTCGCTCTATAGCCTGAAACCATGTATCAGCCTCCGTCGGGCTAGTAGTTTCTTTGAACTTAGGCGGATTAACCTTCAAAAAGTTTGCTAGTGTCATCGGGCCTTGAACTCCACCTCCGTCATTACCATGGTTGTTCATCTGTTGACCAAGAGCCTCAGCAGTGGCTTGCATAGCAGCAGCCATGTTCTCCAACGCAGCCATAAAGTTCACCGGGTCATTAGGGTTATTCTCCGATGCACGAGCATTCGTACGACCTCTCGCACTACCTCTACCGCGTCCACGAGGCGCCATCTGGTTCCTATACACACCAAACAATCGATATTAAGTTGATCAGTCTCAATATCGGAAGTCTAGTGCTTCAAGTCTCAAATGCATGCTCATGAACTTTTATGCCAATTATATCAAGCAGATATACTAATAGCACATAACACACATACAGAGAATGCACAGAAGCATAGTCAGCCCATCCCTCAGGCTCTACAGGAATGAACTGCTCTGATACCATAATGTAACACCCTACTATTCAGAGTCTTATGCTTAAGTCATAATTCAGAGATGGCAAGGTATTACGACCTCTAAAATAAAAATTTAGTACGTATAGTAGTATGAACGATTGATTATAACTAGGAGCCTTTGTAGAAAAAGGGGGTAAACGAAAATCGCAACTCGAAAGCGCAACACTCCGATCGATAACGTAACGCACAAGGATAACCAAAGCGTGATTATATATATACAAGGGAGTGTCAAAAACAGGAATATCAAGACTCAAGATCCGGCTGCGAAGATAACCGGTCCGAGCATAGTAATATATACATATGATAAAAATAAGGAAAACCCCAAAGGAAACCCAAAGGGACACAAATACATAAAAACTATTCTCCAAAATCTCCCATAAGAGGAGTCATCACAGTTTGTATTATTTAATGGAGATAAAAGTATCTAAGCAAAACATATAAACCAAAACATAATCCCGAGAACAAAGGATCTTCGCAATTCTAGAAGTCTCCAGCATGCCTCAGCGGGAAACTTCACGTCCTGCATCTGAAAACCACAAAATCCGCATGGGTGAGAACCAGAGGTCCCTAGCATGGTAACAGCTTCCACATATATAATACATAATAATAGAGGAAAGCCGAAGGCAATCCTAGAACTTCCTCCAGATAATATCAAAGCTTATAAACAAGCTAAACCATATAAGGGCATCTGACTAAAGATTCTTCAGCCTAACTAATACTTCCCTTTCCAATTCCTTCAAACCTCCCATCCACCAGCAGGAATATAATGTAGCAAACACAATTATATCAAACAAGAAATATACAAATAGAAGCAATTAAGGCAATTAGACAATTAACAAGTAACATGCAGTCAAATAGGCAATCTCAAACAATTCACATAGTATACATATGATGAATGCCTGTCCCTAGTGGCTGATGATATCATCTGTCGGTTATAGAGCCAACCCGACAAGTCCTGGTAGCTAACCATTGGACTGTCCCTCTGTCACGCATCCCCAACTCGAGTTATACTCGTTATAAACTTGATCATAATCATGATCTATATCCATCACCCTCACTGGTGAATATTTACGGGGGCGAGCTCATCCGGGTCTTTCACAGTGCCCGGCCACACTTATGACATAGGGTCAAAAGAGCTTCGAGTCTCAACCTGGAGCACGTGGTGGCTAGCCACTGCTTCCTCCCAGGGAAACTCTCATCTCCAACAGTGGAAGTGCAACATTCACAATTCATTCAACAACATATATGCATTTGGTACATGGCCATAATCATGGCTCCGCCGTAATACGGCAATAATCTAGCCTTCCGACTCACGGTTAAACCCATAACCAGCCCATTGGCATCATGGTTAAATCCATAACCAGCCATCTCATTAACAAATACGGCCTTTCGGCCCATGGCATAACAAGCACTTCCACCACCATCCTCCACATCTCACATAATCATCTTTGATCCTCATTGATCATTCATTTTTCCCTTGTTTCACTCGCAAGTTACCTCATTCACTAGCCCTTTTTTAATAGCTAGGCATGTCATAAAGATTTAAGACATAAATGGTGAGATCGGAGGCTTAGAAGTATGAGATTTGGCTTTCAAAACTCAAAAATCAACTTTGGGATGAAAACAGGGCCACGCGTACGCGCACTCCACGCGCACGCGTGGATGGCCTCAAAAACTTATCGACGCGCAAGCGTCATGCACGCTAACGCGTGGATTAAAGGTTTGCCAATCGACGCGCACGTGTCAACCACGCGTACGCGTGGGTGTTCTCGTGCCCCAGGCACAACACTGGCACAGTTCTGGCATAACTCTGAAGAATGGCTGGGCATTGGGTGCAGCACAATCGGCGCGCCCGCGCACATCACGCGTACGCGTGGATGGCGTTTTCTGGAAGATCGGCGCGTACGCGCCAAGTGCGCCTACGCGCAAGGGGTTATTCTGCTAGAAATTTTCTAAGTTAAAAGCTGCAAAATTCACAGATTCAAACCCCTATCTTCCAATGGACATAACTTCCTCATTTTAAATCATTTTTCACCCGTTCTTCGAACGGCATGGACTTCCCGGATCCAATTTCATTTCTAAACAGATTTGGCACAAAACAGAGATCCGTAGTCCAAGTTATGTCCCACCAAAGTATGCCCAAAACCATGTTTTTCATAAAAACCACAAAGTGCCATTTTCAAAACAAGCCATTCCCAATTCTTTTCAAAATCAATCAAAACATGCCAATTTCATCCCTTTTCTTTGAAATCAATCAAATTATATTAAATCCAACATCAAGCCTCCTCAACTCACACAATGAGACTTTACCACAATATACAAAATCACTATCTCATCATTTTAACCCACTTCACCCAAGTGGCTCAAACTCAAACATATTGACATATCATATACTATTCCTCATGCCAATTTTCAACAACACCAATTCCAATAAATCATTATTGCACACAATCAACATCATATTCACCATCAACATGGTTCAACCCACCATTCAACCATAACCAATCATCAAGCATATATCACAACATGTATATTTCTCATACATCATACCACCAAGGCATCAAATATCATCATCACATATATGACCACATCACATATCTCAATCATTCAACAACATCAACAATTCAATGCCTATCTTAGGGCCTCTAGCCTAAGTATTTCCTACCACATTACATATTAGATACGGGAAACCGAAACCATACCTTAGCCGACTTTCCCAAGCTCCACCGGAGCACTTCCAAACCACTTATCCACAAGCTCTCAAGGCCTCAAGACCTCCAAGAACAGATTTTTCACCACCAAACCCTTTCCAAACTTTTCAAAACCACCAATCAAGCTCCAATATCCACACATACACAACCTAAGCCACAACCATCATACCCATACACAACATCTCAAAACCCAAACATCATAGAACAACAAAATCACACTAGGGTTGAGAATCTTACCACACCCAAGGTCCAAAGAGACAAGATTAACCTTCTCCTTCAAGAGAGTTGGGTCCTATAACATCAAAGAACCCAAAATCTCAACATTTCACCCATGAAACTCGAAAATAAGGGCTGGAATTTCGAACAGTAACACGTAGCTTACCTCAAGATTGATTGTATGGGTTTTGTAGAGCTCTCCGCGGTGAACGCGTGGCCGCAAACGGAGCGGCAATCGGAGCTCTAGATCAAAAGTTATGGTGGTTTGAAGATCAACCAAGGGAGAGAACTTGAGAGAGTGTTCTTCCTCCCTTTCTCTCTAATTTCAGCGTGTTTGAGTGTGTTGTGAGGAGAGAGAGTGCTGAAAACTGGGGTTTTGGTTAAGTTATGTTGGGCCAAGGGCCCACTTTGGGTCCAATTGGCCCGGTTTGGCCCGTTCGGTCCAATCTTGGTCCGAATTCTATAAAATTGGTACCAAAATTTTCGTCTCAATCTCCTCTATCACATTTAGCCATAAAAATCACATTTTAGGCTTTCTAGAATAAATTCTCATTTATGGGTTAATTAACCGTTAATTAACCAAGTTTTACACTGCACATGCTTATGGATGGTTGCCAGGAGACTAGGAACTAATTATGACTCTGAAGATTAAAGATTTTTGATAAAATTAAAATTTTCATCTATTTCTGTTTATATGATGCTGTTTTGGTTCTAGATGATTGAATTTAGGCTGGTTTTATGTGTAATCTTAGATGCGTACTTAAGGTATAACATATCTTTTTGAATATGTTTTTTATTATATTTGAGAGTCTGTCTGAAAACTCTTAATATCTAAAAAGCTTTAAATTTGTACCTGCTACTTAACAAGCAAAATTTTGTTCGTCTTAATGGATTAAGAAGAACGAATCACTATTTTGTTCTAGTGTCTGATAAATATGAAAAAATCTAAACAATAGCTTACAAAAAAAGTAATAAACTTAAGCTGTAATTCAACTCAAGAAATAGAAAGAATTTATTTATTTCATGTGAATATTATATTTTTATCTTTCTTAACTAATTAGCAGTTTCCATCTCCTCACTTAACTAAGGTGAATTATGATGCTAACTAGCATGTCAATTGTTGAAAAATCATCTGGTTTTAGCTGCATTAGTTGGAATGCTAATGAAAATTGGGTGAAGAGTTGCACAAGAATTTTTTCATATGCCTCTGTTTTGTGTTGTGAGTTTTGTGTGTGTTTGAAGAGGACTTGTATTAAATTGGGAGAGTGAATTTTGAGAAGTAATATGTGAATAGATAATCTAGATACTTAAATTGCAACCAAGAAACAAGGGTAGAGCTTAGAACGTTTACTTGGAGGGACCTATATGAAAGCACAACTTGAGAGGAGAAAACAATAATTAAGGAACATTAGAAAACAAAAATATTTGAGAGATAATAAAAATTAGTTTCAATCAATTTAAAATTATCTTAGTTTACATTCATTAATTACTTCTGAAATAAATGTATAATATTAAATATAATAAATATATAATTTTAGATATTATATACATAAAATTATAAATATTAAGTTAAATAAAAATTTTAAATTATTATTTCTTAAGCATTATTGGCCAAAAAAATTAGAACTTTATGGGTAAACATTATTAATTGGGAGGGAGGTGGTGTACTGGTGTTTGGCAATTGTCCCCCTTCTCAAGTAAATAGAATTCGTAAGTTATGCCTTGAAACTGGAATGTTGTAGATGTAAAATTGGTGCAGAGATCGGCTAATTCAATGGCATATAGGATGGTTAAACATGCCTTGAAGCAGACTAATGAATCTGTGGACTCCTCTCATGTATCGTAGGAATTTTTTTTTTCTGTTTCTTAATTTTCTCTTTTCTTTTGTCTACAACAAAAAAAAAATTAACACTTAATACGATGATATCTATCTATTTTATTTATTATATAAAAATCGGATGTCTGTACTTAATGATGGAGTTGACGTAGCATGCTCTATGTTTTTTGATTTAATTATTTTAACTCATTCAATATAATTTATTACCATGACTTAATTATATCAGCTAATTAATTTGATTAAATAATTAATATAATTCATTATAATTAATATAATAATTCATATTATTTATTATAATTTATATTGCTTAATTAATTATACTACATTAGTTATAATTCGTTATATTAGTAATTAAATTAGTCTTTTTATTTATAAAGTCTAAAATAAAATAATACATTAATTTATAATACGTTAATTTGTTATTTATTCTAAATAATTTTGCTTATATACTACATATGAATTAATATTAATTTATAATCCAACTAATTCTATCGTTTTGACTTAAAAACAAAAATGAAAGCCCATCGGCTTAACATTAATTTATAATCAAACTAATTGTGCCATTTTGACTTTTAATAAAAAAATGAAAGCCCAACGGCTTAAGCCCATAACACGTAACCCATTTCCCCTCCCACACTTGACACTCCTCGCTTCTCCTTTTTGGAACTGACTTGAAATTCTGATATTGATAGAATCCTAGCTTCCTAAATTGTAAATCCGTAGCCACCGTAGCGTAGACTGAGAGAGAACGTGGTGAGATAGAATTATCTACTATTTTAGTTAAAGCTATAGCAGAAACTGAAGGTCAAGCGCATAAAGCAATTGACTGAGGATCATAAAAGGAGAATGCTTATAATCTTGGATGCAGGGTGAAAGAGGTAAATGGCTTGCTGCGATCAATACAATCTTTGGTCATATTGAAGGTACTGTTAACAAATTTTTTGGGAATTATATCAAATTAAAAAATAAAAAATTGGTGTTATATATCAAATTTAATTCTCATACCCCTTTTATTCTGTACCTCTTGAAACGTCAGTATCTATGATATAGAATAATTTAACAACATACAAAAATAAAATAATTTCATGCCTTTTCGAAATTCTTACGATTTACAGTACCTAATTAGTATATGTAAATATGGTGATTTCCTCTTCAGCATATATTGTTTCTTATTTTGATTTTTCAAAATTAAACTCCAATTTGCAATGTAAATGGAACACAATAAATGTTGGTCGTTAATTTCTATCCTAATTTTGATAATTATTTTATTGATATGATTGATATGATTCAGATTCTTTAATCCTGAAGAGTTCAAAAACTTTCTCTTTTTTTAAGTTGAATTTTGTACGTAAAGATTCTTGCAATCCTTACCAATACTGGGGCTGAACAGTACTATGACTCTTTATAAGTATAGTATACGTGATCACCACACTTATCCTTTGTCTATACTGAAATTCATAATATTTGAGTAATTTTGTAGTGGCAGGTAGCAATGGCAGCTAGGTGAGTTCATGTGCCATGTAGATTGTTCCACAATAATTTTTTTTATCTTTCACTGAATATGAGGTCCTTGATTTTTAGGTATGATCTCATCAAGTGTATCAATGCTGGTCCAACGCATAAGGTGTGAAAGCTCAAAGTACGTGTCATTAGATTTTGGACCGTTTCTCACTTTGCAAAATCTGGGATGAAGGCACCTATTGAGATGGTTGTCCTTGATGAGGAGGTAAAATTTTCTCTTTGCATTTGAGATTTATTTTGGTAATGACTGGTCAATAAACCTCATTTATCTAGGACTCTATAAAATTAATGCATTCAGGGAGATACAATTCAATGCACTGTAAAAGACATATTTGTTCCTATCTTCGAGGGCTTACTCGCTGAGGGCAACGTGTACGTGGTCACTAATTTTGGAGTTGTCTTGAATACCATCAAGTTCAAGCCTACTATACACAAATTTAGAATCCACTTCAAGAGGGACACGATTTTGCGTCCGGTACAAGATTCTTCAGTTTCATTGAACGGATTCAATTTTGTTCCGTTCAAAATAATTCATGCAGAGTTTAAAGAAGATGGTTATTTAGTTGGTAAGTACTTTGTTAGATTATTCTATACTGCATGTGTTGTTTAATTCTTTGAGGTCTAATTTTTAATTCTATATATTCTTTTGCACCATTTGCTGTCTTTTTTATTGTGAGCATATAGTAGACAGATATGGATTCAATTAATGGTTGTTGCTATTCCTCTCAAGTACTAACCTATTTATTTTTTGTTTCTTCACGAACTTCGATTTCTAGGCCCTAACTATTTATTAACAGTCTTTTATATTTTTTTTTAAGAGAATTAAAAAGGTTTGATTTCAACATGAATAAAATGTGTTGATTCCAAAGAGAAAAATTTGAGCATATAGAGTTTTGTTAATGAAAAGATTGGTACCTTTATTTTGTAGATGTGATAGGTCAGTTTGCTTCTAAAGGTAACTTGGTCGAATTTACACGGGACGGGAAGCCGTCAAGTTATATCACCATAGAACTTGATGATCTTGAGTAATGCTTAATATCTCTTTGATAGTGACTTTTGTTTTAAAATCTTATTTTGGAATTTTGTGCCTCTATTTACTCTACAAGAATTGCTATTTCTTATAGGGGTGGACAGAAATTAAGGGTAACGTTGTGACAATCTTTTGCTTCTGATTTGCTCAAATATCTGGAGGAACACCCGTGTCATAGCTATGTGGTTATTCTCCAAATGGACAAGATGAAATTTTATAGTGATTTGTTTATTTGTTTATTTTACTGGTATTTGAATGCATGTTTTGTGTCATCATATGTTTCTGTTATTTTTTTATTTTGTTATGTCTTTTGTAGGGGTCATGGGTGTATCCAACACAAACTACAATTCGAAACTGTTTATCAATGTTGAGTTTCCAGCTGCCAGGAATTTCTTTGCGAGGTACAATGTATAGATCAGTAGTATGGCCAGCAGAATATCTATACAATGCTTTTGATTTATTAAACTATTAACAAATTAACAAATTTTATAAATTTTGATTTAAAAATGCAAGGGTGAACAAATTGGATCCTGTTGACAGACAAGGCATAATGCCGCTGGTCTGTGATCAACCTGTTTCAGTTGAGGAAGATTTTTTGCGTCTGTCAGTCTACAAAATAATTGCAGAGATAAAGGAGCATAATCAGGTAAAATCCTTTCTTTATTAGTCTTCCTTTTTTTATTGTATTAGTTCTAATGTTTGTTGGATCATAATCTCAATTATTGTATTGTACCCTCGCATCCATCGATTTTAGGATGCTGTATTTGTTACAGCCGGGACGATTAAAGAAGTTGAGACTGAATTTGGTTGATGGTACAAAGGATGTAAGAAATGTCGTCGTGGCTTAAGGGAACTTGAGAAAAGATATTTCTGTTCCAATTGCATTAGAGATTACGGGTTCTATGAGCCAAGGTATGACTCAGTATACTTCTTTAACATTCCCACACTATATTTTTTGTCCTCGAAGATAATGGCATAAACTAATCATTCGTATTATTTGCTCAGACACTATTAAGTTATTATTATTTTAATTGGTATTTTTTTAACAATTTTTTATGAATAGATATATAATATGGATTATTTTAAACTATTCTCCTTTGTGGGATTGAGAGACTTGGATAATTCTCCTTTCTGAGTTTCCAAATCTAATATGAAATCTTATGTGTTGTTTTTGAGTTTGATGTGAAATTTCACATTGTTCATGATTATTATTTTTTTCTTGATTACATGTTGTAAAATTCTACTTGATTAGTATTTTTTTTATAATTAAAAGGAATTGCTCATAATTCTTGCTTTTGTTATGGCCAACTGGTGTTAATTGTGTGAATGTGGGGTTGGACATTTAGATTAACTATTATTGAAATCACATTGCAAAGTTACTCTTGTGGCTTGCTATTTTCTATGTTTTTGGTTTCTGATTCACAAAGAAAATATAAAAAATATTATTGGCTACTGATTTATTTGGCTTTGATTTGTTCATGGGGTCACTTGCTTTTAGATTTTTTTAATTCCATTTGATACGTTTTATTTTCCCTTGTGGGATGAAGACTCTTAGATAAGCCATTGAAAAACTATTTGCGTCCAATTCAATAATAACATAGTATAACACTTTGACTATTGGTATAATTTATGTAGTGTGTTGTTCTTGGATTGTATATTTTTTGGTGAATAATAGGTACAGCATTCACATAAGGGTGATAGACCACACCGATGCTGTCTCTTTTGTTTTGTTCGATGGAGAAGCTGTAAAATTTCTTGGAGTTTCTGCTAATGACCTTAGGCAGTCTTGTGTGACTAAGGTTTGATGTCATATTCATTTTTTTTGTGTTAATTGTTTTGGACTATACCTTAATTTTTATTTCTTATGAGAGCATGAATGAACTTTTTTTCGCTAACTGTGAAGGGTGTTGAGAAAAATTCCTGTCCCGAAGAGATTAATAAGCTTAGGGATATTAAGTTCATCTTCAAAGTGCAACTCAAGATGAGGAATCTGAACTCTTATGAACCATATGTGATTCATGTGCTAAGAATGACTAATGAGAATTCTCTGGTCTCTGCTTTCTTGGATAAATACAATCCTGACACTGTAACCCCCTCTGGCTAATAACTTTGTCTTTTGTTTTAGTATTGCAAAACAGATCAATCAGATTTTGATGATGTCTTTTTATTTAATCAATTGTTTTGTAGGGCCTTTTGTCCCATGAAAATTCTGAACTATTGAGTTTGTCTATTGGTCCATACCACACTTCTAAGGTTTGTGTCAAATGATTTCCAATTTAAAATGTTACAATGATGTTCTTAGTTTTTATATAGTAACTAAAATATCATTATTCTTATATTTATTGGTACATGATGGCGTATCCCAGGCTTGTGAGAGTGAGCCAAGTCCATCATCTGCAGTTGATGAGAAACATAATTCTAAGATTCTCGGAGCTAAGAAACATATTGAAGAGGTGGGAAAGGAGTCAGTTTCATCCAAATCTAAGAAAGGGAAGTGGGTTGTGATGGAGGACTAAATCAACACGCCTCTACACAGTTCGATTTATGATATAGGAGAATAATTTATTTACACTATTATTTGAATGAACTATGGTTGTTTGATAGTGATTAGGATCTACCATATATGAGTAGTTTATTTTTCGAAATTTTTGTGTCGACATTAATTTATCTGTTAGAACTTGATACAAGAGTTGTTTCGTATATTTGTTTATTTAATCCAAGATTTGAGTGTGTTTTCTTTTTATAATACTTATTATTATTATTATTATTATTATTTGAATAATTATATAAACAAATGAAAGCCCGTTGAAGAAAGAAATGTAATAATCTAAAAGAATATTTATTGGAATTTTTTAATATTATTTATTAAATTTTACTACATTTTAATTTTTTAATAAATCTAAAAGTTAAAATTAAAACAATAATTTTAAAATAGACAGGATATATTCAATGATTAAAAATAAGATTTTTTTTAATCAATCTCTTCGTTTACAAAAATACGTGTAGAGAATTTGATCAATCACAGATAGTCTCTTTATAAATTAGAATAAATAAAGAAAATAAAAGAACCAAAAAGGGATAAGGGAAAACAAAAGAAAACAAAAAGGGATAAGGGATAACACGTTAACACATTACTGTTACTGCTTGCTGGTCTCCTTGCTGGTCTCCCCCTTCTTTTTTGTTACTTGCATTCATTCCTTCATTCAAAGATAACAAAAAGGGAAAACCTTAGCTAGCCTCCACCGTCGCCGAACGAAGTGACCGGTTGTCGCAGTCCATGGCTGTCCGAGGAGTCTCTCTTTGTATTATCGGTGTTTTTCAAGTCGGATCCCCTGTTCGATGTCTTCTTCCTCACCCGGCGCCCATCCTCCGTCGGATTCAGGCTGCTCGTGGTTGTCTTGTCGCCATCGTCTCGGCATCATTGTCTCGAAGGTCAGTGGCTTTGGTGTGCACCTATTTTTCGATTTTCATTTTATTCTCTGGATCTCTGTTCTAAAATCAACAAATTATTGAATGATTATAGGGTTTTGTGTTTTGTTGAAATCGTTGAATGATTATTTGATTTTTGGGTTCTAGATCTCTGGATCTTTGTGTTTTTGTAAAATTTGTAGATGATTATTTGATTATTCAGCTCAGGGTTGTGTGTTTTGTGTTGTGTTTTAGATTATAGAAAAAAAATCAATTACTTGAAACACTTGCACACAAACATGCCCAGTCCTAACAACAGCTTCCCAGTGGATCCTTTGTTGGGTCCTTCCCCAGTTCTCAGAATCCTGGTTGTAATCATGGTAAGCCTTTGAACCGATTCATTAATATATGTAATTTAAAACTCTAATCCCAAATTGCATGCGACCCATATATAATTAATTTTATCATACAATTGATCCTATTTTTAATACTTTTTTTCACGTAATTTTTTTATTTTGTCTAAATCTTATATATTATTTTTTTATTTCTCTTATGCTGCAATATTTTTTTTGGAGTCAATAAAAATCAATACCTCAGATTTTAAATTATGGAAAATATGATATTATGTTATAAAATTAGTTTTTCTAATAATTTAAACTCATAAAAAAGACTTATGATTGGAATAAAACTATCTTAAATTTGCTACGTATGATGCCTGGTTTAAAAAATAACAATAAAAGGATGAGATTTTTCTGAAATAAAATAATAATATATCTTTCTTCTGATACATATATTATGTGTATTACTATATACGTATATATTATGGATTTTTCTAATACATATATTATGGGTATTATTATACACGTATATATATATATTTTAATCACAGGAAGACATGGATTCAGCACTTATTTTCATATCTTTGTTTACTCAATATATTTTGAATTGACAGTATTTATGATATAGAATAAGAGCTGTATTTTTAATTCAAATCTTTTTTCATTTTTTAAATTATCAAGACAGATTTTTTCTTCTTTTGGATTATGGAAGAAATGTGATTTTGGATGCAGTCTAATTTTAAAATGATTTACCCAAAAAATATACCTCTTCTTAGTTGCTATAAAAGCCTAGAAAGTATGGTCTTATACTCTTACCATACATACTTGCCAGAATTTACGTTTGGTCTTATTTTTTTCTCTAGAGAAAAAATGGATAGACAATATGATTTGTTAGAGATGATTGCACCGCTAAAATAGAGCTGGAAGATTCATGTCAGAGTAATCAGACTCTGGTCTTTACCAAAATTCAAAGACCCCAAATCCAATAGCTCCATTGAAATAGTGTTGATGGATGAGCAGGTACTTCTAATTTATTCATCCACACAATTGTTTTTCTGTTTTTATACACATAGTCCTACATTTGTATGATCCTCACTCTCATAATTATTACAATTTCAATCTCAACAATTTTATGCTTTTCTTGGGGCCATTCAATTAAAAACTGAACAAAAATAAAATCCAATTGTATATTTCCTTGCAAGAAAACGTAAAATTTTTTTTAGAGAAAGATTTTGCAATAAAAAAAGATTTAACTTTTAACTTAGTTAAATATTGTTTCATTTAAATTTTGTTTCATAAAAAAAATTATATAATTTTAATTATTCTCCTTATAATGTCTTATAATAATTAAATAATACTTTAAAAACTAATGTCTCTTATTTTTATTTAAATTCTGTATTAAAGAATTTTATTAAGGAAATATAATTTTTTTAGGCAAAATAATTTATCAATATGATTGTATTACATAATATATCTATATTTAATGTATGTCATTTGAATTTGGCTGATGCGTTATTTTTTGTTATAGGTATAGGATTAAAAAAAATTGTATTATTTAGTAAAATTTTTCTTCAATTTGTTATTGCCTTTGTTTTCTTTTATTATGCTTTTTATTTTAACACATCTAAAGACAGATTTCATATATATATAGCAACTAAAGAATTAGAACCCTTAAAGGTATCGTTGGTAAAGAATACTAACCTATTAATTTTTTTATTTTTTCATGAATTTCGGTCTATAGGCTCTAACTATTTATTAACAGTATTTTATATTTTTATTTTTAATATATATGAAACAACTTTATCTTCAATCTGATGAAGTCATGTCACAATGAGATCCCCATCTTGCTTGTGACTTACATATATCAGAAAAACTAATCTTTGCCTTCTATTTTGTTGTGTTTTATTTCATGAATTTTTTAGATAATTCGGTATATGTCCTTATCAAGAGTCAATTTAAAAGAAAGGAATTCAATCCAAATACTAAGTCTTTCAATAAGTGTGCGTGGAGAACTAGCTAGCACGCATATATATATATATATATATATATATATATATATATATATATATATATATATTGTAACACCTTAACCTTTAGCACGTCATGATCGTACCAAAAGGAAGGAGTTACTAACCTGTTTTCCTTATTTATTATTTAATATTGAGCCTTTAGGTCGATATCGCGTTTCAGTTTATAAGAAAATATCAGAAAATTATTTGTAGTAATTCAAATCACACAATTATTAATAATAATAAATGCTATACAAATGAATTCAATATAAAACTCAAATACAATACCTATCCCTCTGGATAAAATAAAACTTAAAGCAACAAGGGCGAGGGAACTCTATAAAAATAACAGGAATCACAAGTAAATCTACTAGTCGTCTGCATCTCCTAACTGAATCTTCGAACCTGTGTCACTGAAAGGGTGGAAGATTTTGGGGTGAGAACAACCACACGTTCTCAGTAGGGAATGGAAATGCCGTAAAAGTAATGAATTTAATGCAAATAATTAAATTACTTAGTAAAACTATTTTGTTAACCCTTTGGAAATACTTATATTTCTACTTTAGATAAATAATTACTTTTCTTTAAATTTCTAAACTCAAAACAAATTTTAAATATAAAACTAGTCACATTTTTTGTCTCTCAGCCACATAGTTAATCCTCAGTCAAATGTCAACTCGTAATCACTTTAATACACTCACAAACAAATAGTGCAAGCAAGAGATTCAATTCAATGTACAAGCAAATCACAACAAGACAAACAATACAATCACAAAGTAATAAAACAAGCAAGTGCAATCAGGTGCAAATGTGCAAACAACATGATGCATGTCTATCCTAAGTAGGCCATGAGCTCATGTGTCGGTTGCCTACCCGCTCCCGACATTACCCGGGCACAAGTCCCAGATATGGCTTTCCAGATGCATCAGTGTGCTTATAAGTCGTACAGCTAGGCCGCATCAGTGTGACTTTCCAAATCAATAAGCGTACATCTGGAAAACAGTTCTCAGTGTGTGGGCGTTCCCACTTTACATTTGGCACTACGGCCCAAACAATGTCACATCTACTCTCCTGTGGTAGAGATTCTTTTTCTTTAAAAAACCAAACTCAAAACAACACTTAGAACAAAATCTCTCCTTACAAAATTGGATTTAAAACATTATGTTTTTCTTAATAAATCTAGTTTAAAAATAGAATACACCTTTTCTCAACTAAATAAATCTCAAATAATTTAATTTTTCAAAACCAAATCTTTTAAAATAACTTTTCAAATAAAATCTTAGATTTTTATAAAATTTCGGTAGCACTTCCCCTAAAATTCGAGGTTAACCACCCTTTTTCGGGTCCCAACTGAACCATTTTCAACCTTTTTTCAATCGAGAAATCAAATACATATTCATCAAATTCAGTCACAAACACAACTCAAACTCATCATTCAGTCATTTCAAACAATCATAAATTATTTACAAATACCCACTAGACTTCCATGGCATTCATAGTTTAAAAACAGTTAATTTCAAAACAAAATCCCCTACCTTCGTACGGAACCAAAATCCTCGAAAACTCCGGAAAAGCTTTCTGACTAAGCTGTTGAAGAAGAAAGCGTCAGAAATCATTTGTGCCTCCTTGAACTTCAGTTGGCCGAACCCAAGAGACAGAAAAGCTACGTCACCGTCAGTTTTTACCGGACAAAAATAACGCCAATATATAGAGGATGAGGATACGAACACTTTTATTGGATTAAATTTTTTATTGGAGTTACGCATCTCACTTTTATTGGATTAAATTTTTTATTGGAGTTACGCATCTCAAAAAAATCGAAGCTGAAATATCAGAAAGAGTCGCGGTTTCCTCCCTCACCCACGGTCCCTCTTTCTTCCTTTTCTTTCCTTATGGTTTCGGTTAAAAGGAAGTGAAGTCAATTAAAGGTTAGATAGTAATGGATATTAATTTGTGGTGGTAATCTAAGCATTGATAGATGTCATGTATATATGTATATAGATATATACTTTCAAGACACGTTTCATTTCTTCCTTACTTCCCTTATTGGAACCGCTCATGATAAGGTCAGGTGACAATAATAATAATAATAATTGGATTATGTGTCCTCATTATATATATATATGCACATGCATATAAAAATTCACATTTAACTTTCTTTTTTTCTTTTCTTTGTTCCATTTTAACTAGTTGCATAAAACCAAATAATAATAATAATAATAATAATAATAATAATAATAATAATTATAAAAATCAATTTAGACTGTAACTATCAATATAATTTCTAATAGATAATTTAAAATAATAAAATAAATCATAATTAAATTAAATTTTATTTTTAAATTCAAAACGTAAAATTTAATTTTAAAAATTCGGGTGTTATATATATATATATATATATATATATATATATATATATAGAAAGAACAAAATCTATGTGCAAAATATAAAACTAACTCTTCCTTTTACAAAAAATGTACACGAGGAATTATAATGGATAAGAGAATTATTTAAATTGAGAAGGGATAGAGGGATATTTGGCCAATAAAGAGGGGGATTTGGGAGACTTTTAGCAAAATTTTTAAAATATTCTAATTAGATATATAGTTAAAATTAAATATTCTAATTATTGTCTCAATATATAGTTAAATATATGTTTAAAATATAACGATAGGATATATTAAATTATTAAATATTTGAATCCATTATATGTATATTCTTCATTTGCTGAATATAAATCCGTTATTAATGCTTAATATTTAATATTTTAGATTGAAATCATATTTTTTATTTATTCGATTATAAATATTGAAAGAAATTTTTTATATAAATTTTGTTTGTTTATTTAGTTGGACCTTATTGATACTGGGTGTAGAAAGTGAATAATAAAATTTTTTTCTCTGTGAACAAATAGGAAACAACTATGCGTGCTTCTGTAGGTGAGGATCTGATATCTGTGTTCGAGTCATTGATATCGGAAGGAACTGTGTATGTTTTTACATACTTTGGAGTTAGCAACAACTGTGTGTTGTATCGCACAACATCGCATCAATTTCGGTTGTTTTTTCAAGAGAGAACTACTGTCTTACCCTCTTTCTGTGATGCAATACCGTTATATAGTATTAAGTTGGTCCCTTTTAGGAAAATTATGGGATACTCTCCTCATCATCCTTTTTTGGTTGGTAAGTGTATAATTTATGGCAAGTACACAAGTTGATTCTTGTTTTGTAATTATGACAAAATATCACTAAAACGTGTGATTTGGGCACATTTTTTTGTTTGATATTTATTTAAAACGTTGCTGGAGTTATGACCGGCGTAGAGGGTAAGAGAAAATACGTGAATGATGGCAAACTTATTAACATGATGGTTGTTCATATTGAGAATGACGGGTGCATTTTTTCCAACAATCCTTACTCACCACTTAATATGTTTAAATAAGTAATTTTTTATTTTCTAAATAATTTGCATTTCTATACAGTTTAAAGCTTACTATTGTTGTTCTTGGAGAGATGGTGGACCGGATCAAGAATTTTCTGACATCGGGCGATCAACAACTGCCAATAGTAATTTTTCAATTTGCAAGAGTAAAAAATACTGGAGGTACGTGAAAATTTGATTACGATCAAATGATTATATCTTATTGTAACTATTTCTATTAATTATTGAGATGCGAAAGGAGTGGATCAGGAAAGGTTATCAATAGAAGGAAGGTTATGCCATCAATATTTTCATATAGTAAAAACAGTTGAGATAAGTAAAAAATTTTTTAAAAATATTATTGGAAATTCTCTTTTTTGTTTTTAATTTCTAAAATTTAATTGGTTGAAGTGATACAAACTATTAGTATATAAAATTGGATAAATGAGGTATCACCAGTTTTTTTTTTCTTTGTTGATTGTAAATTCTATATTAAATTACTCAAAAATTAATTAATCAATATATAATTTTAAACTATATTTTTGTTATTATATAATATTTTTTATTATTTTATATTTGCATTAAATATTTTTTTATACGTCATTGCTAAAATAAAAAGTTTTAATAATTAATTGTACAACTCATTTAAGCAATGATTGTTATATATAGGTACCAATATTGTGCAGAACATTATGTATGGTACTAGACTCTTGATAAATCCAGATATTCCTGAGGTTTTGATGCTTCGAAAAAAGGTATTGTACCAATATTGTGAATTATTTATTGTTGTGCATATTGACTGTATTTTTGTGGCATCGTGATTGATAAGTAGTGTGTATTATAGAGAGATCTCGCAGTACCTGTTTGTGATTTCTGGAAAACCGGCATATCTTGATGAAGATGAAGTTCTATATTCCATTGGGAGGAAGACAATAAAGGAGTTACGTGCTGCTGCGGATGTGAGTGATTTATATAAAACTATTTTTTTTTGTTTGGTTCAATTTCTTTTTTTAACTTTCAAACTGTTCCTATGTAGGTTGGATTCTATGTTGTTCGGGCCACTATTCTTGATGTTGAACCCGTTCCAAGTTGGTGGTATAAATCGTGTTTGCAGTGTGAAGACAGAAGCTAATGCGGATGAATACTTCTGCGATGGCTATAATAGGAACGTGAATAATGTGGTTGACAGGTATTATGTAACACCCTACCATACAGAGTCTTATGCTTAAGTCATAATTCAGAGATGGCAAGGTATTACGACCTCTAAAATAAAAATTTAGTATGTATAGTAGTATGAATGATTAATTATAACTAGGAGCCTTTGTAGAAAAAGGGGTAAACAAAAATCGCAACTCGAAAGCGCAACACTCCGATCGATAACGTAACGAACAAGGATAACCAACGCGAGATTATATATATACAAAAGAGTGTCAAAAACAGGAATATCAAGGCTCAAAATCCGGCTGCGAAGATAACCGGTCCGAGCATAACAATATATACATATGATAAAATAAGGAAAACCCCAAAGGAAACCCAAAGGGACACAAATACATAAAACCTATTCTCCAAAAATCTCCCATAAGAGGAGTCATCACAGTATGTATTATTCAATGGAGATAAAAGTATCTAAGCAAAACATATAAACTAAACAGAGTCCCCAAGAACAAGGAATCTTCGCGAATCTAGAAGTCTCCAGCATGCTTCAGCGGGAAACCTCACGTCCTGCATCTGAAAATCACAAAATCCGCATGGGTGAGAACCAGAGGTCCCCAGCATGGTAACAGCTTCCACATATATAATACATAATAATAGAGGAAAGCCAAAGGCAATCCTAGAACTTCCTCCAGATAATATCAAGCTTATAAACAAGCTAAACCGTATAAGGGCATCTGACTAAAGATTCTTCAGTCTAACTAATACTTCCCTTTCCAATTCCTTCAAACCTCCCAACCACCAGCAGGAGTATATTATAGCAAACACAATTATATCAGACAAAGAATATACAAATAGGAGCAGTTAAGACATTTAGACAATTAGCAAGTAATATGCAGTCAAATAGGCAATCTCAAACAATTCACATAGTATGCATATGATGAATGCTTGTCCCTAGTGGCCGATGATATCATCTTGTCGGTTATAGAGTCAACCCGACAAGTCCTGGTCGCTAACCATTGGACTGTCCCTCTGTCGCGCATCCCCAACTCGAGTTATACTCGTTATAAACTTGATCATAAACATGATCCATATCCATCACCCTCACTGGTGAATATTTCGGGGGCGAGCTCATCCGGGTCTTTCACAGTGCCCGGCCACACTTACGACATAGGGTCAACAGAGTCTCGAGCCTCCACCTGGAGCACGTGGTGGCTAGCCACTGCTTTCTCCCAGGGATCTCGTGCCTCTGATAGTGGAAGTGCAAATCTCAATTATCAATAATTCAGCATAAACATGCATGAATTCTCATCCATGGATCAACATCCATATCAGCCATCCGGCTCACGGTTCAGTCCAGAACCAGCCAATATTCATATCATACACAGCCTTTCCGGCTCACGGTTAAATCCATAACCAGCCAATATTCATAGCATACACAGCTATTCCGGCTCACGGTTAAATCCATAACCAGCCATTTCATTAACAATTACAGCCTTTCGGCCCATGGCATAACAAGCACTTCCACCACCATCCTCCGCATCTCACATAATCATCTTGATCCTCATTGATCATTCATTTTTCCCTTGCTTCACTCGCAAGTTACCTCATTCACTAGCCCCTTTTTAATAGCTAGGCATGTCATAATGATTTAATACATAAATGGTGAGATCGGAGGCTTAGAAGTATGAGATTTGGCTTTTAAAACTCAAAAATCAACTTTGGGATGAAAACAGGGCCACGCGTACGCGCACTCCACGCGCACGCGTGGATGGCCTCAAAAACTCATCGACGCGCAAGCGTCATGCACGCTAACGCGTGGATTACAAATTTGCCAATCGACGCGCACGCGTCAATCACGCGTACGCGCGGGTGTTCTCGTGCCCCAGGCACAACACTGGCACAATTCTGGCATAACTCTCTAGAAAATGGCTGGGCATTGGGTGCAGCACCATCGGCGCGCCCGCGCACACCACGCGCACGCGTGGATGGCGTTTTCTGGAAGATCGGCGCGTACGCGCCAAGTGCGCCCACGCGCAAGGGGTCATTCTGCTAAAAATTTTCTAAGTTAAAAGCTGCAGAATTCACAGATTTAAACCCCAATCTTCCGACGGACATAACTTCCTCATTTTAAATCGTTTTCACCCGTTCTTCGAACGGCATGGACATCCCGGATCCAATTTCATTTCTAAACAAATTTGGTACAAAACGGAGATCCGTAGTCCAAGTTATGTCCCGCCAAAGTGTGCCCAAAAAACCATATTTTCATACAAAACCACAAAGTGCCATTTTCAAAACAAGTCATTTCCAACTCTTTTCAAAACCAATCAAAACATGCCAAGTTCATCCCTTTTCTTTGAAATCAATCAAAATATATCAATTTCAACATCAAGCCTCCTCAACTCACACATTGACACTTTACCACAATCTACCAAAATTACTATCTCATCATTTTAACCCACTTCACCCAAGTGGCTCAAACTCAAATACATTGACATATCATATACCCTTCCTCATGCCAATTCTCAACAACACCAATCCCAATACATCATCATTTTATACAATTAATATCATACTCACCATCAACATGGTTCAACCACAATTCAACCATAACCATTCATCAAGCATATATCACAACATGCATACTTCTCATACATCATACCACCAAGGCATCAATAATCATCATCACATATATGAACACATCATATATATCAATCATTCAACAACATCAACCATTCAATGCCTATCTTAGGGCCTCTAGCCTAAGTATTTCCTACCACATTACATATTAGATACGGGAAACCGAAACCATACCTTAGCCGATTTTCCCAAGCTCCCCCGGAGCACTTCCAAACCACTTATCCACAAGCTCTCAAGGCCTCAACACCTCCAAGAACAGATTTTTCACCACCAAACCCTTTCCAAGCTTTTCAAAGTCACCAATCAAGCTCCAATATCCACACATACACAACCTAAGCCACAACCATCATACCCATACACAACATCTCAAAACCCAAACATCATAAAATCACAAATTACACTAGGGTTGAGAATCTTACCACACTCAAGGTCCAAGGAGACAAGATTAACCTTCTCCTTCAAGAGAGTTGGGTCCTATAACATCAAAGAACCCAAAATCTCAACATTTTACCCATGAAACTCGAAAATAAGGGCTGGAATTTCGAACAGAAACACGTGGCTTACCTCAAGATTAGTTGTATGGGTTTTGTAGAGCTCTCCGCGGTGAACGCGTGGCCGCAAACGGAGCGGCAATCGGAGCTCTAGATCAAAAGTTATGGTGGTTTGAAGATCAAGTGAGAGAATGAACTTGAGAGAGTGTTCTTCTCCCCCCTTCCCTCTAATTCAGCGTGTTTGTGTGTGTAATGAGGAGAGAGAGTGCTGAAAACTAGGGTTTTGGTTAAGTTATGTTGGGCCAAGGGCCCACTTTGGGTCCGGTTGGCCCGGTTTGGCCCGTTCGGTCCAATCTTGGTCCGAATTCTATAAAATTGGTACCAAAATTCTCGTCTTAGTCTCCTCTATCACATTTAGCCATAAAAATCACATTTTAGGCTTTCTAGAATAAATTCTCATTTATGGGTTAATTAGCCGTTAATTAACCGGATTTTACATTCTACCCACCTAATTGGGAATTTTGCCCACAAAATTCAAATGCAATTACCTGAGAATAAATGCGGATAATCCGTTCGCATCTCCGACTCAAGTTCCCAAGTGTGTTCCTCAACACCGCCTCGACTCCAAGCCACTTTGACTAATGAAACCTCTTTTCCACGCAACCGTTTGATACTAGTATCATCAATTCTGACTGGAGCCACTGGAAGCGTCAAATCTTCCCTTAACTGAACCGATTCGGGTTCCAACACATGGCTAGCATCAGGAGTGTACTTCTGAAGCTGCGACACGTGAAACACGTTGTGCAGGTTCGAAAGATGAGGTGGTAGAGCCATCCGATACGCCACCGGTCCAATCCTCTCTAAGATCTGAAATGGACCAATGTATCGAGGATTCAACTTCTTTGCCTTAATCGCCCTACCTACTCCTGTAGTCGGAGTAACCTTAAGAAAAACATGGTCCCCTTCCTCAAATTCTAAGGGCTTTCGCCTTTGATCAGCGTAACTCTTTTGACGACTCTGCGCCGTAAGCATCCTATCTCGGATTTTCTTGACTTGCTCAGTGGTCTCAGCTATCATTTCTGGCCCCAACAAGCTTTTCTCTCCAGCTTCATACCAACATAGCGGAGATTGACATTTCCTCCCATACAAGGCCTCATACGGAGCCATTCCAATGCTCGCATGATAACTATTATTGTATGCAAACTCCACTAATGGCATATACCGATCCCAACTCGCCGGTTGGTCCAAAACACAAGCTCTCAACATATCCTCTAGTGTTTGGATCGTCCTCTCAGATTGACCATCTGTTTGAGGATGGTAAGCCGTGCTCAAGCTTAATCGGGTCCCAAAAGCCTTCTGAAATGCACCCCAAAACCTTGAAGTGAAACGAGGATCTCTATCAGAGATTATAGTAGCAGGTACACCATGAAGTCTCACAATCTCCTTTATGTATAACTGTGCTAGCTCCTCAAGGGTGTAAGTCATACGAATGGGCAAAAAGTGAGCTGACTTCGTCAGTTGGTCCACAATCACCCAAATAGCATCAAAACCAGCCCTAGTCCTTGGCAATCCTGACACAAAGTCCATTGCAATACTTTCCCACTTCCATTGTGGAATCTCTAAAGGTTGCAACATACCTGCAGGCTTTTGATGTTCAATCTTTACCTTTTGACAAGTTAAGCACTTTGAAACATATTCCGCCACATCGTTCTTCATACCCGGCCACCAAAACATCGCCTTCAAATCATGGTACATCTTAGTACTTCCCGGGTGAATGGAGAATCCGCTTTTGTGTGCTTCCTTTAAGATATCTTGCCTCAAAGTGCCAACATCCGGCACAATGATCCTACCCTTGAATCTCCATAACCCATCTTTTTCTTCCGACACTCTCCACTGTTTTCCTTGCTCAATGGCCGGTAACACTTTCCATAACGCTTCATCATCTTGATGAGCCTTTAGGAGTTCGGACTTAAAGTCACTTGAGATTTCTAATCGGCTCAAACATAAAGTTCCGGATACTTCTCGAGCACTAATTTTCAGACTCTCGAATCCCTTGAGTAACTTCTCCTCTTGAAGCATCATCCAAGCCACATATAATGACTTCCGACTTAACGCATCCGCCACTACGTTTGCCTTTCCCGGATGGTAATGCAACTCAAAGTCGTAGTCTTTCAACAATTCCATCCACCTTCTCTACCTCATATTAAGCTCTTTTTGATCAAAGAGGTACTTCAAGCTCTTATGATCAGAGAAAACTTGGAACTTAACCCCATAGAGATAATGCCTCCACACCTTCAAGGCAAACACAACCGCAGCGAGTTCCAAATTGTGCGTAGGGTAACTAACTTCATGAGGTCTCAACTGTCGTGAGGCATACGCCACCACATTATGGTGCTGCATCAGCACGCACCCTAGACCCTTCAATGAGGCATCACAATACACCTCGAAAGGCTCGTTCGGCTCGGGTAACACTAACACAGGTGCAGTTGTCAACTTTTTCTTCAATGCCTGAAAGCTCTCCTCGCATTCAGGAGTCCAAACAAACGGAGTGTCTTTGCGGGTTAACTTTGTCATTGGCAAAGCTATCTGTGAAAAGCCCTTGATAAACCTTCGGTAATAGCCAGCTAAACCCAGAAAACTCCTTATCTCTGTTACGGTGGTTGGTTGTTTCCAATCTATCACCGCCTCCACCTTAGTTGGATCTACGGCTATTCCCTTCTTACTCACCACATGGCCCAAAAACTTCATCTCACTCTTCCAAAACTCACACTTAGACAGTTTTGCATAAAGTTTCTTCTCCTTTAGAATCTGCAACACGGTCCTCAAGTGTTCCGCATGCTCTTCTTCAGTCTTGGAATAAATCAGTATGTCATCAATGAAGACAACAACGAATTTATCCAGAAACGGACGGAAGACTCTATTCATGTAATCCATGAATACCGCAGGAGCGTTCGCCAACCCAAAAGACATTACGGTGTACTCGTAATGACCATAACGAGTCCTGAAAGTGGTCTTAGGGATATCCTCACCCCTCACCCTTATCTGGTGATAACCGGATCGCAAATCGATCTTGGAGAAAACTCCAGCTCCTTGTAACTGGTCCATGAGATCATCAATTCTCGGCAATGGGTACTTATTCTTTATTGTAACCTTGTTCAGCTGCCTGTAATCCACACAGAGCCGCATACTCCCATCCTTTTTCTTCACCAGTAACCTGGAACACCCCACGGAGAGACACTTGGTCGTATGAAATTCTTTTCCAACAAATCCTTTAACTGAGACTTTAGCTCGTTCATCTCTAACGGTGACATTCTATAAGGAGCACTTGAGATTGGGCCTGTCCCAGGCACCAATTCAATAGCAAACTCAACCTCTCGGTTAGGTGGAAACTCATCAATATCATCGGGAAACACATCCGGAAACTCACACACAACCGGAATCTGTTCCAACCTTTGATCATCTCCCGAAACGCCCGCGGTTAATAACATGATACCCTGACATTCGATTCCAGAACAGTTCACCATCATCGAGTTCAAGTAATAATTATTCACCACGACCGGCCCTTCTGTATCTTCCGACATAAAGTACACCGACTTTGTAGAACAATCAAGCAGGACATGGTTCTTAGATAACCAATCCAATCCCAAGATAAGATCAAGACCGACCATCGGCAAGCAGACTAAATTATGAACAAAATCACGCTGCTTGAACCTAAAGGAAACTTTCGGGCATCCTAGCCTAGTTACCGTGGCTTCATGGGTAGCATTGTACACTCTTAGATCATAACCTAAGGTTACAATCCTCAATCCTAACTCGTGGGCTTTCTCAAATGTAATGAATGAATGCGATGCTCCCGAATCAAATAAAGCATTTAAAGTTTGACCAGCCATTTCACAGTTACCTCGAATAAGTGTCTCGGATCCCTCAACTCCTACAGCTGAAGTGGTGAACACCCGACCAGTCTGTTGTGCCTTCCCAGCACCTTGTTTCTGCCTCTCCGGACAACTGGCGGCTTTATGCCCCGCTTTTCCACAATTGTAGCACAAACCCCATCCGGCCTTGCATGGTGCTCCAGGATGGTGACTCCCACACCTAGCGCAAGCTTGATCATTCTGAGGCTGCCTCCCAAACTTCTTTCCTTGGGAGTTGTTGTTGTTGGGCCTCCTGAAAGAGCCTCCCCTCTTGAAAGACGGACCTCTAGGTGCAAAGCTCTTCCCTCGGTTCTGTGGGAATGAACCTTTGTGAATCCCTTTCTCGGCGGTTGCCCTCTTCACACACTCTTCAGCAACTCTACACTTGTTCACCAATTCGGAGAAAGTCCTAATCTCCATTGGTCCTACTGAACTGAAGATATCGCTCCGGAGTCCTCCTTCATACTTAACACACTTCCATTCCTCATATTCCACCGGAGTCCCTTGGCACATACGAGAGAACCTGAACAGCTCCTCAAACTTGTCCGTATACTCTGATATGGACATAGTACCTTGCTTCAGCTGTAACAATTCAAGTTCCTTAGCCGTCCTAGCAGAAGTCGGAAAGTACTTCTTATAGAACTCTTCTTGAAAGACATTCCAGGTGATATAGTCATCACCCTGCTGCAGAAGACATCGGATGCCATGCCACCAATGCGATGCTTCACCTATGAGCATATAGGTAGCAAACTCGACACGCTGTCCTTCAGGTACCACTTGTGCTTGCAGTGCTCGCTCTATAGCCTGAAACCATGTATCAGCCTCAGTCGGGCTAGTAGTCCCCTTGAACTTAGGCGGATTAACCTTCAAAAAGTTTGCCAAGGTCATCGGGCCCTGAACTCCACCTCCATCATTACCATGGTTGTTCATCTGTTGACCAAGAGCCTCAGCAGTGGCTTGCATAGCAGCAGCCATGTTCTCCAACGCAGCCATAAAGTTCACCGGGTCATTAGGGTTATTCTCCGGTGCACGAGCATTCGTACGACCTCTCGCACTACCTCTACCGCGTCCACGAGGCGCCATCTGGTTCCTATACACACCCAACAATCGATATTAAGTTGATCAGTCTCAATATCGGAAGTCTAGTGCTTCAAAGTCCCAAATGCCTGCTCATGAACGTTTATGCCAATTATATTAAGCAGATATACTAATAGCACATAACACACACACAGAGAATGCACAGAAGCATAGTCAGTCCATTCCTCAGACTCTACAGGAACGAACTGCTCTGATACCATAATGTAACACCCTACCATACAGAGTCTTATGCTTAAGTCATAATTCAGAGATGGCAAGGTATTACGACCTCTAAAATAAAAATTTAGTATGTATAGTAGTATGAATGATTAATTATAACTAGGAGCCTTTGTAGAAAAAGGGGTAAACAAAAATCGCAACTCGAAAGCGCAACACTCCGATCGATAACGTAACGAACAAGGATAACCAACGCGAGATTATATATATACAAAAGAGTGTCAAAAACAGGAATATCAAGGCTCAAAATCCGGCTGCGAAGATAACCGGTCCGAGCATAACAATATATACATATGATAAAATAAGGAAAACCCCAAAGGAAACCCAAAGGGACACAAATACATAAAACCTATTCTCCAAAAATCTCCCATAAGAGGAGTCATCACAGTATGTATTATTCAATGGAGATAAAAGTATCTAAGCAAAACATATAAACTAAACAGAGTCCCCAAGAACAAGGAATCTTCGCGAATCTAGAAGTCTCCAGCATGCTTCAGCGGGAAACCTCACGTCCTGCATCTGAAAACCACAAAATCCGCATGGGTGAGAACCAGAGGTCCCCAGCATGGTAACAACTTCCACTTATATAATACATAATAATAGAGGAAAGCCAAAGGCAATCCTAGAACTTCCTCCAGATAATATCAAGCTTATAAACAAGCTAAACCGTATAAGGGCATCTGACTAAAGATTCTTCAGTCTAACTAATACTTCCCTTTCCAATTCCTTCAAACCTCCCAACCACCAGCAGAAGTATATTATAGCAAACACAATTATATCAGACAAAGAATATACAAATAGGAGCAGTTAAGACATTTAGACAATTAGCAAGTAATATGCAGTCAAATAGGCAATCTCAAACAATTCACATAGTATGCATATGATGAATGCCTGTCCCTAGTGGCCGATGATATCATCTTGTCGGTTATAGAGCCAACCCGACAAGTCCTGGTCGCTAACCATTGGACTGTCCCTCTGTCGCGCATCCCAAACTCGAGTTATACTCGTTATAAACTTGATCATAAACATGATCCATATCCATCACCCTCACTGGTGAATATTTCGGGGGCGAGCTCATCCGGGTCTTTCACAGTGCCCGGCCACACTTACGACATAGGGTCAACAGAGTCTCGAGCCTCCACCTGGAGCACGTGGTGGCTAGCCACTGCTTTCTCCCAGGGATCTCGTGCCTCTGATAGTGGAAGTGCAAATCTCAATTATCAATAATTCAGCATAAACATGCATGAATTCTCATCCATGGATCAACATCCATATCAGCCATCCGGCTCACGGTTCAGTCCAGAACCAGCCAATATTCATATCATACACAGCCTTTCCGGCTCACGGTTAAATCCATAACCAGCCAATATTCATAGCATACACAGCTATTCCGGCTCACGGTTAAATCCATAACCAGCCATTTCATTAACAATTACAGCCTTTCGGCCCATGGCATAACAAGCACTTCCACCACCATCCTCCGCATCTCACATAATCATCTTGATCCTCATTGATCATTCATTTTTCCCTTGCTTCACTCGCAAGTTACCTCATTCACTAGCCCCTTTTTAATAGCTAGGCATGTCATAATGATTTAAGACATAAATGGTGAGATCGGAGGCTTAGAAGTATGAGATTTGGCTTTTAAAACTCAAAAATCAACTTTGGGATGAAAACAGGGCCACGCGTACGCGCACTCCACGCGCACGCGTGGATGGCCTCAAAAACTCATCGACGCGCAAGCGTCATGCACGCTAACGCATGGATTACAAATTTGCCAATCGACGCGCACGCGTCAATCACGCGTACGCGCGGGTGTTCTCGTGCCCCAGGCACAACACTGGCATAATTCTGGCATAACTCTCTGGAAAATGGCTGGGCATTGGTGCAGCACCATCGGCGCGCCCGCGCACGCGTGGATGGCGTTTTCTGGAAGATCGGCGCGTACGCGCCAAGTGCGCCCACGCACAAGGGGTCATTCTGCTAAAAATTTTCTAAGTTAAAAGCTGTAGAATTCACAAATTTAAACCCCAATCTTCCAACGGACATAACTTCCTCATTTTAAATCGTTTTTCACCCGTTCTTCGAACGGCATGGACATCCCGGATCCAATTTCATTTCTAAACAGATTTGGTACAAAACGGAGATCCGTAGTCCAAGTTATGTCCCGCCAAAGTGTGCCCAAAAAACCATATTTTCATACAAAACCACAAAGTGCCATTTTCAAAACAAGTCATTTCCAGCTCTTTTCAAAACCAATCAAAACATGCCAAGTTCATCCCTTTTCTTTGAAATCAATCAAAATATATCAATTTCAATATCAAGCCTCCTCAACTCACACATTGACACTTTACCACAATCTACCAAAATTACTATCTCATCATTTTAACCCACTTCACCCAAGTGGCTCAAACTCAAATACATTGACATATCATATACCCTTCCTCATGCCAATTCTCAACAACACCAATCCCAATACATCATCATTTTATACAATTAATATCATACTCACCATCAACATGGTTCAACCACAATTCAACCATAACCATTCATCAAGCATATATCACAACATGCATACTTCTCATACATCATACCACCAAGGCATCAATAATCATCATCACATATATGAACACATCATATATATCAATCATTCAAAAACATCAACCATTCAATGCCTATCTTAGGGCCTCTAGCCTAAGTATTTCCTACCACATTACATATTAGATACGGGAAACCGAAACCATACCTTAGCCGATTTTCCCAAGCTCCCCCGGAGCACTTCCAAACCACTTATCCACAAGCTCTCAAGGCCTCAACACCTCCAAGAACAGATTTTTCACCACCAAACCCTTTCCAAGCTTTTCAAAGTCACCAATCAAGCTCCAATATCCACACATACACAACCTAAGCCACAACCATCATACCCATACACAACATCTCAAAACCCAAACATCATAAAATCACAAATTACACTAGGGTTGAGAATCTTACCACACCCAAGGTCCAAGGAGACAAGATTAACCTTCTCCTTCAAGAGAGTTGGGTCCTATAACATCAAAGAACCCAAAATCTCAACATTTTACCCATGAAACTCGAAAATAAGGGCTGGAATTTCGAACAGAAACACATGGCTTACCTCAAGATTAGTTGTATGGGTTTTGTAGAGCTCTCCGCGGTGAACGCGTGGCCGCAAACGGAGCGACAATCGGAGCTCTAGATCAAAAGTTATGGTGGTTTGAAGATCAAGTGAGAGAATGAACTTGAGAGAGTGTTCTTTTCCCCCCTTCCCTCTAATTCAGCGTGTTTGTGTGTGTAATGAGGAGAGAGAGTGCTGAAAACTAGGGTTTTGGTTAAGTTATGTTGGGCCAAGGGCCCACTTTGGGTCCGGTTGGCCCGGTTTGGCCCGTTCGGTCCAATCTTGGTCCGAATTCTATAAAATTGGTACCAAAATTCTCGTCTCAGTCTCCTCTATCACATTTAGCCATAAAAATCACATTTTAGGCTTTCTAGAATAAATTCTTATTTATGGATTAATTAGCCATTAATTAACCGGATTTTACATATTACTCTAATTAGATTTATTTGTGCAATCTTTTCATAAAAAAGCAATATAGTTAACTAATTGATTATGTTGATTTTATAATGATTTAGCAATATCTGGCTTAATACCAATAATTATTAAAAACAAAAACTGCTTTGATTGATGGAAATATGGTTTAGCCACAAAAAAAATATGGCAAACAAAGATAGAGTGCACAGAAAAAGCTCATATACCTACAACACTTTTATACCACAGTCTCCTTTGCTAGGCTAAATATAACATTCCGAATTTTTAAAAAAATTAAATAATAATATATTATTTTATTTAAAAAATATTATTTTTCTAAAAGATTAAATTAAATTTTATGATAATTTGAGTTTAAAATCTATTAAAAGTTTTAAATTATTTTTATTATTATAATAAGATATTTCAAAAAAATATATATATATATAAAAGAAATATTTTTATTATTATTATTATTATTATTATTATTATTATTATTATTATTATATTAATGACCGAAGCCATTAAGAAAGTAAAGTTAAGAAAAGCCAACACATGACTTATGCATGCATGCATCTATATTATAAAACCAATGATATTCCTTTCATGACACATATTTGTTTATATATGTATAATCTAACGACACCTAAGCTTCCTAATTTTCATTAATCATCGTCTTCAGCATCTCATTTCTCCCTTTTAGCGTTAAGAAAGAAAAGGAAAGAAAGCACCGAGAGAGAAAGAAAAGCCGTGAGAGAGAACGAGAGGAACCATGACACCGTAAAACTTTTGGTTTCGATTTCTTGCGATCCGTAACTCCAATAAAAAATCTAATCCGATAAAAGTGTTTGTATCCTCCTCTTCTACGTATTGGCGTTACTTTTGATCGGTGGAAGTCGACGGTGACGTAGCTCTCCTGCCCCTTGAGTTCGGTCAACTGGAGTTCTAGGAGGCACAGATGATTTCTGACGCTTTCCTCTTCAGCAGCTCGGTCAGAAAGTTTTTCCGAAACTTTTGTTGATTTTGATTTCATACGGAGGTAGGGGATTTTGTTTTGAAATTAACTGTTTTTAAACTATGAATACCATGGAAGTCTAGTGGGTATTTGTAAATAATTTATGATTGTTTGAAATGATTGAATGATGAGTTTGAGTTGTGTTTGTGACTGAATTTGATGAATATGTATTTGATTTCTCGATTGAAAAGTTATTTTAAAAGATTTGGTTTTGGAAAATTAAATTATTTGAGATTTATTTAGTTGAGAAAAGGTGTATTCTATTTTTAAACTAGATTTATTAAGAAAAACATAATGTTTTAAATCCAATTTTGTAAGGAGAGATTTTGTTCTAAGTGTTGTTTTGAGTTTGTTTTTTTAAGAAAAGGAATCTCTGCCACAGGAGAGCAGAGAACAAAGATTAAAGGAATATATTAATTAAAGAAGCGTCTGCCACAGGAGAGCAGATGTGACATTGTTTGGGCCTTAGTGCCAAATGTAAAGTGGGGACGCCCACACACTGAGAACTGTTTTCCATATGTACGCTTATTGATTTGGAAAGTCACACTGATGCGGCCTAGCCGTACGACTTATAAGCACACTGATGCATCTGGAAAGCCATATCTGGGACTTGTGCCCGGGTAATGTCGGGAGCGGGTAGGCAACCGACACATGAGCTCATGGCCTGCGTTAGGGATAGACATGCATCATGTTGTTTGCACATTTGCATTTGATTGCGCTTGCTTGTTTTATTACTTTATGATTGTATTGTTTGTCTTGTTGTGACTTGCTTGTACATTGAATTGAATTTCTTGCTTGCACTATTTGTTTGTGAGTGTATTAAAGTGATTACGAGTTGACATTTGACTGAGGATTAACTATGTGGCTGAGAGACAGAAAATGTAACTAGTTTTATATTTAAATTTTGTTTTGAGTTTAGAAATTTAAAGAAAAGTAATTATTTATCTAAAGTAGAAATAAAAGTATTTCCAAAGGGTTAACAAAATAGTTTTACTAAGTAAGTTAATTATTTGCATTAAATTCATTACTTTTACGGCATTCCCATTCCCTACTGAGAACGTGTGGTTTGTTCTCACCCCAAAATCTTCCACCCTTTCAGTGACACAGGTTCGAAGATTCAGTTAGAAGATGCAGACGACTAGTAGATTTACTTGTGATTCCTTTTGTTTTTATAGAGTTCCCTCGTCCTTGTTGCTTTAGGGTTTTTATGTTATCCAGAGGGATAGGTATTGTATTTGGGTTTTACATTGAATTTAATCGTATAACATCTATTATTATTAGCAATTATGTGATTATTATTATTTGAAGATCTTTTGTTATGTGATTTTAATTACTAAAATCTTTTTCTGAAATTTTCTTAAAAACTGAAATGCGATATCGACCTAAAGGCTCAATATTAAATAGTAAATAAGGAGAACAAGTTAGTAACTCCTTACTTTTTGTACGATCATGACGTGCTAAAGGTTAGGGTGTTACACTAAAATCTAGAAAACTGATAAATCTAAAAAAATTGTGTTTGAGCATCTAAATTATATTGAATATAATTTTTATAATTTTGTTGTAACTAAAAGGTGATAGGCCAGGTGTTAATTGATGTTTTTGAATAAAAAAAATAGGTATAAGTTGAATTTGTTGGTTTTTGATGGTACTGGTACAACAAACTTTGTTGTGTTCGATAAGGAGATCGCAGTTCTATTCGGACGAACCTGTACTGAGATGGTGAAAGAGTTGAATGTACGTGAAACCAATTTCGTTGAACACGTTATGATTATCAATAAGAGATGTTTGTTTATTTAGAACGATAAAAATGTAAAATATTTGGTGTAGGAAAAGGGGAAGCAAGCAAAGATCCTACTGGTTTTAATGAGTTTTTTCTTGATAAGGAGTTTCTATTCAAGGTCGAAGTAGAAACTACTGGATGGTGCGATTCTTATGATGTATCGGTGATACGTTCTGATTCTACCAGTTTACCGAGGTGGAGGGACACTCAAGGCCCGGTAAAATCTGGTGTACCCCTGCTGGTCCTGTTAACCCTGTGCAAGTTTGATTTTTTTCTTTATTTTTTGTTGATTTTTAGACTATGTATATTAAGGCTTAATTTGCCAAATATGAGGTGTTATTTATTTATTTTTTCATTGTTTTTCTATGTAGCCTCGAGGTGAAGATGAATGTTCTGTTTGTGATGAGTCACCTGATCCAATCGTGAAAAATTTGTCTGTTACTAAAAGACCTGTTGTCAGGGTATTCATTTAGTCTTCACTTATATGGCCTCTTTTATATTTTAGATTTTATTTTTTGGTTAAAATCTTAATTATATTTTTTTGTTTTGTTTTGTTTGAAGTGCCTATTGGATGAGTTCAACATGTTTGGTGCTCCTTCCATTAAAAAGTAACTGCTGTGAAACATGAGATTTTTCATGTAAAGGAAATAAAAGAGCATGCTTTAAAGATTTGGTGGAGTCTTGGCTATAGCTATTATTTATTAAGAGAACCATGCTATTCAAATTTTAAAATCTTTTAAATTGAACAATTGTTGTTTTATTTTATTTAATTATCTATATTTTTTGGACATACTAATGACACTGGAAGTACTTTTTTTTATTTTGATACAAGTCAAACATGACTCTAATATATAAGTCAATAATTATGAGTATTATTAGCGTATAGTATATATATATATATATATATATATATATATATATATATATATATATATATATATATATATTATTTTAGACGTTATTTATTTTTTATTAAAATTAATAGAATACTTTAGAATAGAGATTTTTTGACTAATGGAATATGAGTCAATATTTATGTCTGCTATTTCTATAATTGACTAAAAGAATAAGAAAGTAATTGTCTAATTGACCTGTATATCAAACAAGTGTCATTGGCATTCAGCGACCTTACTCCTCAAGTTATTATTATTTGGGTGGGGATCAATCATCGTATTTTAAGCAACTTTTATCATTTTCTTTTTCCTTTAAAGAAGATACAATGTAAGCTTCTTGGTGTTGTTTTTTTTTTTAAATATTCATCATGAATTCCAAAATATCAGTACACTTGACTCTTTTTTTCTTCCAATTTTATAATTTAGTATTAATTCGAAGGAGAACGATTTTACCAACTTCTAATTAATAGTGTCACTTATTTATTATATGCTATTTTCAACTTATTCTTAATGAAAAAATTTTTAGGAAAAATAAAATAATAAAATAAAGGTGTCATTATCAATTTTAAGAATAATAAAATTTCAATATTCGATTATATTCTCATGCAGCATTATTTTAAGATTCTAATATTGAACTACTAATTTTATATTAGGTGACTTATGTTTGATTCTCTTAATTTTTAATAAAATTAATTAAATAAATTATATAATTTTTTGGAATTATTTCATTTATATTATTACTTAAAAAAATTTTTCTCTCTGTTAATAAAAACTCTCTTCTTTTTCATGGTAACACACAATTAGCTGGAGGGTTGCTGCCGTTGTCTCTACTTTGACAGCAGTGACCCTCCACTCTCCTTCCTCCCCATTTAAGATCGAGATTTAGAGAAAAAAATTTATTCATAAAAATGTTTAAAGATCATAAAAATATTCAGAAATAGGAGTGGTTTACGAAGAAGATAGCACAAGTTTTAAGCAATCATGATATGAGATCTATCGATATATATTATTTATATTCTAAATTCTTCAACCTGAAACTCAAAATCCATAAATAAAAATTAGTATATGGATTTTTCCAAAATAAAATAATAACAATAATAAAAACTGCTTTTACTTTATTATTAATTAATGATTGAACGTTAAATTATCAAATAAAAAATATTATTAAATGAGAGTAATTACTGAATGAGAGTGATTGTTAGGGTGTTGGTGTTGTATGCTTTGTGACTCATTAAAGTAGGTTATATTATATTTATAACTCCATAAATAGAAATTTTTTATTTCGTTCAAAAAAAAAAACTATTGATTTAAAATAAAATAATATCTTTGATTCTTTCCAACAAATTATAACATATACACATTAATATTTTAGCCCAACCCAAAATACAATAGCTCTATATAAGAACTCTACAATTACATATAATCTATCATATTCAATATTTGATTATTAGATATTTTTTGAAGGTGTTACTATTGCACATTGCACCACATCTTTATGTAAGTTTTATTTGTTTTTTCATTTCAAATAAATTTTTTAAGTGTTGATTAGTGTTTTCATTTTATTTTGTTCAATTTTTTTACAATTTTATTTTTTTTACTCTTCACATGTTATAAACTTATTAGCTTAGTAATTGAAAATAAATAATATTTATATAATTGTTAAATACATGAAAAAAATAAGACTATTATACACTCTTTAAAAATACTGTTACTACACAATACATTATATTTTATGTAAATTTCATATGTTTTATGTAAGTTTCATTTTCTTTTATCAGATAGGTTAAAGTTTGTTAATTTGGATATTAATTTTTATTATTCACTTAATGTAATTTAACAAACAAAAATTATTTCATTATTTATAAAATAAATTTAAAAAATACATGTCACGGAGAATATGTAGTACCACCTTTTAAAAGTATATTATTATTATTATTATTATTATTATTATTATTATTATTATTATTATTATTATTATTGAAGCATATCACAAAGTTGTATTTAATTTTTAATATGTAATCTAATTTTTAATATTTAAATTTTAAATGACTAAAATTATTCTGTGTTAAATATTTTGTCTTTAATTAATTTTTTTTGTTATACGTTGATTAAAAAAATGTGATTTATTTATCACTTCTAAATTCAAATTTAAAAATTGTCGTGCAGAAGTGTATATTTTCAATTAATTATTAGATAATATATATAATATAAAAATTAGTTTACTTAAGATAGCTATATTTAAATTGGATTGGCTTATATATATATATATATATATATATCCATTTTAATTAGATTATTAATTTGTGAATTAAAAGTCATTGTTAATATATTTTTACATATTTAAAAATTAAATTTTTTACTTTTTAAGTAAAATTGATACCTCATAAATTAATCAATAAATAATCAGTATTGTAAGTTAATGGATATTTAAAATTTAACTTCAAAATAAGTATTAAAATTTAAAATTTGTATTCGTAGCTCATTATTGCAGGAGAAGTACATTGTAGATAGTGACTTAACAACGATAATGTATCCCACTCCAATCACACAATCGAAGGTTGCAAGGTTAAGACGAAAGATAATTTTGGCAAGAAAACGAAAAAGACTTGATGATAATGAGTCTGCTTTCTTTTGTGCTTCTGGTAAGTGTTCTTCTAAAACTTTTTTAATTTCTATTTTTTATGAGAAATAGAGTATAAACTATCATCATTGTTGAGAATATTAGCGAAGTATTTTGTATTATACATAATTTTTTAAATATTTTAGTTTAGTGATTTGAAAACTGTAAATAACTATTCATCTTTATAATTTTATTTTTTAAACTCATATTTAATAAGCTATGAATTATATAAAAACTATGCAATTTTCAAATCTTCATGTACTATTTAAGTTAATTAAATATTTAATATTATTTAAAATATACTCTATCATAATTTAAAATAATATACTATTTAATCTAAATTAATGCATAAAACTCTAATTAATTGAGAAAATATAAAATTTGATGCTTTTGTGTAGATCTATTTAACTCGATTTAAATAAATTGAAAATTTAAAATTATATTTAAATTTAGAGTTTTATTTGTTATTTAAATTGAATTGTATTTATTTTTAAGTCATGACTGGTTATATTTTAAATAATATGATATAAATACTCATTGATTTAGTTTAATAATTATATAATCAAATACGAAAGTATACTACTAAAATTATATAAAATCAAATACAAGATTAGTTAATTGAATAATTATTATTTGTGTTTCATTTATTTTTTTTGACTTAACAGTTTTGAAGAACAACAATAATACAAATTTTGACGTACATAAAAATGTGCATCATATTACTACAAGTCAAAGAACAGTGTGTCGAGAAACTGGTACCTCATCTAATATTTTCAGTTTACAATCCAGTGAGGATAAAGGTGACATTTTTCTCACTGTAATTGACTCATATTTATCTAAATTTAATTTATATCGGTATAATGACGAAAATTTTCTATATATTTCTCATTACTCATTCATAGGAAAGTAACTATCTATGCATGGTGTACACTGTGCCTCGCATGAAATTTTTGGACAGGAAAATACTCCTCCTAATTATGTAAGACCTTCTATATCAGAGATAAGATCTAAATCTTTAACTCTACAAACGGATCCGTCATTGACAAGAACTCCACTGTCCGTGTTAACAAATCGTACGTATAATTAATGATTGCCAAATGATTCATACACCAATATTTAATAAAAAGTATACTTCATCGGAAATAATTTATATAACATTGATTTATTACAATTCTAGCATACTCCAGTGTACAAGGATCCGCCAATAATGTAACTGAAGTCATTCCGCAAAATCAGCTTCCATCACACTCTGGTTCCCATAGATCGTGCCTAACAGAAAGGTAATTTAGAAAAGATAATCATCATTATTATATTCTTTTTTTCTGTAGTTTCTATGGTTTAATTGAATAAAATTAAACTTTTTTGTAAAGAAGTTCTACCATAATTGGGGTGCAAAAAGGACAATCTTCCTCTGTTGTTGCTTCGGTGGCTATTAATTTGGCACAGCTTTATAAAGATGTAAATTTATCGACTGTTAAGACGCACCCACCAAGCGCTGACACACACAGTGGCCAACATGTTGACCCTTTTGTTGATGATGAAGGTAATTTCTCATTATATCAAAAATTTAAGTTTGTAGTTTGCAAGAGATATAAATTATTAGTAATACATCAAAATGATTATGTTTGCATTTTTTATAAATTTTTTTACTGTAGTTTTGAATGGTTATGATGATTCAATGTTGGATGTGGATATGGAAGATAATTTTATACCATCCTCAGAAACCTTAGACGGTATGTAAAATTTTTAAGTGTATGTTTATTTGCATCTTTGTGTACATCATGGACTAAATTGTATCGGTATGACAACTGAGTAGCTAAAGAGAGTTCATTCGGTAGATGTCTGGGATATAGAAAATTCTATTTATCAATGTCAACACTGTAAAGTATGGATGTGGTCTGGAGAAAGGCTTGCTAAATCCAAACAGTCGCCCCAACCAAAGTTTTCATTATGTTGTATGGAAGGAAAGATCGAGCTTCCTCTACTTTCTGTGCCTCCTAATGAGCTCATTCAGCTTCATACTGTAGGAGATCAAAGAAGTATTCGTTTCCTAAAAAATATAAGGACATTTAATTCAATGTTTTGTTTTACATCAATGGCTGAAAAAATTGACCGTGGAGTGAACAATGGGACTGCTCCTCCAATTTTTAAGCTTGGGGGTCAAAACTACCATAGCATTGGTAGCTTACTTCCTCCTGATAGTTTGCGACCAACATTTGCTCAGCTATATATCTATGACACAGAAAATGAGATTGATAATCAAATAGGCACACTTCGGTAATTTTCATGCAACCAGTCAAATTTTTTAGTTATTTCTTATCTGTGAGAGAAAATAACATAAATTTTAATGTTTTTTTTTTTTGCAATTCCAATGAAGCTATAAATGAGTGGGATAGGGAAATTGTGTCAATATTAAGAAACATGCTAGACAAATATAATAGTTTGGCAAAGAGTTTTCGCTATGCAAGAGATAGGTACCAACAGAAAAATTGCACAAACATAAAGCTTAAGTTGATTAGTAAAAAGACTACAGATGGCAGGACATACAACTTGCCATCTGCATCTGAAGTGGCTGCATTGATTGTTGGCGATGTCGATCAACTTAGCAAAGATAGAGATATTATTATAGAGAGTCAATCTAGAAAGCTCCAGCGGATTGATGTTTTTCATCCATCTTATTTAGCCTTGCAATATCCATTGTTGTTTCCGTATGGGGAGGATGGATTTTGTTTAGGTATTGCAACATCAGATTCTATCTTCGCTAGACTTACAAAGAAAAACAAAACAATCACTTTGCGACAGTTCTTTGCTTTTCGACTACAGAAAAGGACGGGTGAATCTCCGTTAATTCTGAGATCAAAGAGATTATTCCAACAGTTTCTGGTAGATGCCTACACAATGGTGGAATCAGAGAGGTTAAAATTCTTTAGGTGTAAACAACCGTAGTTGAGGGTTGATAAATACAAATGTCTACATGAAAGTCTTATAAACGGGGATGTAGATGCTGCAAGGCCTGGCAAAAGAATCATTCTTTCCAGTACTTTTACCGGTGGACCTAGGTATATGATGAATAATTGTAAAGATGCATTTGTAATTTGCAGATATGCAGGATATTCTAGCTATTTTATTACCATGACCTGCAACCCTGAATGGGATGAGATAAGAAGAGAAGTGACTCCTATTGGATTGAAAGCAGAATACCGTCCTGATATATTGTGTCGAGTTTTCAAGATCAAGCTTGATGGTTTGATTGATGACCTAAAATAGGGAAAAATCTTTGGCAAAATTTTGGGATGTAAGTCTGTGTTTATGCAATGCTTTATTAAAATCTTATGTTGTAATGCTTTGCTCATTTATCTTTTTCAATTTTCAGATGTTTACACCGTAGAGTTTCAAAAGAGAGGGCTTCCGCATACAACATATTCTTTTATTCATGAGTAACGAGTTCAAGCCATAAACACCAGATGACATAGACAAACATATAACAGCTGAGATTCCTGATGAAAATGAAAGGCCAAATCTACATGGAGCTGTTCAAAATTACATGGTACATGGTCCATGTGGTCCGTACAACAAGAATTCTCCTTGCATGAAGAATGGATCCTGTTCAAAGTTTTACCCTAAAGAGTTTAGACAACGAACACTCATTGACGAGGCCAGATTTCCCAAATATAGGCGTATTGATAACTGTCGAATAGTGAAGAAAAGGGAATATGTACTAGACAATAAGTTCATTGTTCCGTATAATCCAAAATTGTTGCTCAAGTTCGGGTGCCACATAAATGTGGAATACACATACCAAACAAGTTCTATTAAGTATCTGTTTAAGTATGTACACAAGGGTAATGACTGCGTAACAGCTACTCTATACAATGCTAGTGATCCGTCAGAAGCCACACAAGTTGTTGACAAAATTAGGAATTACTACGATTGTAGGTACATTTCGGCATGTGAGGCAGTCTGGCATCTATTTGGATACGAAATCCAAGAGAAAGAACCATTTGTGATTAGACTTCCATTCCATTTGGAGGATGAGCAGCCTGTGGTTTATGGTGAAACTTCTACTGTGAATGATATCGTCGAAAGAGCAATATCTCATAAGTCTATGTTTTTGGGATGGATGGCGGCGAACATGTCATATCTCTATGCTCGAAGTCTGACTTATGCTGAGTTTCCAACCAAGTTTGTTTGGAAGGATGATTCTTCAAAGTGGTTTCCTCGAAAGAAAGGCTTTGCAATTGGAAGGTTAACTCATGTACCTGCAGGTAATGACGAGTTTATATTCATTTTTTATCTTACTTATTTAATGATTTATTAAAATCTTAATAGCTTGTACCCCACGTCCATTTTATTCGATTTATCTACACTAGAAAATAAATGTTCAAATAACTTTCAACAGTTATAATCTATAGATTAAACAATTTTTTATTTTTCTATATTTTTTCAGAAAATTATTCTTATGCAGATATGTAGCCACATAATAATTAAAATAGCATAGCTTAATCCATTTAACAACTTAAAAGTCAAATTTTAACCAAGTTTTTTGCAGCAAATACCGAAGAATATTATCAACGACTTCTCTTGAATACTCAAAGAGGATGAATGAGTTTTCGAGATATAAGAACAGTAGGAGGAACAATTTATGCTACGTATAGAGATGCATGCTTCGCCCTTGGACTCTTGCAAGATGACAAAGAATTCATTGATGCAATTAAGGAAGCAAGCTCATGGGCCTCAGGATCATATGTTAGAAGGTTATTTGTCATTCTATTAACATCCAACAATATCTCAAGACCAGAACATGTCTGGGATAGATGTTGGCATGAACTGTCAGATGATATTTTGTATCGACAGCGAGCCGTGATGAACATGAGGGGTAAATTTTTATTAATTACAATGATAAAAGTTCTTCCTTATTGATCATTTTTAGTTTGATTGAATTTTTACAATATCGTATAGTATACAGAGTTAACAATGTCAGATGATGAGATTAAGCAGTTGTGCTTAATGGATATAGACAAGATCTTATATTCCTATGGTAAAACTTTGAAAGACTATCCTCCTATGCCTTTAACAACTGAAGTTGATAGTTCTTTGTTAACCGAAAGGGTTATTAGGGAAGAGCTAAACTTTAACAGGGATGATTCAAAGAAAAATGCCTTAGACATGTTAGCCATCGCAACACCTGAGCAGAGATATGCATTCGATAAAATTGTTACAACTGTGTATTGTGATGAAGGGGGTTTTTTCTTTGTGTATGGTCATGGGGGTACTGGAAAAACATTTCTCTGGAACCTTATGTATGCTGAGATTCGCTCAAGGGGTGATATAGTATTAAACGTTGCTTCGAGTGGTATTGCATCTTTACTTCTTCCCAATAGAAGAACGGCACACTCAAGGTTTAAACTATCGCTGAATATAACTGAGGATTCTGTATGTAACATCAAACCTGGTTCTCCTCAAGCAATGTTGCTGTTGAAAGCCAAACTTATAATTTGGGATGAGGTTCCAATGGTTAGTAGGTACTGCTATGAAGCACTTGATAAATGCTTGAGTGATATCATGAGGTCTTTTCCAACATATAAAAAAGATTTGCCATTTGGAGGAAAAGTGGTTGTACTAGGTGGAGACTTTAGACAAATTCTTCCTGTCATTCCACGAGGATCGAGACAAGATATCGTTCATTCAACCGTGAATTCATCTTACCTTTGGAAGTTTTGTCAGGTGCTCAAACTAACAAAAAACATGAGACTCTCTGTAGGGACGACTGCTTCAGATTAAGATGAGACAGAGCAATTTGGTGAATGGTTATTAAAAGTTGGTGATGGTCTAATAAGTGACAATATGGATGGTGAATCTGAGATATGTCTTCCAGGAGATATTGTTATTCCTTCTTCGGACCAGGCATTTGATGAGTTGGTTTATTTTTCTTATCTAAATATTTTGAAAAACATGTCCTCAAAGGATTTTTTCAAAGCAAGAACTATACTGGCTCCCACACTAGACATTGTTGAAGAGGTCAACAACCATCTGATGGCTATCATTCCTGGAGGGAAAAAATTATATCTTAGTTCGAATTCTATTTGTATGGATGAAGGGAATATGGAGAGTCAACTAGATCTCTATGGTCCTGAATTACTGAATAGCATAAATTGTTCTGGTTTGCCTCCACATAAATTAATACTCAAGGTTGGTGTTCCGGTGATGTTACTAAGAAATATTGACGAATCCAGTGGTCTTTGTAATGGTACAAGACTATAAGTTAGGAAGCTTGGAAATCATGTCATAGAATGTGAAGTCTTAACGGGTAACAATGTTGGTCATATTACTTTGACTCCAAGAATGTATATGATACCAACAAATGAAACCGTCCCAGTTAGATTCCAACGAAGACAGTTTTCCAAAATAGTATCGTTTGCCATGACAATTAATAAGTCTCAGGGACAAACTTTATCTCAGGTTGGATTGTACTTGCCCAGACCAGTTTTTACACATGGCCAACTATATGTGGCACTTTCAAGAGTTAAGAGTAAGAGAGGTTTAAAAGTTTTACTTATGAATCACGTAGGAATGTCTACAAATTCAACCATCAATGTTGTTTATAGAGAAGTCTTTGAAAAAATAGTATTCTAATGTAAATATGTTAATTTTATTTTAAATTCTGTATTAGTGTATAATTATTTTATTTTAAAAAATATAAAATAATTATTACTCCCTTTTTTAAGTTAAACTTTAATTTTGATAATAATTTTATAAATTTCTTAAAATAATAATCATTTTGTATTTTTGTTTTAAATATCGAAACATATAATTTTTTTTCTTATTTTTATAAATTTTTCCGTGCTGAGAACGAGTTTTTACACTAGTTGTCTATAATATATATATATATATATATATATATATATATATATATATACTTTTATAAAGTTATAATTAAAGCATATAATATTTTTAAATATAGATAAATTATTAAAGGTTAGTTTTAATAAAATGTTAAGGTTCCTTTGATATTTTTTATTTTAAAAAAATCAGTTTTCTTTTATTAAAAAAAATCAATTTTCACAATTCTTTTTTTGGTGACTAATCAATTTTTCACAAGTTTGTATAACTTTATGAAATAACAAAACAAAATCATAAAAAATCAGTTTCTTTTCTTTTCAACTTTGAAAATATAACAACAATAGTTTCTAATTATTAAAATCAATTTCAGCTTTAATTCAACTATATAAAAAATACAAAATTAAAATTGTAAAAATCTTTTCAAATTATCATAATGAAACACACCTGTGAATAATTTTATGTTTAATTACTCTATTAATTTCTATAATCTTAACAAATTTTTAATTAAATCATTACAATTTAAAAGTTTGTAATTGTATTAAGTCTCTATATTAAATAAAAATTTATAATTATATCATTATTAGCTATAATTTTTCATAAAAAATGCAATAATACTGGAATATTTGAATTTAAAATATTTTTTAATTTACCCTACATTAAATACAAAAGTGAATATTCTAAAAAAATATTTTTTAACAAAAAGAATAGTTTAAAATAATTTAATTAAAAATTCAATTATAAATTTTTAAAATATAATAATCTAATTAAAAATCTGATAAAAGTAAAAAATTTAAAAAAAATTAAGATATAATTTTATGTCATTTCTCAACACGTTACTATACGTATATAATTGCAAAGTCATTACATATTTGTGTTGATAATATCTTTTTCTTTTTTGAGAAATATTGGGGAATCAAGAATTTCTGTAATCAAGTTTCAATCAAGTGACTAAAAGTTACTATTTTTTGTATTTTTGAAACTACATTTTTTAAAATAACATAAACATATAAATTTTTTGAAACCAAACAAAAAGATTTTTTATAGGATATAAATATTTGAAAACAAAACACAAAAATACAAAAATTGTGTTTTTTTTCTTATTTTTTGTGTTTATTTATTTATTTATCGATCGTATCTTTAATTAAGGGGTAAGTATGGTTTTGGTCCCTAACGTTGAGGGTGAAAATCGAAACCGTTCCTCATCTAATTTTCGATTTAGAATCGTCTTTAACGTTTTTTTCGTATTAAAATCGTCCTTTTTAATAAAATTTTTTATATTATTCCTAAACTATCCCTATTTTAATAAAAAAGTTATAAAATTTAAAAAAAAATAAAAAAACCGTGTTGGGGGGAGAAAATGCGTCGGGGAGGATGGGGGGAAGGAAAAGGGTATACGAAGGGGGAGGGGAGGGGAGGGGAGGGGGAAAGGGGAAAGGAAGAGGGAGGCGGCGTGGTAGGTGTCATTGTCGCCGTCGCCGCCGCTGTTGACAAGAGAAGAGAGGGAGATTTGAGAGAGCTGAATGGGAAGAAAACGCAGGAAACCTCGCCGCCGCGCCCAACCCGCTGCGTGCCCCGTCGCATCGCCACCCAGACCACATCCAACCCTCACCGCCAGCTGCGCCTCACCGCTGCCCAACTTGCCGTCGCGCCAGCCACCCACACTAGAGGAGAGAGATCGGACAGAGAGAGACGCGAAGAGGGAGAAGGACTCGCGCTGCTGCTTCTTGCCGCCTCGCCGCTGAGGGAAGCCAGCGCCACCATCGCTGCTGCTCCTCGCCAACTCGCCACTTCTGCTTCTTGCTTCGATCTCTGTTTCTGAGTTTTGGGTTCTTGTTTTTTGAGTTTGAGTTTTGGATTTTTTTTTTTTTTTAGTTATGAGTTCTGATGATGATGATGATTTTCTAAGTTGAGTTATTATTTTTTTGAGTTTGAGTTTTGGGTTGTTTTTCTAAGTTTGAGTTCTGGATCTGAATTCTGGGTTTTGATGAGGATGACAATGATGATGTTAATTTTCTGAGTTTTGGTTGGTGTGATGCAGATGGTGATGGAGTAGCAGTGAGTAGGGGTGGTGGTGGTGAGTTTTGGTTCTGAGTTCTTATGATTCCATTATCCATGGTGATGGTGATGGTGGTGGTGGTGGTGGTGGTGTTGGTGTTGGTGGTGGTGGCGTATTGGTGTTGGTGTTGGTATTGTTGTGGTTGTGGTTGTGGTTGTGGTGGTGGTGGTGGTGTTGGTGTTGGTGTTGGTGTTGGTGGTGGTGGAGGAGGTAATTGTGCTGATAGTGGTAAGGGTACTTTTGTCCGAAAAAAATTAAAAAGACAATTTTAATACGAAAAAAACGTTAAGGACGATTCTAAATCGAAAATTAGATAAGGGACGGTTTTGATTTTCACCCTCAACGTTAGAGACCAAAACCATACTTACCCCCTTTAATTAATTCATTTTCTCTTTCTCGTCTTTCTTCTTTTTCTATGTTGCTTCTTCTTCTTTTATGTTTTTTATTTTTCTTTTAAAAAAAACACAATAAGAAAAAGATTGGAAAAAATAAAAAAGGTAAAAGAGTACAATAATAAAAGAAAGATTAAATTATTCTATTAATTTTTATCGTTTTACTAAAACTTGTGATAAAGGGCGGAGCTACATGGAGAGAAAGGGGGACAACGACCCCCTAATTTTAATCTTTTACATATAAATTATATGTAAATTTCAGTTTAGCACTCTTTAAATTTTTTTTTAATTTTATTTTATTGTACAAATATTTTTTACTGCTTTAATATTTCATCTAGCTCCATCTTTATAAGACTCCAGATTTTTAAAAACTAAATAATTAACTATTTATAAGTTATTATATTATATTGAGACATAATTTTATTTGTTGAAAATAATTTTATAATTATTAAAATTTAATTTAATTATTATTTATTTTATTAAATTTAAATTATTTATCAAAAAATATATATTTTGATTAGACAAATATTATTATTATTATTATTATTATTATTATTATTATTATTATTATTATTATTATTATTATTCATTTAGTTTTGGTAAGAAACAAAGAAAGATTTGTTACATATATACATAATATATATCTATTTACTTATAATAATTCATTATCATCATTATAAGGGAACGTGGCTTGTGACCCTTTAATACATATAACCATTCCCTTATAATCATGAAACGTGACTTTAATGCAATATGTATATATCCAACCTTGACACCTAACGCAACCTTGGCACCTAACGCAATCTTAACTACCACAAATCACTGTTATCCTTAATCTTCTTCATTTCTTCTCATACATGACCGAAACCATCAGAAAATGAAAGAAAGGCCGTGAGAGAAAGAGATTGAGAAATCATGGAATTTATGAACTTCAGTCTTTGATTTTTTTAGATTCGTAACTCCAATAAAAAATCTAATCTGATAAAAATGTTCGTATCTTTCTCTTTTACATGTTGGTGTTATTTTTATCCGGTAGAAGTTGACGGTGACGTAGCTTTTCTTTCCCTTGAGTTCGGTGAATTGGAGTTCTAGGAGGCACAAGCGATTTCTGACATTTTTTTCTTCAGCAGCTCGGTCAAAAAGTTTCTCCGAAATCTTTATTGACTTTGATTTCGCACGGAGATAGGAGATTTATTTTAAAATTAACTGTTCTAATTTACGAATACCATTGAAGTTTAGTGAGTAACTGCAAATAATTCATAAATGTCTTGTTTAATTAAGTGATGAAAATTGATAAGATTGAGATTGTTGGTGATTGTGAATATAATTGAATGTGATGAAATTGGTTGAATTGTAACTGTGAATAGTGATTAATCTGAAATTATTTATTAACTTGAATATGCTGAGTTGATTATTGAAAATCTGTTGTATGAGTAATTGATGAATTGAGTTTGGGTTATGGCTGTGATTATGACTGGGTTCGTTGTTGTGAGTGATTAACTGGTGAGATTGATTTCGGTTTGATTTGTTGGTATTGAACTGAGATTGGAAAATGATTTCTGATTTTGAAAATGTTTGAAAAGGGGTTGAGAATGGTTCGGTTGGGACCTGAAAATGGTGACAAAGTCCGAGTTTTAGGAAAGATGTCAAAATTTTATAAAATCTGAGGTTTTATTTGAAAGGTTATTTTAGAAGATTTGGTTTTGGAAAATAATATTATTTAATTTTTATTTAGTTAAGAAAAGAATTATTCTATTTTGAATATGATTTATCAAGGAAAGGTTTATTTTTCACAATTAAATTATTTAAGAAAGAAACTATGTTATGAGAAATCGTATTATTTGGTTTTGGAGTTTGTTGTTGGTTTTAAATAAAAAATGATCGGAGTTCGGTTTGTTAAGAAAAAGAAAGAATGAGAAAAAAACATGGCACATGTAATTATGAAATATTTAAAAGGTCATGAGAGGGTAACGAAAAGTAAATGGTTCTGGTGCCGATGGAAAAATGTTAAGCTGTGGGCTTTATATGTAAATAATTGTGCAGGGACGCCCGTGTGTATGGAATGGCTTCCAGGAGAAAGTGGCACATGCTTCAGCTGGAGAATCAGCGCCTGCAAGTAGTTGCAGAAGTCATGTTCGGCATACTTCAGCTGGAGAATCAACGCATGCAAGAAGTAGAAACTTGCAGAGGTTATGCCGCTGGAATGCCTTATCTGACTTGCGAGTCGAATTGCGTCAGATGCGGGTCGAAACTGACAAATGAGCTCATTACCTGCGATAGGACTAGACATGCATCATCATTATTTGCATATTTGCATTTGATTGTGTTTGCTTATCTTGTCTCTCTGGGATTATGCTGTTTGTTTTATTGTTATTTGTTTGTGTGTTGACCTGTTTTCTGTGCTATTAGGTTGTGCATTGAGGTGACTGAGAACTGAGGTTGTAATTGAGATTTGTCTTAAGTTCGAAAATTTAATGAAGGAAATTAATTATATAAAATAATAGTAAAAAATATTTTCAAAAGGTTTAATGAAAATATAGTTTTAATGAGTAAAGTTAATTATTTGCATTTTATTTCATTACTCTTACGGCATTCGCATTCCCTACTGAGAATGCGTGATTTGTTCTCACCCCAAAATCTTCCACCCTTTCAGTGACACAGGTTCGAAGACTCAGTTTAAAGTTGCGGGCGATTATTAGTCTTAGTTGAGTTAAGTTTATGGTTGAGTCGCATTCCTAGAATTTCCTCGCCTTTGTTAGTTAAGATTTTATTTTATACAGAGGGATAGGAGTTGCATCTGAGTTTCATTTGAATTCTTTTGTATGATATTTATTATTCTTACTGACTATGTGACTAGTATTTCTTGGAGATCTTTGATATATGATTTTAATTAATAGAAACATAACTTTTCGGCTTTCTCTTAAAAATTGAAACGCAAAATCGAACTAAAGGCTCAGTATTAAATAGTAAATACAGAAAACAGATCAGTAACGCTTTACTTTTAGTACGATCATGACGTGCTAAAAGTTAGGGTGTTACATTATGGTATCAGAGCAGTTCGTTTCCATTAGAGCCTTGGGAATAGACTGACTATGCTTTACTGCGTACTCTGAGTGTCTGTCATGCAGTAGGACTTGTCTCACTGACAAGAGTTTGAGTTTCAAATGCATGATTGTCTATTGATTAATGTTGTTAGTTGGCCGTTGCATCTCTCATGGTATTAGGTCTGGTCAACTTAATACTAATGATTCATGTATATGAAAACACTAATGGATTATCATAGACGAGATAGAAGTAATAAGTAACGTGAATCATGGGTTTTGGGAACGTTAGGAGTTAATTTCTTGATTCCACTCAGTTACGTATCTATTCTTTCATGGTTTGTCGAGAGTTTCTTATTCGGGATTTCTTTCTTAAAAATTTAACTAATTATTTTTCAACCTTGTTCCTTCTTCATATGCTTTCTCATTTGATCCTAATTGCATATGTCCTCTTAAATTTCTTAGATATCTGCCTTGTGTTATTTAAACTCCTCTTCTTGACTCGTATATTCTTTGATGTAATTTTGGACTTGTTTAATGTATCAAAGTGAATCGTTAAAATTTTTGTGAACCTTGTCTGAGTTGCTTGTTCTTTTTCTAAGGTCTTTGTATCTTTTTAGTGACTTGAGATTTGTTTTGATGTCACGTGCGACCGTTATACATAGCAAGTGGTGTGTTAGCTCTTTATGATGTGTTTCGTGAACACGAAAGGTAGAGCTTTTAAGCGTGCGACGTCACATGATATTTTAGGGTTCTGAGTCCCGTGAAGAAGTTTGTAGAAGATAAGTTTGTGACCAGTATTGGGTTGCGAAGTGTTTGATGAGGTTGAGAAAATTCACGAATAGTCTACTTGTTAAAGTACATTCTGGAATGGTGAATATACGTTAGGTTGATGTTTGGGAAGTTGAAACTCTGGAGTTGGTAAGAGATCAATGTGCGGACGTTAAGCGTGTCATTTTAGCTTCATATCTGTTTTATAATCTTTCGCCCACCTTATTTTACCATCACACGTTTGAATCATGTCATCTTTTGTATCAATCTTACCTTGTAACTTCAGTTTTATAATCGTACTTTCACTCTAGTACTTGTATGCCATATGGACCTCTTTTATTTTATAGCAATTTTCGAAAATAAAAATTTTTATAAGTAGAGTAAGATGTAAGATTCCAGATTTTTAAAAATTAAATAATTAACTATTTATAAGTTATTATATTATATTGAGATATATTTTATTTGTTGAAAATAATTTTATAATTATTGAAATTTAATTAAATTATTATTTATTTTATTAAATTTAAATTATTTATCAAAAAATATATATTTTGATTAGACAAATATTGAATTATTATTATTATTATTATTATTATTATTATTATTATTATTATTAATCATTTAGTTTTGGTAAGAAACAAAGAAAGATTTGTTACATACATACATAATATATATCTATTTACTTATAATAATTCATTATCATCATTATAAGGGAACGTGCGTGGCTTGTGACCCTTTAATACATATAACCATTCCCTTATAATCATGAAACGTGGCTTTAATGCAATATGTATATATCCAACCTTGACACCTAACGCAACCTTAACCACCACAAAACACTATTATCCTTAATCTTCTTCATTTCTTCGCATACATGACCGAAACCATCAGAAAATGAAAGAAAGGCCGTGAGAAAAAGAGATTGAGAAACTATGAAAGTTCTGAACTTCTGATTTTGATTTTTTGAGATTCGTAATTCTAATAAAAAATTTAATTTAGTAAAAATATTTGTATCCTCCTTCTTATATGTTGGCGTTATTTTTGTCCGGTAGAAATTGACGGTGACGTAGTTTTTCTTCTCCTTGAATTTGGTCAATTGGAGTTCTAGGAGGCACAGACGTTTTCTGACATTTTTTTCTTTAACAGCTCGATCAAAAAGTTTTTTCGAAATTTTTATTGACTTTGATTTCGCACGGAAGTAGGGGATTTATTTTAAAATTAACTGTTTTAATTTACAAATACCATTGAAGTTTAGTGAGTAACTGCAAATAATTCATAAATGTCTCGTTTGATTAACTGATGAAAATTGATAAGATTGAAATTGTTGGTGATTGTGCATATAATTGAATGTGATGAAATTGGTTGAATTGTGGCTGTGAATGGTGATTAATCTGGGATTATTTATTAACTTGAATATGCTGAGTTGATTATTGAAAATCTATTGTATGGATAATTGATGAATTGAGTTTGGGTTATGGCTGTGATTATGACTGGGGTCGTTGTTGTGAGTGATTAACTGGTGAGATTGATTTCGGTTTGATTTGTTGGTATTGAACTGAGATTTGAAAATGATTTCTGATTTTGAAAATATTTGAAAAGAGGTTGAGAATGGTTCGGTTGGGACCCGAAAAGGGTAGCAAAATCCGAGTTTTAGGAGAGATGTCGAAATTTTATAAAATCTGAGGTTTTATTTGAAAGGTTATTTTAGAAGATTTGGATTTGGAAAATGATATTATTTAAGTTTTATTTAGTTAAGAAAAGAATTATTCTATTTTGAATTCGATTTATCAAAGAAAGGTTTATGTTTCACAATTAAATTATTTAAATTATTTAAGAAAGAAACTATATTTTGAGAAATCGTATTGTTTGGTTTTGGAGTTTGTTGTTGGTTTTAAATAAAAAATGATCGGAGTTCGGTTTGTTAAGAAAAAGAAAGAATGAGAAAAGAACATGGCACGTGTAATTATGAAATGTTTAAAAGATCATGAGAGGGTGACGGAAAGTAAATGGTTATGGTGCCGATAGGAAAATGTTAAGCTGTGGCCTTTATATGTGATTGATTGTGCGGGGACGCCCGTGTGTATGGAATGGCTTTCAGGAGAAAGTGGCACATGCTTCAGCTGGAGAATCAGCGCTGCAAGTACTTGCAGAGGTCATGTTCGGCATACTTCAGCTGGAAAATCAGCGCTTGCAAGAAGTAGAAACTTGCAGATGTTATGCTGCTGAAATGCCTTATCTGACTTGCGAGTCGAATTGCGTCGGGTGCAGGTCGAAACCGACAAATGAGCTCATTACCTGCGATAAGACTAGACATACCTCATCATTATTTGTATATTTGCATTTGATTGTGTTTGCTTATCTTGTCTCTCTGTGATTGTGCTGTTTGTTTTATTGATATTTGTTTGTGTGTTGACCTGTTTTCCGTGCTATTAGGTTGTGCATTGAGGTGACTGAGAACTGAGGTTGTAATTGAGATTTGTCTTAAGTTCGGAAATTTAATGATGGAAATTAATCATATAAAATAATAGTAAAAAGTATTTTCAAAAGGTTTGATAAAAATATAGTTTTAATGAGTAAAGTTAATTATTTGCATTTTATTTCATTACTCTTACGGCATTCGCATTCCTTACTGAGAATGCGTGGTTTGTTCTCACCCCAAAATCTTCCACCCTTTCCGTGACACAGGTTTGAAGACTCAGTTTGAAGCTGCGGGCGATTATTAATCTTAATTGAGGTAAGTTTATGGTTGAGTCGCATTCCTAGAATTCTCTCGCCTTTGTTAGTTAAGATTTTATTTTATACAGAGGGATAGGAGTTGCATCTGAGTTTCATTTGAATTCTTTTGTATGATATTTATTATTCTTACTGACTATGTGACTAGTATTTTTTGGAGATCTTTGATATATAATTTTAATTAATAGAAACATAACTTTTCGGCTTTTTTTTTTAATTTGAAACGTGAAATCGAACTAAAGGCTCAGTATTAAATAGTAAATATAGAAAACAGATCAGTAACGGCTTACTTTTAGTACGAATATAACGTGCTAAAAGTTAGGGTGTTACAGTCCTTACTTGTAATTAAGTTTTTATAATTTAAAAACTTTCAATTAAGTTCCTACGTTGTTTTAAATTTTGTATTTAGATTATTGTTGTGCCAAAATTATTAGAATTAATAATTTTTTTTATAAATTAAAGATGCCTACACTTAAGGATTAAATCTCTAAACGTAAATGATTTTTTTTTAAAATATTCTATTAATTTTAATTTTTTTATATGAAAAAAGTTTAATTATAAAATATTTAATTAAAAATTAAGAAAAAAGAAAAAAAATATTGCTTTGTTAGGTAACTTTCAGTATTATGTTTTATAATGTCACTTTATACATAATTATGTATGATTTATTTATATTTTATATTATAAAAAGGTAAGATTATTAAAATAAAAATGACAGCCCTCATTCCCATATATTTTTTATTGGTTTTTGGAATATTTGTGTTAAAACTTAATTGAATAATAATTTATTTATCTAGCACTATTTTTAATTTTTTATACATCGAGAGGAATGTATTTTGTGTAAGGGGAATGTTAGGGGATAATAATTTTGTTGAATAATATGAATAACCACCAATCAAATAAAAACACATTACACTTTTAAATTAACTTTTTAAATTTTAATATTAAAATAATCATTCGTACACTAGTAAAATGAATATCCGATATATCTATTATTTACATTGTTTAATATTTTTATTGTTTACCTATATTTTTTTTTTGCGTAATATATTTCGTTAATAATAATAAGATTTCAAAACTAATTTTTAGCATATCACAACTATAGTTTATTGAGTAATACACTAATACGGACCAAATCTATTATAGTTTCTTTCCCTAATTACGCGGAGGAGGGAAAAGTTAAAAAAGGTTAATTAACTTTTCCGCTGGCATAGCACATAGCCCTGGTGGCAAGATAGTAAAAAATTATCTCCACTGGAACGTCATAGAAGATTCAAATATATAAATGATGACCAGTCACAACTCAACTTTTTGTCCGTTTGAAAATTGAGCACTAAATCTCCAAAGTAGTATTGATATTCACGGATTTTTTTTTTGCGACGATGGTGGTACTTCAGGTTGAGTGAAGAGAAGAAACCAATAACAAGAAGTCCTAATTAGTTTTGAACAAAGAACAATTTAGAATTTAAGATTTGTATTGATAGTTTTGAAAGAAATTATCAGTTAAATTATAGTCTCTGTTTTTTAAATTTTTAGTCTTTTAAATTTTTAATTTTAAAAACTGAAATTTTGTATGCTATCACTAAAATTTTAGTTTTAGTTTTAAGACAATAAATATAATATTGAGTTTTAGTCTTATAAAATTCAGTTTCAGTATTCCAAAACAAACGTTATTTAAGAATATCTATATATTAGATAACTATATAAAAAATTTTTATATAAAGAGCTTCAAGACTTAAAAGCTAATCACGCTACATCAATTTGACTATTTTTTATTCTCCTTCTTTTTCATAGATATAGCTAGTAATTAGTTTTTTTTTGTGTGGTAGTTTATTCTAATGGATTATAAAAAATGATGAGAAGGGAATGATATTGAGTGCAATTTACTTGTAATATTGCACATTTGCTGTCTTAATTTTTTGGGCAATTTACATAAATAAATAAAGTGGGAGAGTTATTTACGTAAATGTGCAAATCTGTTTGTTGTTACGATTTTGTGCAAAATGGAATTTTATGTAAACCGTGGCAACCCACCACGGTTTCTAAATATTCATAAACCGTGGGAGGTCACCACGGATTATAAGCAAATAGTTTTACATGTAAACCGTGGTAGGTCACCACGGTTTACGAAGGCAAATAGGTGTGCATAAACCGTGGTGAGTCACCACGGTTTATGAGAAAACAATGTTGAACGTAAAACCCGGTAACCCACCGCGGTTTACGTGTATCTATATATATATGTAATCCGCTGAAGGCAGGGACGGATTCATTTGCTACCTTAGGAAAAAAGTGGATTCATTGTGGTAGAGAGAATTTGGGAAAAGGTTTGGAGGCAGTGAAGGAGAAGTGGGTGGTGGGGCCAATGGAGGATGAGGATCGATTGTACCGACTAAATGGCATCGCTCACGTGGCAGGAAATATCGACGAAGAGGTTAGTAACTGTTATTGTTATTATTATTGTAATTAAATTTAATTCTAATATAGCAATTGATATGTTAGTAGGAATATTGCTAGTAAATATTTTTATTTTATTATGTTTATTTGTTTTGTGATTCTGTTTAATATTATTTACATAAATATTAATGATATTATCGGTATTGGTAGTAATGCATATTTTATTATGCTTATTTTTCTTCTTAGTGTGGTTTTTAGTATTTTTGTACAATATTTTGTTATCATTATTTTATTTTATTCAAAGATTTTTTTCATGAATTTAAATTGTTAATTTGTTGTAGTGAGTGCACAGTTTTTTTAGCTTCAGTATTTAATACAGGATAAGAGAATCCATGAATTTAATGTGCACAGTTATCATAGCACCAGTATTATGTATGTTGTTGTTTGTAATGGTTGTATGTTAAGGGATTTATTTATTACCAATGTTTTGCAGCCTAGTAGGGTTATTACAGCCGTTAGGCGGCAACAGAATATGCCCTTACATGACCGGATTATTCCGTATCTGGAGACTGCGGGGTTGTATCATCTTGCTAGGCTAAACAGTCAGTGGTTCTGGGTTGATGAGTCCCTGCTTAGCGCATTTATTGAGCGGTGGCGTCCGGAGACCCACACGTTCCATATGCCGTTTGGTGAGTGCACCATTACTCTACAGGATGTTGCGTATCAGCTGGGTTTGCCGATTGATGGTGCACCCGTTAGTGGGTGCTTGACTGAGTTTGAGAATCTGATGGAACACGGTAGACCAGCATGGGTGTGGTTCCGGGAGTTGTTCGGGGAGTTACCTCCGCAGAGTAAAGTGAAGCAGATGACAGTGTGCTACACCTGGTTCCACGAGAGGTTCCGTGTTCTCCCTGCAGATGCTGCTGATGAGACCGTTCGTGTATACGCACGCGCTTATATCCTGATGCTGTTGTCGTCTCAGCTGTTTGCGGACAAGAATGCAAACAGGGTACACCTTCGCTGGTTGCCTTATTTGGCATCATTGGATGACTTGGGCAGATATAGCTGGGGATCCGCTGCACTAGCCTGGTTGTATAGGTGTCTTTGTCGTGGTACAAACAGGAACGTCGTTAACTTGGCTGGGCCGCTACACCTACTACAGTCTTGGATTTTCTGGAGGTTTCCCACTCTGAGGCCCACTGGTTTTGACCGGTTTGGTTTTCCGCTTGCTTCTAGGTATGGTTTAAAAATATGCGTTCATAAATTGTAAAAATTGCTAGTGTTATGGTTTGTTTTGACATCATTAAATTTAAACTGTAGGTGGGCGGAGTTTGTTCCGAGGAACGATGCAGGGGCACAGAGATTAGTTTCCGCACGCCTTGCACTTGATCGGTTGCGTGTCCACGATGTGAGTGATTTATTTATTACTGATGGTCGAACTAGTTTTTCTTACATGGCACTGCCTCATGAACGTCTTACTGTTTCTATGCAGTTTGTGTGGGAGCCTTATTCTTCTGCTGATGTTACTGCTGTTATTCATCCGGAGATACTTGTTGATCAGCACCGACGGCTATGGACGGCCGTCACTAGCCTGATATATTTTGCTGCGATCGAGTGGCATCAGGTGGATAGGGTTCTACCCCAGTTCGGCGGTGTTCAGCATCTCCCAGATGTAGCTCTGAACATAGATTGGCTACATGCGAAGGATGGTAGGGGTGGGGACCGGTGGTTTCCTGCATATTATCGGGAGTGGCACCAGTATTGGGAGAACCGGCATCAGTCAGTCATATGGGTCGATCGTGTCCTCGACCCTGGTCCTTCATCAGATTACCTAGAGTGGTGGTGCCGTGTGGCGCACAGGTTCCTATCCCCAGATGTAGCATTTCAGGATCCGAGGCCGATCGTGTTGACTAAGGAGGCGCGTCACAGAGGGTCGTCTCAGGCACCTCCTAGAGTTCATGTTTATGACAGACCAGATAACAGACGAGTTGATAGGCGTCGCCGTATTGGGACCCGGACCACCGATCGCGAGTGGAGGGAGTTTGCCGACCGATTGGAGCAGGACGTTCCTGGAGCTGAGGCTGGGGATCCAGTGGACTACCGTGTTCCTCGACGTAGAGGCAGACGGCCACCTGCGCGGCCTGACCGTCAAGGTGGGCCTGATGGAGGATCATCCGAGCAGGGGGGAGGCACTGGTCACGTCGCCGCTGAGCATGTAGTAGGATCAGCATCAGCCATGGATCAGCCGACGTTCGACGTGGGTTCTAGCTCACAGCTATTTGGGAACGTGAGCCCACATGGTTTTGCCGAGTTTACGACCGCGGGTGTTGGGGTGGACATTGCTGACCCCGTTACTGAGTCCGAGTTTTACAGAGACATAGCTGACATGCTTAGGGATGATGATCAGACCCATTATAGGCCACAGATGCCTGAGGAGCATGCCCAGTTTGGTGCTCAGCAGCCAGGCAGTGACGATGTTCAGGCTCAGTTGGCAGTTGACCTGAACGAGCCAGCAGTTTCGCCGTCCGACCCATGGTTTGCTTTAGGAGGTACACCTGCCTCCGCTTTCAGCGCGGCTCCCGCACACCCCACAGCACCAGCGCCAGATCAGCGACCTAGGCGGGTTAGACGTGCTCCTTTGTGTGGCACCGGAGGGCACTTGCTTGGCCAGTTCGATGATGATGACAGTGACACCATTGAAGATTCTGATTAGTTATTAACCATTATTCCTGTCCAGTACTTTGTTTGTTTTTTTATGTATTGATCATGGTAGTTACGTTATGTGTTGATCATGTTAGTTACGTTATGTATTGATCATGGTAGTGACTTTATGTATTCAGCATGCTAATTAGTTTATGTAACGTGCATGATTGTTAGTGTGTATGTATTTCAGACTTACTGTTAAATGTTATTTATCTTTTGACTATGTAGTGAGTTCCTGATTCAGAGTATTTCATGTGTTCATGTATGGTTTATATTATAATGCACATTATTAAAGATATGTAAAGTGGTTTAATGAAACTGATAATATAAAACGAGGTTATTATACTGAGATTTCGTTCTTGATGAAACACGTTGAAAGTGACATATTTAACCAACGACGCATTACTAACACTACTTAGAGCAAGAAACAAATAAGACAACATAGAAGAGGGTTACACAACATGAGATCTACGCATCCCCTCCACCACGTTGTGATCGCTGCTGACAGTTCCTTCGCGTATGCCCAGGCTGACGGCATAACCCACAACGCTTCGGCTGATTCTGTTGAGACTGATCCATGCTTCCTCGGATCCTGGTTGACTTTGGACGACCTTCCTTTGCACGCCGCAGATTAGGGTCAGGAATAATGGTTGGGCCTCCATATGGAGGCCACAGGCCTTCAGGAATTGGTGGGAGAAACCTATGATTGTAAACGTTGAACACCTCAGTCATACGATACACTTCGTGAACATATGATGCCCAGTTTAGCCGGGAGTAGGCACAACAGGCAATGGCGTGGCAACATGGATAATGCAGCGCCTGGAAGTGCCCACAGTCGCATCGGTGATCTTTAAGGGAAACTCTATAGCTACCAAGAGAGAACGTCCCCGTTGGTGTTGTCTCAGCGACGGTGTACTCTAGTTGATGCCTGTCGTATAATGTCACAGTAAAGCACCTGGAGTCTCTAAGGTTCCGATCAATAGCCTTGACCAATGCCTGACAGAATTCATGGCCGGCTCCGAGTTGTGCCTCTGCTGTCTGTCCCCGGACCACAAATAGCTGAGCAAGCCTCCCGTAGGTTGACTTAACCAATGATGTGACAGGGAGGTTGCGAGTACCCTTTAGCACGGAGTTCACACATTCACTGATGTTTGTGGTCATGTGCCCGAACCGTCGACCAGCATCCTCATGTTGGGTCCATTTGTCATACTCCATACGGTTGGCCCAGTCACACATTGCTGGATTCTCAGTCCGCATGATGTCGAACCAGTAGTAAAACTCACCCTCAGTCTTGGCGTACGCAGCATTGACCAGTAACCTCCTTGAGTCCTTACCTTTGAACGTTAGGGCGAAATTCGCTGCCACATGCCTTATACAATAGGCCCGAAATGCACGAGGAGGCAGCCATCCATTCTCAGGTGCCTCAAGGGCCGCCTTGATCCCATTATGCCTGTCAGAGATAACTAGGATACCCTCCTGAGGAGTCACATGCTCTCGTAGGTTGGACAAGAAGAATGACCACGACTCTGCATTTTCCCCCTCTACAAGGGCGAATGCTATCGGCAGGATGTTCGAGTTTCCGTCCTGAGCTATCGCCAACAGGAGCGTCCCTCCATACTTCCCATACAAGTGGGTACCATCAATACTGACGAGTGGCTTGCAATGCCGGAATGCCTCGATACAGGGTGGAAATGTCCAGAAAAGTCGGTGAAAGTACACCATCGACTCATCAACAGCACCACCAATCTGAACCGGAGACGTCTTCAGCACCGTGATTGTTCCCGGCATTGTTGTCTGGATCCCTAGCATCCAACGGGGCAACTCCGCGTAAGACTCTTCCCAATCTCCATATATTTGTGCCACTGCTTTCTGCTTAGCCAACCAGACCTTCCTGTAACTAGGCCTGAAACCGTAATCAGCTTCTGTCGCTTGTTGAAGTACCTTTACCGTAACCGCAGCATCCGCCCTAACCATAGGAAGAATCCTCGCACATATAACGTTATAATCCAGCTGACGGTGATCACTTGAAATAGAAGTTGCGAGGCACGTGTGTGGCCCGTTGTACCTCCTAACCTCCCAAGTTCCCTTTCGTGCACGAAGCGCTACACGAATCAACCAAGTGCAACCCTTGCCGAATTCCTTGCATTTTCCGTGATACTTCAAATGATCCGATTCGATGACTCTGTACTCAACACCTCGCCGGATGCTATAGTCCTTCACACTGAGCACAGCTTCATCTTTACTCTGGAAAGATTGCCCAATCTCAAATTCTGTAGAAGATCTACCCACTCTGTTACCACTGTCTTCCTGTTGACCAAGAGCTTCCAAGTTTAGTGTGGAGAAGTGTGGAGGGTATTGATGAGAAGCAGAACTTGAAGGCCGATGCTGCGCATCTGGATCGCCGCCTGTGTTTTCGTCGCTGTCACTATCGATATCAACAGGCTCCTCGTCAGATTCATCGTCACGCATTGCATTCTCTACTTGATCAGGTCCACCAAAGTCTTCGAGATAAGGCACGAGGCCACCACCGGTGCCCACAACGTTGGGAGGCTCAATGACTGCTGCATGCTCCAAAGGGACAGAACCAACAACCTCCGTTTGTTCTAAGTCAGCCGCAAAAGAAGGTGATTGAACCGGCGGAAGATGCGGTCTGACCGCAGGCATCGAACTAGATGCACCACCCGCGGAAGCTACGCAAGGAACTGGAGCGGATGCCCCAGAACTATCGACACCAACCTCCAACTTCGCAAACAACTCATGGATTCTGATCTCCGGAAAACTCCTTACACAGTAGAAGAGAACCCTAATATCTTCATCAGACTTAACCGCAAAGGTTTCGTACTGAACACCGGTCGAGACAACCGCCATGGGAATCTTGTAGAATAGTTTTTTCACCCACTTGCAACCCAACACGCCAAGCTTCTCCAAGATGCTGTTCTCCAAGTCCGACAAACTCATAGACGAACTGATAAAAATACTTAGTGGTTCTCTGTCGGTGAACTTCACACCTTGGCTTTTGCTTTTTTTAATTTTTCCATAGCAATGCACCAGAGCAAGAAAGCTCTCTTCCTCACTAGCCATTGTGAGAATGATCTCTTCTGGTGCTTGAATCACCCACATATATATAGATTTTCCGTCAGAGTAAACCGTGGCAACCCACCAGGTTTTTTTACTCTACATAAACCGTGGTGACTCCCCACGGTTTATTATTGCCAAATTTTCTTTGTAAACCGTGGTGACCTACCACAGTTTACATGTAAAAATATTTGCTTATAATCCGTGGTGACCTCCCACGGTTTATGAATATTTAGAAACCGTGGTGGGTTGCCACGGTTTACATAAAATTCCATTTTGCACAAAATCGTAACAACAAACAGATTTGCACATTTACGTAAATAAGTATCCCACTTTATTTATTTATGTAAATTGCCCTAATTTTTTAGATGCGCAAAATTTTTTTTTGAATAATATGGGGACAATAAGTTCTAAGGAGATTGAAAAAATTGTATATACAATCCTATCAACGTTGCCAAATAAAAAGTTTTTTAATAGGACATTTTAGATTGAAACTTATTAGCAGGTGAGGATAATGTTCGACGTATATATTAGGCTAATGTCGCAACATGGAGTGCTATGTTGTCGTCTTCTTCGATCCCGTAGATAGTCCCAGTAATGAAAACACTAATTCACTTTAATTTGCTGAATCTTGCAATTGTGTCGAAAAAGACCATAATAAGCCTGATTTGGATTATGTTGCTAGATCTGGATCGAGTAACGAGAGTGATTCTTCTGAGAAGTTTGTGTCGGAGACTCCAGCTGGTAGAGGTGCTCAGTTTCTTCTTCCTCTCCTTTAGCCATTTCACAAGTATAAGATGTTCCAAGCCATTATCCCAATTTTAACTTGGGTCTCATGCAACTGGATCGGATGATCCTTTCAACCTTAGTAAAAGGGAAGATTAGAACACAGATGGCGGCATGGAATTTCGGATGGCTTATAGATTTAGGAGCTGAGATGTTCTCATAGCAGTGAAAAACTACAACATTTGAAGAAAAGTTAAATACAAAGTTTTGGAGTTGGATAGACTGAAATATCATTGTCGATGTAAGTAATCTTCTACTGGGTGTCCATGAAGTCTTTGCGTAGCACTTCGACAAAATCTGAGCTACTACTGAATGTCATTGTTTACAGTTTATAAAATTAACAAGTAAATGTTGATTATATTATACATTAGATGATGAGATTTATGAGTAATTTTGTAAAGAGGTGGGTAGATTTAGGAGAATATATGCGACCCTGTTTCTTAACCAAGTCATCCTCAGACCAAAAATTCTCTACTTCATGTCCTCTAGTTGTGGTAGAGACATGTCGCCAAACAAGTCCTCAACCCACTGTCATGAGGAATGTCCATATATAATACTACTAAAAATTTCTACTGCAACTCCAATCAGTTCATCATCTGTGCGTAGATCAAAATGGTAAGCTACATTCTATAGTGTAATGGTGACCTCATCGATGAAAAGTAGAAACTATGGATCTTGAGTCTCCACCGCTCAACAAATGCAAAAAGTAAAACATTATCAAACATAAAATTTTTTAACTTTATTACATGTTCGAACCCAGCTTCCCTAATGTAAAATAGTAGGACGTCAGATGGTGGAATAGAGAGCATCATACGACATATGTAACAAGAACAATTAAAGACATCTGTAAAAATATGATTGATTAGACTTTTTGTAATTGCATATAACAATGCAAACAATAACTAAATTATACAAATTAACCTTTTTTAATTCATGAATTTTTGGTATTTAATGTAATTAAATATTAGATTAAATAATTAAATAATTTAATTAAAAAATACTCTATTTTATGAATATAATCTAATAATAACATTAATTAGCAATATCCTAATATAATTAAGTATTTGGTAAAAAAAATTCATCTAAAATTAAAAAATTAATTAATTATCTTTTAATATTCTCTTCTAACTAATGATCTTTTAACTAATTAAATAAATTAATTAAAATACTCTATTTATAGATATCATATAACAACATTAATTAGTAATATCCTAATATAATTAAGTATTTGGTAAAAAAGAGAACTTCATCTAAATTTAAAAAATTAATTAATTATCTTCTAATATTCTCTTCTAACTAATATTATTCTAATTAATTAAATCCAACGACCCTAACATATTCACTAATTAATTAAATTAAAATAATCTAAGATGTTAATATTTTAACAGATTTTTTAACTACTTAAATCGAATTATTCTAATATATCAATTAATTATTTAAATTTGTAAAAATATTTCTAATGAGCATTAATCTTGACTGCATTCTATATATAGGTGCAAACCTACGTATCTCGGATATTAAAATCCGATAACTAATACAAACATGTCCCGGGTGTATAGACTCTGGTTTATGCATTTATTATATATAGGAAAAAGACAAATAGGTTCTTGACTTTTTAAATTTTTGACAAATATATCTTTGAAAAAATTTAAATACAAAATGGTCCATGACTTTAATAAACGGAGGACAATTTAGTCTTTCCGTCTATTTACCTCTCATACACCAAACAGAACTGGCTGACGTGGCTGAAATAGTGTTCAGGTGTCCGTTACGGTGCCACACCGGAAGGAAAATAAAGTTCGAAAGACAAATAAGTCCTTGACGTCATTTTGCAAATAAAGTTCGAAGGACAAATAAGTCCTTGAGAATTTAGTTTATTATACTTCTATTATGCTTCTATTATAAGAATTTAGTTTATAAAATTATGCTTGTATTTTGAAATCTAGTTAACTTGTTGTATTTTGCAATTTAAATTATTTGTATTAAAATTGTGGAAATTGGGCTTGTTCTGTTTCTACTTTTTTTTTTCTTAAATTGCATTAGTTCAGTTTTAGTGCATTTGTGAATTATATTAGAATTTATTAAATTGCAGTAGTTCAGTTTTCATCATACTAGTGGCATTTGTAACACCCTACCATACAGAGTCTTATGCTTAAGTCATAATTCAGAGATGGCAAGGTATTACGACCTCTAAAATAAAAAATTTAGTACATATAGTAGTATGAATGATTGATTATAACTAGGAGCCTTTATAGAAAAAAGGGGTAAACAAAAATCGCAACTTGAAAGCGCAACACTCCGATCGATAACGTAACGAACAAGGATAAACCAACGCGCGATAATATATATACAAGGGAGTGTCAAAGACAGGAATATCAAGACTCAAAATCCGGCTGCGAAGATAACCGGTTCGAGCATAGCAATATATACATATGATAAAATAAGGAAAACCCCAAGAAAACCCAAAGGGACACAATTACAGAAACCTATTCTCCAAAATCTCCCATAAGAGGAGTCATCACAGTGTGTATTATTTAATGGAGATAAAAGTATATAAGCAAAACATATAAACCAAAACATAGTCCCGAGAACAAAGGATCTTCGCAAATCTAGCAGTCTCCAGCAGGCCTCAGCGAGAAACCTCACGTCCTGCATCTGAAAACCACAAAATCCGCATGGGTGAGAACCAGAGGTTCCCAGCATGGTAACAGCTTCCACATATATAATACATAATAATAGAGGAAAGCCGAAGGCAATCCTAGAACTTCCTCCAGATAATTCAAAGCTTATAAACAAGCTAAACCATATGTGGCGACTGACTAAAGATTCTTCAGTCTAACTAATACTTCCCTTTCCAACTCCTTCACACCTCCCAACCACCAGCAGGAGTATAATGTAGCAAACACAGTTATAGCAAACAAGAAATATACAAATAGGAACAAATAAGGCATTTAGACAATTAGCAAGTAATATGCAGTCAAATAGGCAATCTCAAACAATTTATATAGTATGCATATGATAAATGCCTGTCCTTAGTGGCTGATGATATCATCTGTCAGTTATAAAGCCAACCCGACAAGTCCTGGCAGCTAACCATTGGACTGTCCCTCTGTCGTGTCTCCCCAACTCGAGTTATACTCAATATAAACTTGATCATAATCATGATCCATATCCATCACCTTCACTGGTGAATATTTATGGGGGTGAGCTCATCCGGGACTTTCACAGTGCCCAGCCACCTTGACGACATAGGGTCAAAAGAGCTTCAAGTCTCAACCTGGAGCACGTGGTGGCTAGCCACTGCTTTCTCCCAGGGAAACTCTCATCTCCGATAATGGAAGTGCAACATTCACAATTCATTCAACAGCATATATATGCATTTATTCTTAGCCATAATCATGGCTCCGCCGTAACACGGCAATAATCCAGCCATCCGGCTCACGGTTAAATCCATAACCAGCCACCCGGCTCACGGTTAAATCCATAACCAGCCGTTTCATTATCAATCACAACCTTTCGGCCCATGGCATAACAAGCACTTCTACCACCATCCTCCGCCTCTCACATAATCATGCTTGATCCTCATTGATCATTCATTTTTCCCTTGCTTCACTCGCAAGTTACCACATTCACTAGCTCCTTTTCTAATAGCTAGGCATATCATAATGATTTAAGACATAAGTGGTGAGATCGGAGGCTTAGAAGTATGAGATTTGGCTTTTAAAACTCAAAAATCAACTTTGGGATGAAAACAGGGCCACGCGTACGCGCACTCCACGCGCATGCGTGGATGGCCTCAAAAACTCATCGACGCGTATGCGTCATGCACGCTAACGCGTGGATTGAAAAATAGCCAAACGACGCACACGCGTCAACCACGCGTACGCGTAGGTACTCTCGTGCCACAGGCACAAAACTGGCACAGTTCTGGCATAACTCTCTGGAAAATGGCTGGGCATTGGGTGCAGTACATCGGCGCGCCCACGCACATCACGCGCACGCGTGGATGGCGCTTTCAAGAAGAACGGCGCGTACGCGCCAAGTGCGCCTACGCGCGGGGGGTCATTCTGCTAAAAATTTTCTAAGTTAAAACTGCAGAATTCACAAATTCAACCCACAATTTTCCGACGGACATAACTTCCTCATTTTAAATCGTTTTTCACCCGTTCTTCGAACGGCATGGACATCCCGGATCCAATTTCATTTCTAAATAAATTTGGCACAAAACAGAGATCTGTAGTCTAAGTTATGTCCCGTCAAAGTATGCCCAAAAACCATATTTTTCATACAAAACCACAAAGTGCCATTTTCAAAACAAGCCATTTTCAACTCTTTTCAAAATCAATCAAAACATGCCAATTTCATCCATTTTCTTTGAAATCAATCAAAATATATCAAATTCAACATCAAGCCTCCTCAACTCACACATTGACACATTATCTCAATTTACCAAAATCACTATCCCATCATTCCAACCCACTTCACCCAAGTGGTTCAAACCCAAACACATTGACATATCATATACTCTTCCTCATGCCAATTTTCAACAACACCAATTCTAATAAATCATTATTGTACACAATCAATATCATACTCACCATCAACATGGTTCAACCCACAATTCAACCATAACCAATCATCAAGCATATATCACAACATGCATATTTCTCATACATCATACCACTAAGGCATCAATAATCACCATCACATATATGACCACATCATATATCTCAATCATTCAACAACATCAACCATTCAATGCCTATCTTAGGGCCTCTAGCCTAAGTATTTCCTACCACATTACATATTAAATACGGGAAACCGAAACCATACCTTAGCCGAATTCCCAAGCTCAACCGGAGCACTTCCAAACCACTTTTTCTCAAGCTCTCAAGGCCTCAATACCTCCAAGAACAGATTTTTCACTACCAAACCCTTTCCAAGCTTTCCAAAATCACCAATCAAGCTCCAATATTCACACATACACAACCTAAACCACAATCATCATACCCATACACAACATCTCAATACCCAAATATCATAGAACAACAAATTACACTAGAGTTGAGAATCTTACCACACCCAAAGTCCAAGGAGACAAGATTAACCTTCTCCTTCAAGAGAGTTGGGTCCTATAACATGAAAGAGCCCAAAATCTTAACATTTTTTGCCCATAAAACTCGAAAACAAGGCTGGAATTTCGAAGAGCAAAACATGGCTTACCTCATAATTGATTGTATGGGTTTTGTAGAGCTCTCCGCGGTGAACGCGTGGCCGCAAACGGAGCGGCAATCGGAGCTCTAGATCAAAAGTTATGGTGGTTTGAAGATCAAGTGAAAGAAAGAACTTGAGAGAGAGTTCTCCCCTCCATGGCCTCCATTTCAGCATTTTTGAGTGATAAGTGAGGAGAGAGAGTGCTGAAAACTAGGGTTTTGATTTAGTTATGTTGGGCCAAGGGCCCACTTTGGGTCCGGTTGGCCCGGTTTGGGCCGTTCAGTCTAATCTTGGTCCGAATTCTATAAAATTGGTACCAAAATTCTCGTCTCATTCTCCTCTATCACATTTAGCCATAAAAATCACATTTTAGACTTTCTAGAATAAATTCTCATTTATGGATTAATTAGCCGTTAATTAACCGGGTTTTACATTTTACCCACCTAATTGGGAATTTTGCCCACAAAATTCAAATGCAATTACCTCAGAATAAGTGCGGATAATCCGTTCGCATCTTCGACTCAAGTTTCCAAGTGTGTTCCTCAACACCGCCTCGACTCCATGCCACTTTGACTAATGAAACCTCTTTTCCACGCAACCGTTTAATACTAGTATCATCAATTCTGACTGGAGCCACTGGAAGCGTCAAATCTTCCCTTAACTGAACCGACTCAGGTTCTAACACATGGCTAGCATTAGGAGTGTACTTCCGAAGCTGCGACACGTGAAACACATCGTGCAGGTTTGAAAGATGAGGTGGTAGGGCCATCCGATACGCCACCAGTCCAATCCTCTCTAGGATCTGAAATGGACCAATGTATCGAGGATTCAACTTCTTTGTTTTAATCGCCCTACCTACTCCCGTGGTCGGAGTAACCTTAAGGAAGACATGGTCTCCTTCCTCAAATTCTAAGGGCTTTCGCCTCTGATCGGCGTAACTCTTTTGATGACTCTACACCATAAGCATCCTATCTCAGATTTTCTTGACTTGTTCAGTAGTCTCAGCTATCATTTCCGGTCCCAACAAGCTTTTCTCTCCAACTTCATACCAACATAGCGGAGATTGACATTTCCTCCCATACAAGGCCTCATACGGAGCCATTCCGATGCTCGCATGATAACTATTATTGTATGCAAACTCCACTAATGGCATATACCGAGCCCAACTCGCCGGTTGGTCCAAAACACAAGCTCTCAACATATCCTCTAGTGTTTGGATCGTTCTCTCGGATTGACCATCTGGTTGAGGATGGTAAGCCGTGCTCAAGCATAGTCGGGTTCCAAAAGCTTTTTGAAATGCACCCCAAAACCTTGAAGTGAAACGAGGATCTCTATCAGAGATTATAGTAGCAGGTACACCATGAAGTCTCACAATCTCCTTTATGTATAACCGTGCTAGCTCCTCAAGGGTGTAAGTCATACGAATGGGTAAAAAGTGAGCTGACTTCGTCAGTCGGCCCACAATCACCCAGATAGCATCAAAACCAGCCCTAGTCCTTGGCAATCCCGACACAAAGTCCATTGCAATACTTTCCCACTTCCATTGTGGAATCTCTAAAGGTTGCAACATCCCGGAAGGTCTTTGATGTTCAATCTTTACCTTTTAACAAGTTAAGCACTTTGAAACATATTCCGCCACATCAATCTTCATACCCGGCCACCAGACATCGCCTTTAGATCATGGTACATCTTAGTACTTCCCAGGTGAATAGAGAATCTGCTTTTGTGTGCCTCCTTTAAAATATCTTGCCTCAAAGTGCCAATATCCGGCACAATGATCCTACCCTCGAATCTCCATAACCCATCTTTTTCTTCGACACTCTCCACTGTTTTCCTTGCTCAATAGCCGGTAACACCTTCCATAACGTTTCATCATTTTGATGAGCCTTTAGGAGTTCGGACTTAAAGTCACTTGAGATTTCTAATCGGCTCAAACACAAAGTTCCGGATACTTCTCGAGCACCAATTTTTAGACTCTCGAATCCCTTAAGCAACTTCTCCTCTTGAAGCATCATCCAAGCCGCATATAACAACTTCCGACTTAACGCATCCGCCACTACGTTCACCTTTCCCGGATGGTAATTCAACTCAAAGTCGTAGTCCTTCAATAATTCCATCCACCTTCTCTGTCTCATATTAAGCTCTTTCTGGTCAAATAGGTACTTCAAGCTCTTATGATCAGAGAAAACTTGGAATTTAACTCCATAGAGGTAATGCCTCCACACCTTTAGCGCAAACACGGCCGCAGCAAGCTCCAAGTCGTGCGTAGGATAATTAACTTCATGTGGCCTCAACTGTCGTGAGACATACGCCACCACATTATGATGTTGCATCAGTACGCACCCTAAACCCTTTAATGAGGCATCACAGTTGGTGAACGTAATTGTGATTCATCAATGTTATATTCTTTGTTGTTGTATGGAATAATTATAATGGCTCTTTGCTATGTGTGGACACAACTCCGTTCAACTTAACCAGCAAGTGTACTGGGTCATCCAAGTAATACCTTATGTGAGTAAGGGTCGATCCCACAGAGATTGTTGGTATGAAGCAAGCTATGGTCATCTTGTAAATCTCAGTTAGGCGGATAATAATTGATTATGGATTTTCGAAAATTAATAATAAATAATAAACATAAAATAAAGAAAAAGTTACTCATGTAATCCAATGATGGGGATTTCAGATAGGCGTATGGAGATGCTGTGCTCCTCCTGAATCTCTGCTTTCCTACTGCTTTTATCCAATTTTATCACTCCCTTCTATGGCAAGCTGTATGTAGGGCATCACCGTTGTCAATGGCTACATCCCATCCTCTCAGTGAAAATGGTCCAAATGCTCTGTCACAGCACGGTTAATCATCTGTCGGTTCTCAATCAGGTTGGAGTAGAATCCCTTGATTCTTTTGCGTCTGTCACTAACGCCCAGCCTTCAGGAGTTTGAAGCTCGTCACAGTCATTCAATCCCGGAATCCTACTCAGAATACCACAGACAAGGTTAGACTTTCCGGATTCCCATGAATGCCGCCATCAATTCTAGCTTATACCACGAAGATTCTGATTAAGGAATCCAAGAGATATGTGCCCGGTCTAAGGTAGAACGGAAGTGGTTGTCAGTCACACGCGTTCATAGGTGAGAATGATGATGAGTGTCACGGATCATCACATTTATCAAGTTGAAGTGCAACGTATATCTTGGAATAAGAATAAAAGAGAATTGAATAGAAAATAATAGTAATTGTATTGAAACTTGAGGTACAGCGGAGCTCCACACCCTTAATCTATGGTGTGTAGAAACTCCACCGTTGAAAGTACATAAGTGAAAGGTTCAGCCATGGCCGAATGGTCAGCCCCCATGATCTGAGAACTAATCGTCCCAAGATGTCTAATACACTAGTAAAAAGTTCTATTTATAATAAACTAGCTACTAGGGTTTACATGAGTAAGTAATTGATGCATAAATCCACTTCCGGGGCCCACTTGGTGTATGCTTGGGCTGAGCTTGATCTTTCTACGAGCTGAGGCTTTTCTTGGAGTTGAACGCCGAGTTATAGCGTGTTTCTGGCGTTCAACTCCGGGTTGTGACGTGTTTCTGGCGTTTGCTCCAGACAGCAGCATGTACTTGGCGTTGAGCGCCACTTTACATCGTCAATTCCCGAATAAAGTATAAACTATTATATATTGCTGGAAAGCTCTGGATGTCTACTTTCCAACGCCGTTGAGAGCGCGCCATTTGAAGTTCTGTAGCTCCAGAAAATTTATTTTGAGTGCAGGAAGGTCAGATTCCAACAACATCAGCAGTCCTTTTGTCAGCCTTTTTCAGAGTTTTGCTCAAGTCCCTCAATTTCAGTCAGAAATTACCTGAAATCACAGAAAAACACACAAACTCATAATAAAGTCCAGAAATGTGAATTTTACATAAAAACTAATGAAAACATCCCTAAAAGTAGCTTGAACTTACTAAAAACTACCTAAAAATAATGCCAAAAAGCGTATAAATTATCCGCTCATCACAACACCAAACTTAAATTGTTGCTTGTCCTCAAGCAACTGAAAATTAAATAGGATAAAAAGAAGAGAATATACTATAAATTCCAAAATATCAATGAATATTAATTCTAATTAGATGAGCGGGACTTGTAGCTTTTTGCTTCTGAACAGTTTTGGCATCTCACTTTTTCCTTTGAAGTTCAAAACGATTGGCTTCTCTAGGAATTTAGAATTTCAGATAGTGTTATTGACTTTCCTAGTTAAGTATGTTGATTCTTGAACACAGCTACTTATGAGTCTTGGTCGTGGCTCTAAGCACTTTGTTTTCCAGTATTACCACCGGATACATAAATGCCACAGACACATAACTGGGTGAACCTTTTCAGATTGTGACTCAGCTTTGCTAGAGTCCCCAGTTAGTGGTGTCCAGAGCTCTTAAGCACACTCTTTTGCTTTGGATAACGACTTTAACCACTCAGTCTCAAGCTTTTCACTTGGACCTGCATGACACAAGCACATGGTTAGGGACAACTTAGTTTAGCCGCTTAGGCCTGGATTTTATTTCCTTGGGCCCTCCTATCCATTGATGCTCAAAGCCTTGGATCCTTTTTACCCTTGCCTTTTGGTTTTAAGGGCTATTGGCTTTTTCTGCTTGCTTTTTCTTTTTCTTTCTAAAATTTTTTTTCGCCATTTTTTTTTTGGAATCTTTTGCTATTTCACTGCTTTTTCTTGCTTCAAGAATCAATTTTATGATTTTTCAGATCATCAATAACATTTTTCTTTGTTCATCATTCTTTCAAGAGCCAACAGTTTTAACATTCATAAACAACAAGATCAAAAATATGCACTGTTCAAGCATTCATTCAGAAAATAAAAAGTATTGTCACCACATCAATATAATTAAACTAAATTCAAGGATAAATTCGAAATTCATGTACTTTTTGTTCTTTTGAATTAAAACATTTTTCATTTAAGAGAGGTGAAGGATTAATGGAATTATTTATAACTTTAAGACATAGTTACTAAACACTAATGATCATGAAGTAGAGACACAAAACACAACATAAAAACCGAAAAGCAGAAAGAAATAAGAACAAGGAATGAATCCACCTTAGTGGCGTCTTCTTCTTGAAGGACCAATAATGTCCTTAAGCTCTTCTATGTCCCTTCCTTGCCTTTGTTGTTCCTCCCTCATTGCTCTTTGATCTTCTCTTATTTCATGGAGAATGATGGAGTGCTCATGATGTTCCACCCTTGATTGTTCCGCATTGTGGCTCAAATCTTCTAAGGAAGTGTTGAGTTGTTCCCAATAGTTGTTGGGAGGAAAGTGCATCCCTTGAGGAATCTCAGGGATTTCTTGATGATGAGCTTCCTCATGCATCTCTTGAGATCCGTGGAGGGTCTCTCTTGCTTGCTCCATCCTCTTCTTGGTGATGGGCTTATCCTCTTCAATGGAGATGTCTCCTTCTATGATAACTCCAGCTGAGTAACATAGATGGAAAATAAGGTGAGGAAAAGCTAGCCTTGCCATGGTGGAGGGTTTTTCGGCTATTTTGTATATTTCATTGGAGATGACTTCATGAACTTCTACTTCCTCTCCAATCTTGATGCTATGAATCATGATGACCCGATCCACAATAACTTCAGATCAGTTGCTAGTGGGAATGATGGAGCGTTGAATGAACTCCAACCATCCTCTAGCCACAGGCTTGAGGTCCAGTCTTCTTAGTTGAATTGGCTTGCCTTTGGAGTCTCTTTTCCATTGAGCTCCTTCCACACATATGTCCATTAGGACTTGGTCCAACCTTTGATTAAAGTTGACCCTTCTAGTGTAGGGGTGCACATCTCCTTGCATCATGGGCAAGTGGAACGCCAACCTCACATTTTCCGGACTAAAATCTAAGTATTTCCCCCGAACCATTGTGAGATAATTCTTTGGACTCGGGTTCATACTTTGATCATGGTTCCTAGTGATCTATGCATTGGCATAGAATTCTTGAACCATTAAGATTCTGACTTGTTGCATGGGGTTGGTTAGGACTTCCCAACCTCTCCTTCGGATCTCATGTCGGATCTCCGAATACTCATTTTTCTTGAGCTTGAAAGGGACCTCAGGGATCACCTTCTTCTTTGCCACAACATCATAGAAGTGGTCTTGATGGCTTTTGGAGATGAATCTTTCCATTTCCCATGACTCGGAGGTGGAAGCTTTTGTCTTCCCTTTTCCTTTTCTAGAGGATTCTCCAGCCTTAGGTGCCATTGATGGTAATGGAAAAACAAAAAGCTTATGCTTTTACCACACCAAACTTAAAATATTGCTCGCCCTCGAGCAAGAGAAGAAAGAAGAGAAGAAGAAGAAGAAGAAAATAATGAGGAGAAGGGGGAGTGTAGGTTTCGGCCAAGGTATAGAAGAGGGGGTTGTGTTGTGTGAAAATGAAGTGGAATGGAGGGGTTTATATAGGGAAAGGGGAGAGGGTAGGTTCGGCCATTTTAGGGTGGGTTTGGGTGGGAAAGTATTTTTGAATTTTGAAGGTAGGTGGGGTTTATGGGGAAGAGTGGATGGATGTGAGTGGTGAAGAGGTGATGGGGAAGAGAGATTGAGGTGATTGGTGAAGGGATTTGGGAAATAGTGTTTATTGGGAGGAGAGATTCAGAGATTGAAGTTGTTGGGAAGTGTGACATGGGGAAGATTGTTATAGGATTAGGAGGTAAGGTGGGAATATGTTAGGTGGGGATCCTGTGGGGTCCACAGATCCTGAGGTGATTCTGTGGGGTCCACAGATCCTGAGGTGTCAAGGAATTACATCCCTGCACCAAATAGGCATGTAAAATGCCTTTGCATACCATTCTGGCGTTTAAACGCCGAGGTGATGCACGTTCTGGGCGTTCAACGCCCATGTGAAGCATGTTCTGGGTGTTCAACGCCCATATGTAGCATGTTTTTGGCGTTGAACGCCAGTTCCATGCTTGTTACTGGTGTTCAGCGCCAGCTTTTCTCAAGGCACATTCCTGGCGTTCAAACGCCAGAATGTTGCTTGTTTCTGGCGTTCAGTGCCATATTCATGCTCTGTTCTGGCGTTGAACGCCAGCCAGATGCTCCTTACTGGCGTTGAACGCCAGTCTGTCCTTCCTCTAGGGTGTGATTTTTCTTCTGCTGTTTTTGATTCTGTTTTTAAATGTTTATATTTTTTCATGACTCCACATGATCATGTACCTAATAAAACACAAAATAACAATAAAATTAAAATTAAAATTAGATAAATAAAAATTGGGTTGCCTCCCAACAAGCGCTTCTTTAATGTCAATAGCTTGACAGTGGGCTCTCATGGAGCCACAAGGTGATCAGGTCAATGTTATATAGTCCCAACACCAAACTTAGAGTTTGGATATGGGGTCTTAACACCAAACTTAGTGTTTGGTTGTGGCCTCCCAACACCAAACTTAGAGTTTGACTGTGGGGGCTCTTCTTGACTCTGAACTGAGAGAAGCTCTTTGTGCTCACTCTCTTTTGTCACAGAGGGATGGCCATGTGCCTTAAACACAAGGTAGTCCCCATTCAATTGGAGGACTAATTCACCTCTGTTGACATCTATCACAGCTCCTGCTGTGGCTAGGAAAGGTCTTCCAAGGATGATGCATTCATCCTCTTCCTTCCTAGTGTCTAAGATTATGAAATCAGCAGGGATGTAAAGGCCTTCAACCTTTACTAACACGTCCTCTACTATTCCATAAGCTTATCTCAATGACTTGTCTGCCAATTGTAATGAGAACAAGGTAGGTTGTACCTCAATGATCCCCAGCTTCTCCATTACAGAGAGTGGCATAAGATTTATCCCTGACCCCAGATCACATAGAGCTTTTTCAAAGGTCATGGTGCCTATGGTACAAGGTATTAAGAACATGCCAGGATCTTGTCTCTTTTGAGGTAAAATTTGCTGAATCCAGGTATCTAGTTCATTAATGAGCAAGAAAGGTTCACTTTCCCAAGTCTCATTACCAAACAACTTGGCATTCAGCTTCATGATAGCTCCTAAATATTGAGTAACTTGCTCTGCAGTCACATCTTCATCCTCCTCAGAGGAAGAATAGTCTTCAGAGCTTATGAACGGCAGAAGGAGATTTAATGGAATCTTTATGGTCTCTGTATGAGCCTCAGATTCCTTTGGATCCTTAATAGGAAACTCCCTCTTGCTTGAGAGACGTCCCAGGAGGTCTTCCTCACTAGAATTTTCGTCCTTCTCCTCCCTTGTGCATTCGGCCATATTGATCACATCAATGGCCTTGCACTCTCCTTTTGGATTCTCTTCTGTATTGCTTGGGAGAATACTGGGAGGAGTTTCAATGACTTTCTTACTCAGCTGGCCCACTTGTGCCTCCAGATTTCTGATGGAGGATCTTGTTTCACTCATGAAACTGAAAGTGGCTTTTGATAGATCAGAGACTAGATTGGATAAATTAGAAGTGCTCTGTTCAGAATTCTCTGTCTGTTGCTGAGAAGATGATGGAAAAGGCTTGCTATTGCTCAGCCTATTGCGTCCACCATTGTTAAAGCCTTGTTGAGGCTTTTGTTGATCCTTCCATGAGAAATTTGGGTGATTTCTCCATGATGAATTATAGGTGTTTCTATAAGGTTCACCCATGTAATTTACCTCTGCTATTGCAGGATTTTCAGGATCATAAGCTTCTTCAGAAGCTGCCTCTTTAGTACTGTTGGATGCATTTTGCCATCCATTCAGACTTTGAGAGATCATGTTGACTTGCTGAGTCAACACTTTGTTCTGAGCCAATATGGCATTCAGAGCATCAATTTTAAGAACTCCCTTCCTCTGAGGCGTCCCATTATTCACGGAATTCCTCTCATAAGTGTACATGAATTGGTTATTTGCAACCATGTCAATGAGTTCTTGAGCTTCTGCAGGTGTTTTCTTTAGGTGGATGGATCCACCTACAGAATGGTCCAATGACATTTTTGAAAACTCAAATAGACCATAATAGAATATATCTAATATGGTCCATTCTGAAAACATGTCAGATGGACACCTTTTGGTCAACTGCTTGTATCTTTCCCAAGCTTCATAGAGGGATTCACCATCTTTTTGTTTGAAGGTCTGAACATCCACTCTAAGCTTGCTCAGCTTTTGAGGAGGAAAGAATTTATCCAAGAAGGCCGTGACCAGCTTCTCCCAGGAGTCCAGGCTATCCTTAGGTTATGAATCCAACCATATTCTAGCTCTGTCTCTTACAGCAAAAGGGAAAAGCATGAGTCTGTAGACTTCAGGATCAACTCCATTCGTCTTAACAGTCTCACAAATCTGTAAAAACTCAGTTAAAAACTAGTAAGGATCTTCAGATGGAAGTCCATAAAACTTGCAGTTCTGTTGCATTAAAGCAACTAGTTGAGGCTTAAGCTCAAAATTATTGGCTCCAATGGCAGGAATGGAGATACTTCTTCCATCAAATTTGGACGTGGGTTTGGTAAAGTCATCAAGAATCCTTCTTGCATTATCATTATTGGGTTCGGCTGCCATCTCCTTCTCTTGTTCGAAAATTTCTGAAAGGTTACTTCTGGATTTTTGTAATTTAGCTTCTCTTAGTTTCCTCTTCAAAGTCCTTTCAGGTTCAGGATCAGCTTCAACAAGAGTGCTTTTGTCCTTGTTCCTGCTCATATGAAAGAGAAGAAAACAAGAAAAGAAAAAGGAATCCTCTATGTCACAGTATAGAGATTCCTTTATGTTAGTAGAAAAAGAAAGGGGAGAAGAGTGAAGAAGAGTGGGTTCGGATATTTAGATGAAGAGAGGTGAAGAGAAGTGTTAGTAATTAAATAATTAAATAGAATAAGAGAGAAGAGATAGAAAATTCGAAAATAATTTTAAAAAGGGGGTAGTAATTTTCAAAAATTAGAGATAAGATAAGATTAAAATTAAAATTTAAAACAAAAAAAGAATTTTTGAAAAAGAGATGAGATGTTTTCGAAAATTAGAGAGGAAAAAGTAGTTAGGTGGTTTTGAAAAAGATAAGAAACAAACAAAAAGTCAAATAATTAGTTGAAAAAGATATTAAAATCAAATTTGAAAAGATTAGAAGATAAGAAGTTAGATAAGATATTTTTAAATCAAAATTTGAAAAAAGATAAAATTTTGAAAAAGATATGATAAAAAGATAAGATAAAAAGATAAGATAGAAAAAAAATATGATTGAAAAAGATTTTAATTTTAAAATTAAAATTTAATTACTTCACTAACAAGAAACTACAAGATAAGATTCTAGAATTTAAAGATTGAACCTTTCTTAACAAGAAAGTAACAAACTTCAAATTTTTGAACCAATCACATTAATTGTTCGTGAATTTTCAAAAATTTGATATAAAGATAAGAAAATGATTTTGAAAATATTTTGAAAAAGATTTTTTTTTTAATTTTCGAAAAAAAAAGGAAAAAAACTTGGAAAAGATATGATTTTTGAAAAAGATTTTGAAAAGATAAGATTTTTAAAAATTGAAAATTTGACTTGACTTGTAAGAAACAACTAATTTTGAAAATTTTTGACTAAGTCAACTCAAATTTTCAAAATTTTGAGAGAAAAAAGGAAAAGATTTTTTATTTTTTTTATTTTTAAATTTTTAATGATGAGAGAGAAAAACAACAAAAATACTCAATGCATGAAATTTTTAGATCAAAATAATGAATGCATGCAAGAATGCTATGAATGTCAAGATGAACACCAAGAACACTTTGAAGATCATGATGAACATCAAGAACATAATTTTGAAAAATTTTTGATGCAAGGAAAATATGCAAGATAAATCTGTAATGCATGGACTCTAATAAACAAAAAATGCATATGAAAAATAACAAACAACACAAAACAAGAAAACATCAAGATCAAACAAGAAGACTTACCAAGAACAACTTGAAGATCATGAAGAACACTTTGAATGCATGGAATTTTCGAAAATATGCTAGAAAAAATTTTTTAAGCATGCAATTGACACCAAACTTAAAAATTGACCCAAGACTCAAACAAGAAACACAAAATATTTTTGGTTTTTATGATTTTCTAATTTTTTTGTATTTTTATTAATTCTTTTTCGAAAATATTCTTTAGACAAATGAAAATAAGAGAAAAATTTTGAAAACTTTTTGAAAAGAAAATTACCTAATCTGAGCAACAGGATGAACCGTTAGTTGTCCAAACTCGAACAATCCCCGGCAACGGCGCCAAAAACTTGGTGGACGAAAATGTGATCCTCAAAATTAGTCTCTTTGTACTTGTATGAAATTTAAATATTGGCTCTATCAAAAATACCCCAAAGAGATCATGGTATCATGATTTGGGATCTTAATAATCCCTGGTAATGGCACGTGCGATCACAACTCCGTTCAACTTAACCAGCAAGTGTACTGGGTCATCCAAGTAATACCTTACGTGAGTAAGGGTCGATCCCACAGAGATTGTTGGTATGAAGCAAGCTATGGTCACCTTGTAAATCTCAGTTAGGCAGATTAAATGGTTTATGATAAGTTCGAAAATAAATAATAAATAGAAAATAAAATAGTAAATAGTTACTTATATAATTCCATGGTGGGAATTTCAGGTAGGCATATGGAGATGCTGTGCTCCTCTCGAATCTCTACTTTCTTATTACATTCATCCAATCCTTCTTACTCCTTTCCATGGCAAGCTGTATGTAGGGCATCACCGTTGTCAATGGCTACATCCCATCCTCTCAGTGAAAATGGTCCTATGCTCTGTCACAGCACGGCTAATCATCTGTCGGTTCTCAATCAGGTTGGAATAGAATCCCTTGATTCTTTTGCGTCTGTCACTAACGCGCAGCCTTCAGGAGTTTGAAGCTCGTCACAGTCATTCAATACCAGAATCCTACTCGGAATACCACAGACAAGGTTAGACTTTCTGGATTCCCGGAATCCTACTCGGAATACCACAGACAAGGTTAGACTTTCCGGATTCCCATGAATGCTGCCATCTATCTAGCTTATACCACGAAGATTCTGTTGGGGAATCTAAGAGATATGCGCCCGGCCTAAAGTAGAACGGAAGTGGTTGTCAGTCACGCGCGTTCATAGGTGAGAATGATGATGAGTGTCACGGATTATCACATTCATCAAGTTGAAGTGCAACGTATATCTTGGAATAAGAATAAAAGAGAATTGAATAGAAAATAATAGTAATTGTATTGAAACTTGAGGTACAGCGGAGCTCCACACCCTTAATCTATGGTGTGTAGAAACTCCACCGTTGAAAGTACATAAGTGAAAGGTTCAGCCATGGCCGAATGGCCAGCCCCCATGATCTGAGAACTAATCGTCCCAAGATGTCTAATACACTAGTAAAAAGTTCTATTTATAATAAACTAGCTACTAGGGTTTACATGAGTAAGTAATTGATGCATAAATCCACTTCCGGGGCCCACTTGGTGTATGCTTGGGCTGAGCTTGATCTTTCTACGAGCTGAGGCTTTTCTTGGAGTTGAACGCCGAGTTATAGCGTGTTTCTGGCGTTCAACTCCGGGTTGTGACGTGTTTCTGGCGTTTGACTCCAGACAGCAGCATGTACTTGGCGTTGAGCTCCACTTTACATCGTCAATTCCCGAATAAAGTATGGACTATTATATATTGCTGGAAAGCTCTGGATGTCTACTTTCCAACGCCGTTGAGAGCGCGCCATTTGGAGTTCTGTAGCTCCAGAAAATTTATTTTGAGTGCAAGAAGGTCAGATTCCAACAGCATCAGCAGTCCTTTTGTCAGCCTTTTTCAGAGTTTTGCTCAAGTCCCTCAATTTCAGCCAGAAATTACCTGAAGTCACAGAAAAACACACAAACTCATAGTAAAGTCCAGAAATGTGAATTTTACATAAAAACTAATGAAAAAATCCCTAAAAGTAGCTTGAACTTACTAAAAACTACCTAAAAACAATGCCAAAAAGCGTATAAATTATCCGCTCATCAACAGTACACCTCAAATGGCTCATTCGGCTCAGGTAACACTAATACAGGTGCAGTGGTCAATTTTTTCTTCAATGTCTGAAAGCTCTCCTCGCACTCAGGAGTCCAAACAAATGGAGTGTCTTTGCGGGTTAACTTTGTCATTGGCAAAGCTATATGTGAAAAGCCCTTGATAAACCTTTGGTAATAGCCAGCTAAGCCCAGAAAACTCCTTATCTCTGTTACGGTTGTTGGTTGCTTCCAATCCATCACAGCCTCCACCTTAGTTGGATCTATGGCTATTCCCTTCTTACTCACCACGTGACCCAAAAACTTCACCTCACTCTTCCAAAACTCACACTTAGAGAGTTTTGCATAGAGTTTCTTCTCCTTTAGAATCTGCAACACGGTCCTCAAGTGTTCTGCATGCTCTTCTTCAGTCTTGGAATAAATCAGTATGTCGTCGATGAAGACAACAACGAATTTATCCAAAAACGGACGGAAAACTCTATTCATGTAATCCATGAATACCGCAGGAGCGTTCGTCAACCCAAAGGACATTACAGTGTACTCGTAATGACCATAACGAGTCCTGAAAGCGGTCTTAGGGATATCCTCACCCCTCACCCTTATCTGGTGATAGCCGGATCACAAATCGATCTTGGAGAAAACCCAAGCTCCTTGCAACTGATCCATGAGATCATCAACTCTCGGCAATGGGTACTTATTCTTTATTGTAACCTTGTTCAACTGCCTGTAATCCACACAGAGCCGCATACTCCCATCTTTCTTCTTTACCAGTAGCACTGGAGCACCCCATGGAGAGACACTTGGTCGGATAAAATTTTTACCCAACAAATCCTCTAACTGAGACTTTAGCTCGTTCATCTCTAACGGTGACATCCTATAAGGAGCGCTAGAGATTGGTCCCGCCCCGGGCACCAACTCAATAGCAAACTCAACCTCTCGGTTAGGTGGAAACTCATCAACATCATCGGGAAACACTTCCGGAAACTCACACACAACCGGAATCTGCTCCAACCTTTGATCATCCCCCGAAACACCCACGGTTAACAACAGGATACCCTGACATTCGATTCCAGAACAGTTCACCATCATCGAATTCAAGTAATAATTATTTACCACGACCGGTCCTTCTGTATCTTCCGGCATAAAGTACACCGACTTTGTAGAACAATCAAGCAGGACATGGTTCTTAGATAACCAGTCCAATCCCAAGATAAGATCAAGACCGATCATCGGCAAGCAGACTAAATTATGAACAAAATCACGCTGCTTGAACCTAAAGGAAACTTCCGGGCATCCTAGCCTAGTTACCGTGGCTTCATGGTTAGCATTGTACACTCTTAGATCATAACCTAAGGTTACGATCTTCAATCCTAACTCATGGACTTTCTCAAGTGCAATGAATGAATGCGATGCTCTCGAATCAAATAAAGCATTTAAAGTTTGACCAGCCATTTCACAGTTACCTCGAATGAGTGTCTCGGATCCCACGACACCTATAGCTGAGGTGGTGAACATCCGACCAGTCTGTTGTGCTTTCTCAGCACCTTATTTCTGCTTCTCTGGACAGTTTGGGACCTTATGTCCCGCCTTACTATAGTAATAGCACAGACCCCATCCGGCCATACACGGGGCTCCCGGATGGTGACTTCCACACCTAGCACAAGCTTGCTCATTCTGTGGTTGCTTCCTAAACCTTTTCCCTTGGGAGTTGTTGTTGTTGGGCCTCCTGAAAGAACTTCTCCACTTGAAAGGCGGACCTCTAGGTGCAAAGCTCTTCCCTCGGTTCTGTGGGAATGGTCCCTTGTGACTTCCTCTCTCAGCGGCTGCCTTCTTCACATACTCCTCAGCAACCCTACACTTGTTTACCATCACAGAGAAAGTTTGGACCTCTATTGGTCCCTGAGCTCTATTTCTATTGTTGCCATGATTGTTTATCCGTTGTCCAAGAGCTTCAGCAGTGGCTTGCATCGCAGCAGCCATGTTTTCCAACATAGTCATAAGGTTCACCAGGTCATTAGGGTTAACCTCCGATGCACGAGCATTAGTACGACCTCTACCACGGCCTCTACCACGGCCTCTACCGTGTCCACGAGGTGCCATCTGGTTCCTATACACACCAAACAATCGATATTAAGTTTATCAGTCTCAATATCGGAAGTTTAGTGCTTCAAGTCCCAAATGCATGCTCATGAACGTTTATGCCAATTATATTAAGTAGATATACTAATAGCACATAACACACATACAGATAATGCACAGAAGCATAGTCAGTCCATCCCTCAGGCTCTAAAGGAACGAATTGCTCTGATACCATAATGTAACACCCTACCATACAGAGTCTTATGCTTAAGTCATAATTTAGAGATGGCAAGGTATTACGACCTCTAAAATAAAAAATTTAGTACATATAGTTGTATGAATGATTGATTATAACTAGGAGCCTTTATAGAAAAAAGGGGTAAACAAAAATAGCAACTTGAAAGCGCAACACTCTAATCGATAACATAACGAACAAGGATAAACCAACGCGCGATAATATATATACAAGGGAGTGTCAAAGACAGGAATATCAAGACTCAAAATCCGGCTGCGAAGATAACCGGTTCGAGCATAGCAATATATACATATGATAAAATAAGAAAAACCCCAAGGAAACCCAAAGGGACACAAATACAGAAACCTATTCTCCAAAATCTCCCATAAGAGGAGTCATCACAGTGTGTATTATTTAATGGAGATAAAAGTATCTAAGCAAAACATATAAACCAAAACATAGTCCCGAGAACAAAGGATCTTTGCAAATCTAGCAGTCTCCAGCAGGCCTCAGCGAGAAACCTCACGTTCTGCATCTGAAAACCACAAAATCCGCATGGGTGAGAACCAGAGGTCCCCAGCATGGTAACAGCTTCCACATATATAATACATAATAATAGAGGAAAGCCGAAGGCAATCCTAGAACTTCCTCCAAATAATTCAAAGCTTATAAACAAGCTAAACCATATGTGGCGACTGACTAAAGATTCTTCAGTCTAACTAATACTTCCCTTTCCAACTCCTTCACACCTCCCAACCACCAGCAGGAGTATAATGTAGCAAACACAGTTATAGCAAACAAGAAATATACAAATAGGAACAAATAAGGCATTTAGACAATTAGCAAGTAATACGCAGTCAAATAGGCAATCTCAAACAATTCGTATAGTATGCATATGATGAATGCCTGTCCTTAGTGGCTGATGATATCATCTGTCGGTTATAGAGCCAACCCGACAAGTCCTGGCAGCTAACCATTGGACTGTCCCTCTGTCGTGTCTCCCCAACTCGAGTTATACTCAATATAAACTTGATCATAATCATGATCCATATCCATCACCTTCACTGGTGAATATTTATGGGGGTGAGCTCATCCGGGGCTTTCACAGTGCCCGGCCACCCTGACGACATAGGGTCAAAAGAGCTTCAAGTCTCAACCTGGAGCACGTGGTGGCGAGCCACTGCTTTCTCCCAGGGAAACTCTCATCTCCGATAATGGAAGTGCAACATTCACAATTCATTCAACATCATATATATGCATTTATTCTTAGCCATAATCATGGCTCTGCCGTAACACGGCAATAATCCAGCCATCCGGCTCACGGTTAAATCCATAACCAGCCACCCGGCTCACGGTTAAATCTATAACCAGCCGTTTCATTATCAATCACAGCCTTTCGGCCCATGGCATAACAAGCACTTCCACCACCATCCTCCGCCTCTCACATAATCATGCTTGATCCTCATTGATCATTCATTTTTCCTTGCTTCACTCGCAAGTTACCACATTCACTAGCTCCTTTTCTAATAGTTAGGCATATCATAATGATTTAAGACATAAGTGGTGAGATCGGAGGCTTAGAAGTATGAGATTTGGCTTTTAAAACTCCAAAATTAACTTTGGGATGAAAACAAGGCCACGCGTACGCGCACAACTCATCGACGCGTATGCGTCATGCACGCTAACGCGTGGATTGAAAAATAGCCAAACGACACGCACGCGTCAACCACGCGTACGCGTGGGTACTCTCGTGCCCCAGGCACAAAACTGGCACAGTTCTGGCATAACTCTCTGGAAAATGGCTGGGCATTGGGTGCAGCACATCGGCGCGCCCCCGCACATCACGCGCACGTGTGGATGGCACTTTCGAGAAGAACGGCGCGTACGCGCCAAGTGCGCCTACGCGCGGGGGGTCATTCAGCTAAAAATTTTCTAAGTTAAAACTGCAGAATTCACAGATTCAACCCCCAATCTTCCGACGGACATAACTTCCTCATTTTAAATCGTTTCTCACCCGTTCTTCAAACGGCATGGACATCCCGGATCCAATTTCATTTCTAAACAGATTTGGCACAAAACAGAGATCCGTAGTCCAAGTTATGTCTCGTCAAAGTATGCCCAAAAACCATGTTTTTCATACAAAACCACAAAGTGCCATTTTCAAAACAAGCCATTTTCAACTCTTTTCAAAATCAATCAAAACATGCCAATTTCATCCCTTTTCTTTGAAATCAATCAAAATATATCAAATTCAACATCAAGCCTCCTCAACTCACATATTGACACATTATCTTAATTTACCAGAATCATTATCCCATCATTCCAACCCACTTCACCCAAGTGGTTCAAACCCAAACACATTGACATATCATATACTCTTCCTCATGCCAATTTTCAACAACACCAATTCTAATAAATCATTATTGTACACAATCAATATCATACTCACCATCAACATGGTTCAACCCACAATTCAACCATAACCAATCATCAAGCATATATCACAACATGCATATTTCTCATACATCATACCACCAAGGCATCAATAATCACCATCACATATATGACCACATCATATATCTCAATCATTCAACAATATCAACCATTCAATGCCTATCTTAGAGCCTCTAGCCTAAGTATTTCCTACCACATTACATATTAGATACGGGAAACCGAAACCATACCTTAGCCGAATTCCCAAGCTCAACCGGAGCACTTCCAAACCACTTTTTCTCAAGCTTTCAAGGCCTTAATACCTCCAAGAACAGATTTTTCACCACCAAACCCTTTCCAAGCTTTCCAAAATCACCAATCAAGCTCCAATATTCATACATACACAACCTAAACCACAATCATCATACCCATACACAACATCTCAATACCCAAATATCATAGAACAACAAATTACACTAGGGTTGAGAATCTTACCACACCCAAGGTCCAAGGAGACAAGATTAACCTTTTCCTTCAAGAGAGTTGGGTCCTATAACATCAAAGAGTCCAAAATCTCAACATTTTTTGCCCATAAAACTCGAAAACAAGGCTGGAATTTCGAAGAGCAAAACCTGGCTTACTTCAAGATTGATTGTATGGGTTTTGTAGAGCTCTCCGCGATGAATGCGTAGCCGCAAACAGAGCGGCAATCGGAGCTCTAGATCAAAAGTTATGGTGGTTTGAAGATCAAGTGAGAGAAAGAACTTGAGAGAGAGTTCTCCCCTCCATGGCCTCCATTTCAGCGTTTTTGAGTGATAAGTGAGGAGAGAGAGTGCTGAAAACTAGGGTTTTGATTTAGTTATGTTGGGCCAAGGGCCCACTTTGGGTCCGGTTGGCCCGGTTTGGGCCGTTCGGTCCAATCTTGGTCCGAATTCTATAAAATTGGTACCGAAATTCTCGTCTCAATCTCCTCTATCACATTTAGCCATAAAAATCACATTTTAGTCTTTCTAGAATAAATTCTCATTTATAGTTTAATTAGTCGTTAATTAACCGGGTTTTACAGCATTAGTTAGCATCAGTTCATTTATGCATCAAGTTAGTATTAGTTCATTTGTGCATCATTGACGTTAGGATTTTTGTTAGTAAAGAATTTTACAAAAATAGTCGCGTTGTAAGTATAGCTTCTAAACTAACAGAAAACCCCTTCGTACAAACGTTTGGTTGTTACAAGTAACAAACCCAATAAATTTATAAACCGAAGTATTCAAATCTCGGGTCGTCTTCTCAAGGAATTGCAGGGAAGTATGATTTATTATTGGTTATGGAAAAAACAGTGTTTGGGTTTGAAAAAGATTTTAAGCAAGAGAAATAGATTGCAAGAATTAATAAATTAATAATTAATAAAACTCTTGGCAAGGTATGAAAACTGGAAGTTCTATCCCAGTTATCCTTATCAATTGTGATGAGAATTTGATTCTTCTCCCACTAAGTTAACCTCTAACTATGAAGGTAAGTCAAGTGGATGGAATAAGTTTGGTTCCTCAGATCCTAGTCTTTCTTTGGGAAAGGCTAGAGTTAGTGGAACTCGAATTAATTCTTGAAGAATTCCAATTTTCGGTCAACAATGAGTTTGATAACTCAAGAGTCACCAATTAATTAACCAAAGCCAAAAGGTAGAAAAATCTAAATTATTTATATCATAAATAAGAGAAACAAATCATAGATCTGAAAATACCTCAAATAATATTTATTAAGAAAATCATAACATGAATGTCATTAAGCCAAATTGGCAACATATATAATTAAAAATAAGAGAAGTCAAAATAAAGGAATATTAAAATAAGTTGAAATAATAATAAATCCTAAATCCTTTAAGAGGAATTCTAATCCTAAATCCTAAGAGAGAGGAGAGAGCCTCTCTCTCTAAAAATTACATCTAAAACTAAAAATTATGAGTTATGAAAGCCTGATTATGAATGGATGCATTCCCCCCACTTTATAGCCTCTAATCTGTGTTCTCTGGGCCGAAAACTGGGTCAGAAACAGCCCAGAAATCGCTGATTGTGAAATATGGTCCGTACAGGTCGCGGCAAAGTGACGCGGAGGCGTCATCCACGTGTTTGCATGGAATGAGATTCGCAGATGCAACGCGTCCGTGTAGAGCGCGCGTTCGTGTCACTTATCTGTACGGCCACTATGGTGAATTATATATCAAATCGAAGCCCCGGACGTTAGCTTTCCAATGCAAATGGAACCGCATCATTTGGACCTCTGTAGCTCAAGTTATGGTCGTTTTAGTGCGAGAGGGTCAGGCTGACAGCTTTTCAGTTCCTTCAACTTCTTGTATTCCTTCCACTTTTGCATGCTTCCTTTCCATCCTCTAAGTCATTCCTGCCCTGTAATTCCTGAAATTACTTAACACACATATCAAGGCATCTAATGGTAATAATAGATGATTAAATAAAAGAAAATAAAAACCAAAGAAGCATGTTTTCAATCATAGAACAAATTCTGGGAAGAAATTGTAAAACATGCAAATCATATGAATAAATGTATGAAAGATTGATAAAATCCACTCAATTAAGCACAAGATAAACCATAAAATAGTGGTTTATCAACCTCCCCACACTTAAACATTAGCATGTCCTCATGCTAAGCTCAAGAGAAGCTATAAAGAAGTGAAGAGGAATGATAGAGAGTATGCAATGCAACCTATCTATGTGAATGCAACTACATACAAAATGTTTCTACCTACTTGGTTAAAAGTGAATAAGTTCTCCAAGACAAACATGAATCAAATTCTACTAATTCAAATTACACAATAAAAGACAAGTAAACTTGTAAGAAGACAGCTCATGAAAGCAGGGAACATAGAATCAAGCATTGAACCCTCATTGGTAGTGTATATCACTCTAGTCTCTCAAGTGTATAGGGTACTTCACTCTAATCTTCTCTAATCATGCTTTCTAAACCTTGTTCTTCAACTAACCAATCAACAAATATTTAGTATACCAATGCAAACATCATGAGGTCTTTTCAAGGTTGTAATGGGGATGAGGTAAAGGTGAGGATGTATATATAAGGCTAAGTGAGCTAACAAAGTGAATCCTTGATTAGTCTAAAATCTCACCTAACATATACATACTTTATATAATTTCAAAGTTCTTTACCTAACTACCCAAATTTTCCCACTTTTGTATTACATGCTCATGTATCAAACTTATTTTTGAATTTGGTCCCATGTGCATTGATTCTTTTTATTTTGCATTCGGGGTAATATATATTTTTTTGTATCCCCTTATTTAATTACTTAATAATAATTTTTTTTTGTGTCAATACACATGGTAATTTAATTATTTTGATTTCATGTGAGCATGCTTCCCAAATTTTCAAATAACTTATTCAATTTAATTTCTCTTTTTTTCCTATCATCCCATGTTCCTATAAAATTCTCCACACTTAAATTATACACAATATCTATCTTAAGCTAACCAAGGATTCAACTTGGGATTTTTAATTTGTTTTTCTGCTTAAGGCTAGTAATGTGGTTATAAAACAAAAGGGGATTAACAAGCTCAAGGTGGCTGACAAGGGTAACATAAAAGGGTAGGCTTTATTTGGGATAAGTGAGTCAATAATCAAACATGGCCTCAATCATATGCAAGCATGTAAATATACTAAACAATGGACATATAGACTGAAACAAAGTAAAGATTGCAATCATAGAGAAGAAAACACACAAGAATAAAATATTATGGTTAAATAATGTAACCATGCAATTAAGCTCAAAATCTCACAGGTTGTGTGTTCTTTGGCTCAAAAACCATGTTCCAAATACAACTTCAAAACAAGTTTAACACAAATTTTCAATTTAAATTAGTGAAATACTATAAAAATTTCTTGAAAAAGAAAATATTACTTCAACCAAGTAGTGACTAAATGCATAAAATCAAACAAACATGCAATCAAATATGCAAATGCAGCAATTAACAAATTAACATTGGTGTTGAAAAAAAGAAGTAACTAACCCACGGAGATCGGTATCGACCTCCCCACACTTAAAGATTGCACCGTCCTCGGTGCATGCTAAGATGTACAGGTGGATGGGTGGCTCCGCAGCTAGTGCTCTTTTTGTTCATTTCCTTGCCAGTGGTATGGGAGTAGCTTTCTCTTTACCTTTCTTGGTGGCCATCCTGAAAGGAAACGAGGAAAGACATTAGCATTCAAGGGTTGTGGCAAGAAAAAGAATAGGAAAGGTGTTAATCAATGCACAGGTATGGATAATGATGTGAACGCATGGTCATGACTACATGTGGCAAATCAACAACGGAAATATAGCAAGTGCATGTGAGAAAAGTTGAATGCAAGGTGTTTATTGGCATGCTGGCAAAGGGCATGAGTAGCATAGGTCAAGCATTCAATATCTAAATTAGATTACCAAGTCTCTCAAATTAATAATATGTTTGTAAAAACAATTATATTTAAATAATAAAATAGAGAAGGGGTTATGTGAAAAGCAGGCATTTAGAGTAGTAGATTTAAAAGAAATCCAAGAATAGTGCAAAAATGCCATATGGGCGTTTTCACAAACACATAGCATGCATGTTAAATAAGGTATGAAAAATATTAATTAGAACATGCAATTAACCCTTATAATAATATATAATTGTTTAAACAAATCCCAAACAATCCATAAGCAACATATAAAAATAATGACCCAAATAAAATTCCAACACCAATGAAGATAATGCAATGAATGAGGGTATGCAAATAAATTGAATGAAATAGAATGGAAGTGAAGAGAGATGAGAAGTGAAATAGATGAAGAAGAAGAAAGTAAGAAAAGGAGGAAGAAAGAAGAAAAGATAGAAGAGATTATGATTAGAGACAAAAAAATAAGATAATTGGCGCTGATCTGGATAAGTTGTGCGGCGCAGGTGACACGGACGCGTGGGGTGACGCGTTCGCGCGGGTGGCGCTATTGTCAAGTGACGCGGCTGCGTGGGGCACGCGGTCGCGTGAGTGAATTTGTGCTACTAGCGCGAGGACAGCCTCGCGGTCGCGCAACTCTCTGTTAGAAATTCATATTGCCAAAATCCTTGGGTGACGCGATCGCGTGAACCTGAATGTGAAAACGGCGCGGACGCATGGGGCACGCGTACGCGTGACAAGGCTTGTGCTTCTAGCATGAGTCCAGCCCAATTCTAGCTCAACTTTCGGCCATACACCCTTTTTACGTCAATTTCAAGGCACGTGTTCACGTGGGTGACGCGGACGCGTGGGAGGCGTTTTTCCGCTGACGCGTCCGCGTCGGTCAAATTGTGCCAAAGGCACACCTCTAGCCACGCTCTCGCGTGACTCTCTGTTCACTTTTCTTTTCTTCCCAACGCACCGATGACGCGGACGCGTCAGCGACATTTTCGCGTCGCATGCGTGCTTTCCCCTTTTTTTTTCTTTTTTTATGCAGTGTGCAGAATGAAAAATGCAATGAATGTTAAGAAAAAATTCCAGGTTCAATCAATATTCAAAAACAAACAAAACATACTAGAATTAAAACTGAAAAAGGACGATCATACCATGGTGGGTTGTCTCCCACCTAGCACTTTTAGTTAAAGTCCTTAAGTTGGACATTTGGTGAGCTCCTTGTCATGGTGGCTTATGCTTAAACTGATCTAGGAATCTCCACCAATGTTTGCAAATTCAATATCCTCCGGGATCCCAAATCTTGTTTCTGCACCCGTCTTCAAGTTGATTATCATGATTCCATCCGGGTGGTTCAGCTTTAGAATTCTCACTGAAGCGTCCAAACAATTTCCTAGACCCATTCAATTGAGCTCTATACCAACCCTTGCAGTTAAACTTAAAGATTCCAACCATAATGAACTTTGCAGGACAATTCTCACCACTGACCATCTTCCTCTTACTCTTAATGCCAAAAAGAGCTCTAAGCTGACCATCCGTCTCTAGTAGCCCATATTCAAGTGGGAAAGTAAAGGATAAGGATAGGAATTTTACCCACTTAAATGTTGTGTTGGACGGTAATGGTCTTGGGAGAGATATTTTTAATGAATTTGCAAGCTCCACTCCCTTGTGCTCTTCTCTGACAACTTTCACCTCTTTGTAAGCTTCTTCAATTTCAACCTCTTCCTCTTGGTAGCTTTCTTCCAATTCAACCTCTTCTTCATTGTTTACCAAGGGCATGGGAGGTTGTGCTTCTTCTTCTTTAAACTCCATCTCTTGATCAACCTCTTCCAAGTCTTCAACCATGACATGCCTTGGAGGTTGTACACCCTCCTCAACAACAAATTCAAACTCCTTAGAAGAGGGTTCTGTGACTTGAGGTTTCCGTGGAGGTTCTGCATCTCCTAAATCTTCAACCACTTCTTCCTCTGCAACTATTATAGCTTCCTCCACTTGTTCCAGTACAAAGTCATGCTCCTTATTGTCCACTGGAGTCTCTAGTGTCTCTTTCATGCTACGTTCTTCATTAGATTGTCCACATGAAGCCATGTGGTTCCTTGAGTGTCCGAATGTCGGGAAGCTAATTGATTTATCGCTTGATTCAATTGATGAAGGGTTGCGTGAAATTGATCCACTATTTTCTTGAGACGATCCGTTGATTCTTGTTTCACTTGGGTATCATAAGTAAGACCATAGTGCTCTTGGATTGATGGATATGGAGATGGTGTATATTGAGGTGGTGGTTCTTGGGAGTAATTAGGGTGGAATTGTGGTGGTTCTATATATGGTTCATTTGGCTCATAAGATGGTTGGTATGGTGGTTGAGGGTTAGGATCATATGAGGGTGTTTGGTGGTAAGGGGCTTGTGAGTATGGTGGTCCAAAGCTATGTTGAGGAGGGGGTTCATAGGCGTATGGTGGTGGTTGTTGATAATCAAAAGAGTGCCCACCATAGCCGTTATCTTGGTATGCATCACATAATGGTTGTTGATAGTCCATTGGAGGTGGTTGTTGCCATGAGGGTTGATCAAATCCTTGTGGCTCCTCCCATCTTTGATACTTCCAACCTTGATGCCTGTTCTCATTGTAATTTGCTCTTCCTGCAACATAATTGTAACCAGAGTCATAGCTAAAGGGGTGAGAGTTCATAGTAGTAAGAGAAAATAAAAACAAAAACTAACAAAAAGAAAATATTTTGAAAAAGATATGATTTTTGAAAAAAATAAGATAAGATTTTGAGAAAAATATGATTTTTGAAAAAAAGATAAGATAAGATTTTTGAAAAAGATATGATTTTTTTATTTTGAAAAAGATTTGAATTTTGAAATTTAAAACTAAGATAAGATAAGATAAAAATTTTAAAATAAAAATTTGAATTTTTTTTTGAAAAATATTTACAACAACCAATAATAAGGCACACGTTTGCAATTCCCCGGCAACGGCGCCATTTTGACGTTAGGATTTTTGCTAGTAAAGAATTTTACAAAAATAGTCGCGTTGTAAGTATAGCTTCTAAACTAACAGAAAACCCCTTCGTACAAACGTTTGGTTGTCACAAGTAACAAACCCAATAAATTTATAAACCGAAGTATTCAAACCTCGGGTCGTCTTCTCAAGGAATTGCAGGGAAGTATGATTTATTATTGGTTATGGAAAAAATAGTGTTTGGGTTTGAAAAAGGTTTTAAGCAAGAGAAATAGATTGCAAGAATTAATAAATTAATAATTAATAAAACTCTTGGCAAGGTATGAAAACTGGAAGTCCTATCCCAGTTATCCTTATCAATTGTGATGAGAATTGGATTCTTCTCCCACTAAGTTAACCTCTAACTATGAAGGTAAGTCAAGTGGATGGAATAAGTTTGGTTCCTCAGATCCTAGTCTTTCCTTGGGAAAGGCTAGAGTTAGTGGAACTCGAATTAATTCTTGAAGAATTTCAATTTTCGGTCAACAATGAGTTTGATAACTCAAGAGTCACCTATTAATTAACCAGAGCCAAAAGGTAGAAAAATCTAAATTATTTATATCATAAATAAGAGAAACAAATCATAGATCTGAAAATACCTCAAATAATATTTATTAAGAAAATCATAACATGAATGTCATTAAGCCAAATTGGCAACATATATAATTAAAAATAAGAGAAGTCAAAATAAAGGAATATTAAACCTGGAGCTCAGAAGAATTATAAGTTGAAATAATAATAAATCCTAAATCCTTTAAGAGGAATTCTAATCCTAAATCCTAAGAGAGAGGAGAGAGCCTCTCTCTCTAAAAACTACATCTAAAACTAAAAATTATGAGTTATGAAAGCCTGATTATGAATGGATGCATTCTCCCACTTTATAGCCTCTAATTTGTGTTCTCTGGGTCGAAAACTGGGTCAGAAACAGTCCAAAAATCGCTGATTGTGAAATCTGGTCCGTACAGGTCGCGGCAAAGTGACGCGGAGGCGTCATCCACGCATTTGCGTGGAATGAGATTCGCAGACGCGACGCGTCCGCGTAGAGCGCGCGTTCGCGTTGCCTATCTATATGACCACTATAGCGAATTATATATCAAATCGAAGCCCCGGACGTTAGCTTTCCAATGCAAATGGAACCGCATCATTTGGACCTCTGTAGCTCAAGTTATGGTCGTTTTAGTGCGAGAGGGTCAGGCTGACAGCTTTTCAGTTCCTTCAACTTCTTGTATTCCTTCCACTTTTGCATGCTTCCTTTCCATCCTCTAAGCCATTCCTGCCTTGTAATTCCTGAAATTACTTAACACACATATCAAGGCATCTAATGGTAATAAGAGAGAATTAAATAAAAGAAAATAAAAGCCAAAAAAGCATGTTTTCAATCATAGAACAAATCTTGGGAAGGAATTGTAAAACATGCAAATCATATGAATAAATGTATGAAAGATTGATAAAATCCACTCAATTAAGCACAAGATAAACCATAAAATAGTGGTTTATCAATCATTCATGTATTAAGTTAGCATTAGTGCATTCGTGTATTATATTAGAACTAGTATTTTTATCCATAATAACATTACGAGAATATTTTTTAAAAAAATTATAGTTCACTTTGTTCTAACAGTATAAATTATGCATGGCACAAAAGATTTATAAAATCAAACTACTTTTACAAAAAAGTTCGTAAGTTGACAAAAGTTTCTGGTTGAGAAGATCAAGATATCTATAGATAAAAAAATTAAATAATAAGATTTTTAGTTATTATTTTTATATGAAAAAGTCTAATTTTTTATTAATAATTAATTTTAACATTCGTTATCTAAAATTTAAAATAATTTAATGTGTATACTTTTATATTTAAAATATTTTAATTGTAAAAAATATCGGATGACATATTTTGATTTGTCAAATTACTAATATAAAATATAATTATATATAGAGTAAAAATAGTAGAGAGAAATAGAAAAATGAAGAGAGGTAGATGAGAGAATTTAGAAAAAGGAGTTTATTAATTTTGAAAAAAAATATTTTCTCTCAATTTTAATAAGAGTGTCATGTGACACATTTGATTATTAAATTAGATAATAATATATGTATATTTCAATTAGATAGTAATATATGATACATATAGAAGCATAGTGAACTAAATTCTCAAGGACCTATTTGTCCTTCGAACTTTATTTGCAAAATGACGTCAAGGACTTATTTGTCCTTCGAACTTTATTCCCCTTTCAGCGTGGCACCGTAACGGACACCTGAACACTGTTTATTTCAGCCACGTCAGCCAGTTCCATTTAGTGTATAAGAGGCAAATAGACAGAAGGTTTAAATTGTCTTCCATTTGTTAAAGTCAGGGACTTTTTTGTATTTAAATTTTGTTAGGAATGATATTTGTCAAAAATTTAAAAAATTAGGGACCTATCCGTTTTTTTCTCTTTATTATATGTCCCAACAACTGAATACTTGGAATGTGTTTTTTCTAGAGCTGCACACGGATTGGATCGGATCGGATATAGCCTAAAATTCTATCCGATCTGCACTGCACTTATCGGATCGAATTGGATACGATATCCGCATTTTTTTAGACCGGATCGGATCGGATCGGATATCGGGTATATCCGCATAATTAAAAAAAAAACTATTTTAAGATTCTATTTGACTGTTTTTACAAAAAAATATTCAGAAAATTCATTTTTTATCTGTTTAAGCCTATTTACTCCTAAAATATTATTAATAATAGTTCTCTTGAATAACAAAAATAAAATAACAACACAAGATTTAAGTTTAATTATTCTAAGTTGAAGTACAACATAAAAAATTAAAAATAAAATATCATAAAATTCATAAAATAACACACTAAAATTCATATCACATTAGGATTTATTTTCTTAAACTATGCTATTTATATGTGATGTGCGGATATGCGGATTTGCGGATCGGATTCGCGGATATCATTGCCGAATTCGCAATCCGATCCTGCTATAGTGCGGATCGGATCCGATTCGATCCGATGGCTCTGCGGATCGAATAATATCCGTAAAATTCAGATCGGATCGGATGCGGATAATTACCGCAGATATGCGAATATTATCCGATTCATATGTGCCACCCTAGTTTTTTCAATTCTTTCGATCTTAGTATCCGGGATGTGAGCGTAAAAAGATAAATTTTTTACACGTTGCACATTTCAAAAAATAAAATATTTAAACAATTTAAATAAAAAATGTGAATATTCACGTTGTATATTAATTTGGTTTTTAAGATTTTGTTGTCTTTAAGATTGAGTTCCAAGTATTATAGCAGTCTCTTGATTTTTTTTGAAAGTGACTTAGAAAATGGAGTGATGAATTGATACTTTTTTGCCACGTTGAACAATGGTGAAACAACATTAATTTTTTGCTTTTAGGTCTAATCAAAGCAGAAGCGATGTTGTTTTGATGATTTGGGGCATGTAAAACGGATTACACACAAATTTTGATTAAGTGTTCATTTTGAATAGGCGCTAAAAACAAACAATATTATTTCACCATTATCTAGTGCGGTAAGAGAGAGCTAACTCATCACTTTGTTTGTTGGGTTACTTTTGAAAAGTGGCTGAGAAATTATTATAGTATTCGAAGTTCAATATCGAAAGAACAATAATGTAATTGAAACTTCAATATTAAATCAGTGCATATCGTGAATCTTAACCATTTTTATGGAGATTTAGTAAAAAATTGAGATTACAGTGTGAATTTAAACTGGAACATGTACACCTCTTAGTTGTAAAGCCAAAATTGATGCTACCCTAGTCGTTCAGAATAAACATATATAACAAAAATAGAAATAGAATTAATGGAAGCAAGCATACATCAAACAGAATAGAGCTCTTTCGAATTGGAATATTCGACATGTAGTAAGGTCGGTTTTTTAAAAAATATATATAGTAAAAATTAATTATATTAGATATATATTAAAATCAATGAGTAACAATAAAAATAAGTTAAATACATATAGATATACATAAATATATAATAATTAATTTTAATTTATAAATAATATTTTTAATTAAAAAAATATTTACGAAAATGCGTAAGGCTCAATTTACCTAGCTACACGAAACAGGTTTTCAGGCCAATCCACACAAGGCGCACGCGAAATGCCAAGCACGCCATGCGAAATGGGCATTTCAGCCATGAGAATAACACACTACTAGTAGAGAAGGATAGAGAGACCTTACTTACCAAAATGAATTGAAGCTTTAAATGTATTCAAATTTAACTGTATTTCAATATTCCCTTGATAGGAACGAAAAAATAACTGCTGTCAGATTTTAAATGTATTCAAATATAAATTATATCTAAGGAAGTTCTCATCTTGTTTAAGTATTTAATTAAAACGATATCTCAAGAAAATTGTATAAATATTAGTTTATGAGAAAGTATAAGTAACTTATATGATGTTTAATATTGTAGAATATATATGAAACACGATGACCAACTTGGTTGACATGAATTGAACACCGTTCCATCAGATAATCCTTCCTAAAAGTAAAAGATTAAAAATGAAGAAATGATAAAGTTAATAAGAGCAACTTTAATGATAGAAGAATTTTGAGTCTTATTTATTGTGTGTCAGTAAAAAGTGAAGACCAATCATTAAAGTAAATCAAAAGTGAGTTCCTTTGTAAAGTTCAAAATAATAGAAGAAGCCATGCTCAGAGGGCAGGGACGGACATAAGGGGGGAGCGAGTGGAGGCCTCGAGTCCCCCAACTTTTTTTAAAAAATTTAATAGTAATAAGTTATTATGTATAATTTAATTTTTTTAAAAAATTATTTAATATTTAGTCTAATATAAATAAAAATTTAGTCTAATTTAAATATTAATAATTTTTAATATATAAAAAGTAAGTAACAATATTAAAAAATTTAAAAAAGATATTATTACTAATATTTTTTAATTAAATAAAAATTTTTAAATTTCATAAAGTGAATTCTTTTTTTTCTTGTGACCGTCTTTTTTTTATTCATTTGGTGTTAATTTTTTTTATTTCAATTTTTTTCTACAACTAAGAGATATTTTTTAATTATGAATATTGTGAAAAATAACTCAGAAACAAAATAAAAGATAAATTTTTTGTTAATTGTCTTTTAATTATATTGAAAAGAAAATTGTTAAAAAATTTGACACAAATTCTATTATCGATGAATTTTATGATACGAAAAAGAATCGATTACTTCGTTAGTAAAAAAGTACACACATATTTTTTGTACCTCAAAATATATTCTCTATCGATATATTTTTGCAATACATCTTATATTATATAATTTTTTTACATAATTTTTAATATTATATGTGTTATTGGCCCTATGATAATATTTCTGGATCCATTCAAAAGGACTTCCTTTTTTTCAAAAAAATAATATTTTATTAATAAAATTAATACTTTATATACCTATGTATTGAGCTGACCATTATATATATATATATATATATATATATATATATATATATATATAGAGTATACTTTATATACATAATACATATTAACGTTATATATATAGTATACCTTACATATATAATTAATTATTATAATAATTAATTAATTAAATAATTATATTTTTATTTAATTAATGATTTATATTATTATATTTAGTTAGTCGTTGCAAAATTAGCCGTTGCAAAATTAGCTGTTAGAAACTAGCCGTTATTATGTTACCGTTATTATTAATAAATTGATATTTTGTTACTCTATAAATACCACTTAGATACACTTCTATTCTCACACTTTCTACTACTCTTCTTCATCTTCTTCCAAATTTACGAAATCAAAGTTCTGCTAATATTATTTTTTGTTCGAAAAAATGGATCCAAAATAAGTCAACTCTTTCTTCAATTACTTACAAAACTTTTCACAAATTCCAAATACCCAACAATCTCAAACATCAAACTCTCAAGTCCCAAATCAAAACTTCACATTACCGAATACATTTCAACATCCAAATCCACAAAATCTTTCTAATTTCTATTTTCAAGCTCCTTATAACAATCAATTTCCTATATTCCAACCGCAAAATCAAAATTCACAAACACCACATTTTCAATTTTCATCCATATTTAACCCCTTTATCGGAAATGTTACTCTAACTTCTTTACCGTTTTCAACTCAATTCAGTGCATCAAGACATAACACATCTGGTGTTGGTGGCTCTTCTAACCCATCCTCTTATACTCCTATACAATTTAGTCCAAATTCGCAATATTCAGATTTTGCCAATCCTCGTGGATTAGATGCTATCGACCTCAACGATGATGATATTGAAGATCAGAGGCAAGATAGTATTTAACACTAGCATTGGGAAGAAGATGAGATGTTGATCAGTGCGTGGTTAAATGTTTCAACTGACCCTATAGTTGGTACCGATCAAAAGGGGAAAACATTTTGGAGTCGAATTCATAGCTACTGTGTAAAATTTTGCTCTGACATGACAAGGGGGATAGTTGCATGTAAGAAACGATGGTATAAGATCAACAAGGCTGTTGCACAATTTGCTGGTTGCTACGATCAAGCTAGTCGAAACATAAGGAGTGGTTCAAACGCTGATGATATAAATGAGTTGGCCTATAAACTTTATTCCACAAATTATGGTCAAAAATTTACTTTTGAGAGGCATTGGAACATGCTTAGGTTGGAGAAAAAATGGAGAAGCCAACTACCTACACAGAGTGGCGGCTCAAAGAGAACCAACGTTAATGCAAGTGGAGCATACTCATCCTCATCAAACCCAGAAACACCGTTGGCTGACAAACCCGGTGTGGACTCTTCCGTTCGCCCACAAGGATCAAAGAAGAGCAAGCGAAAAGGTAAAAAAAAGCACAGATCGATTTCTGAAGATTTTAGCGAAAGAAAATCATCGATTGTCAAAAAATTCTCTCTCATGGAAGATATTAAGAATGTTAGAGAAAAGGAACTAATGGATAGGAAAAAAGAAAGAGAAGAGGAGAATGAACATAGAGCAAAGATTATGGCAATCAAAGAGAAGGAGTTACAAATTCAAGTGGCAATGAAAGAACAAGAATTACAAGCTCAAGCGACAATGAAAGAACAAGAATTACAAACTCAGAGGTATATTAAGAAATGGAGATAAAAGCAAAAGAAAGGGAAATGGAAAGGATAGCCAAGGAAAGGGAAAGGGAGATGGATATGCAAATACTTAATGCTGACACGTCTACAATGAGTGAAAAATGACGAGCTCTTCATGAGATTGCATGTGAGAAAATAATCACCAAGTGGTTTACTTAATGGTTTCTTGTATTCGTAGAGTTATGTAGTATGTTCTTATTTTTATTGCGTATTACTGGTATGTGATATAGTTTGTTTTATTTATTTCTGATGTAAGTTTTTAAATTAGTCAATATTATTGTGCCCTTATTGTTCATGAAAGTGACCATTGCAAAACTAGCCGTTAAGTAGCCGTTGTAAAACTAGCCGTTGCAAAACTAGCCGTTAAGGTACTTATTGCAGACACACTTATAGATAATTAGATCTATGAGTGTTTACTCCAAGATTCAGAAGAAGAAGGTATCAATAGAAGCTCTATCCCAATTACTCGTAGATGGATCAACAGAGATCGAGAAGCAGGACATGATCGCCTTTTTCAAGATTACTTTGCAGATGAATCGGTGTATAATGCTGACATTTTTCGACGGAAATTTCGAATGAGAAGACATGTGTTCCTTCGGATAGTAAATGCTCTCTCAAACGTCTATCCGTATTTCCAACATAGGGTTGATGCAACTGGAAGAAGAGGCTTGTCGCCACTCTAGAAATGTACCGCTGCGATACGGATGTTAGCCTATGGCGTAGGAGCTGATGCTATTGATGATTATGTGCACATAGGCGAAAGCACTACAATTGAATGCTTGAAAAAATTTGTTGAAGGTGTCATTTCGGTGTTCGAGGATGAATACTTGCGTAAACCTAAACCAAATGACGTACAACGCCTGCTACAAATGGCGGAGGGTCGTGGCTTCCCTAGCATGTTGGGTAGCATTGACTGCATGCATTGGCAATGGAAAAATTGTCCAAAGACGTGGAAAGGTATGTACATAAGTGGTTATCGTGGGGTAGCAACCATAGTACTTGAGGTTGTAGCATCTTCAGACCTTTGGATATGGTATGCGTTCTTTGGAGTTTCTGGTTCAAATAACGATATCAACATCTTAGATCGTTCTCCAGTGTTCGATGATATTCTAAATGACCGTACTCCAGAGGTAAATTATACTATTAATGGTAATAATTATACTATGGGATACTATTTAGCAGAAATCACAGAAAAACACACAAACTCAAAGTAAAAGTCCAGAAATGTGAATTTTGCATAAAAACTAATAAAAATATCCCTAAAAGTAGCTAGATCTTACTAAAAACTACCTAAAAATAATGCCAAAAAGCGTATAAATTATCCGCTCATCACAACACCAAACTTAAATTGTTGCTTGTCCCCAAGCAACTGAAAATCAAATAGGATAAAAATAAGATAATATACTATAAATCTCAAAATATCAATGAATATTAGTTCTAATTAGATGAGCGAGACTTGTAGCTTTTTTGCTTCTGAACAGTTTTGGCATCTCACTTTATCCTTAGAAGTTTAGAATGATTGGCATCCATAGGAACTCAGAGTTCAGATAGTGTTATTGATTCTCCTAGTTAAGTATGTTGATTCTTGAATACAGCTACTTTTATGAGTCTTGGCCGTGGCCCTAAGCACTTTGTTTTCCAGTATTACCACGGGATACATAAATGCCACAGACACATGACTGGGTAAACCTTTTCAGATTGTGACTCAGCTTTGCTAAAGTCCCCAGTTAGAGGTTTTTCAGAGCTCTTAAGCACACTCTTTTTGCTTTGGATCACGACTTTAACCACTCAGTCTCAAGCTTTTTACTTGGACCTTCATGACACAAGCATATGGTTAGGGACAGCTTGATTTAGCCGCTTAGGCCTGGATTTTATTTCCTTGGGCCCTCCTATCCACTAATGCTCAAAGCCTTGGATCCTTTTTACCCTTGCCTTTTGGTTTTAAGGGCTATTAGCTTTTTCTGCTTGCTTTTTTTGCCATTTTTTTTCACAAGCTTCTTCTTTTTCACTGCTTTTTCTTGCTTCAAGAATCAATTTCATGATTTTTCAGATTATCAATAACATTTCTCTTTGTTCATCATTCTTTCAAGAGCCAACAATTTTAACATTCATAAACAACAAGATAAAAAATATGCACTGTTTAATCATTCATTTAGAAAACAAAAAGTATTGTCACCACATCAATATAATTAAACTAATTTCAAGGATGAATTCGAAATTCATGTACTTCTTGTTCTTTTGTATTAAAAACATTTTTCATTTAAGAAAGGTGAAGGATTCATGGAATTATTCATAGCCTTAAGACATAGACACTAGACACTAATGATCATGTAATAAAGACACAAACATAGACAAACATGAAGCTCAAAAACAAAAAAAAAAAACAGAGAGATAAGAACAAGAAAGTTAAGGAATGAGTCCACTTTAGTGATGGTGGCACCTTCTTCTTGAAGGACCAATGGTGTCCTTGAGCTCCTCTATGTCTCTTCCTTGCCTTTGTTGCTCCTCCCTTATAGCTCTTTGATCTTCTCTAATCTCATTGAGAATGATGAAGTGTTCTTGGTGTTCCACCCTTAATTAGTTCATGTCATGACTTAATCCTTCTAGAGAAGTGTTGAGTTGTTCCCAATAGTTGTTTGGAGAAAAATGCATCCCTTGAGGCATCTCAGGGATTTCTTGATGATGAGCTTCCTCATGCGTCTCTTAAGATCAATGAATGGGCTCTCTTATTTGCTCTATTCTCTTCTTAGTGATGGGCTTGTCCTCTTCAATGAGGATGTCTCCTTCTATGACAACTCCAGCTAAGTTGCATAAATGGCAAATGACATGAGGAAAAGCTAGCCTTGCCAAGGTGGAGGACTTTTCGGCTACTTTGTAGAGTTCTAGAGAGATGACTTCATGAACTTCTACTTCCTCTTCAATCATGATGCTATGGATCATGATAGCCCGATCCACAGTTACTTCGGATCGGTTGCTAGTGGGGATGATGGAGCGTTGGATGAACTCCAACCATCCTCTAGCCACAGGCTTAAGGTCCAGTCTTCTCAATTGAACCGGCTTGCCTTTTGAGTCTCTTTTCCATTGAGCTCATTCCACACATATGTCCATGAGGACTTGGTCCAACCTTTGATCAAAGTTGACCCTTCTAGTGTAGGGGCGTACGTCTTCTTGCATCATAGGCAAGTTGAACGCCAACCTTACGTTTTCTGGACTGAAATCTAAACATTTTTCCCGAACCATTATAAGCCAATTCTTTGGGTTTGGGTTCATGCTTTGATCATGGTTCCTAGTGATCCATGCATTTGCATAGAACTCTTGAACCATTAAGATTCCGACTTGTTGAATGGGATTAGAGAGAACTTCCCATCCTCTTCTTCTAATCTCTTGTCGGATCTCCAGATATTCGCCCTTTCTAAGCTTAAAAGAGACCTCAGGGATCACCTTTTTCTTGGCCACAACTTCATAGAAGTGGTCTTGATGGGCTTTTGAGATGAATCTCTCCATCTCCCATGACTCAGACGTGGAAGCAATTGCCTTCCCTTTCCTCTTTCTTGAGGTTTCTCTGGCCTTAGGTGCCATCAATGGTTATGGAAAAACAAAAAAGCTATGCTTTTACCACACCAAACTTAGAATGTTGCTCGCCCTCGAGAAAAAGAAGAAAGAATAGAAGAAGAAGAAGAAGAAGATATGGAGGAGAGGGAGAGAGGTTTGGGTTTCGTCCAAGGGGGAGAAGAGAGGGTAGTGTTGTGTGAAAATGAAGACGGATGGAGGGGTTTATATAGTGGAGGGAGAGGGGTTAGGGTTCGGTCATTTAAGGTGGGTTTGTGTGGAAAAGAGATTTTGATTTTGAAGGTAGGTGGGGTTTATGGGGAAGAGTGGATGGATGTGATTGGTGAAGGAGTAATGGGGAAGAGTGATTGAGGTGATTGGTGAAGGGTATAGTGTTATTGGATTGTGTGAAGAAGAGAGAAGTGGGGTAGGTGGGGATCCTGTGGGGTCCACAGATCCTGAGGTGATCTTGTGGGGTCCAAAGATCCTGAGGTGATCCTGTGGGATCCACAGATCTTGAAGTGTCAAGGATTTCTCATCCCTGCATCTTTTAGGTGTGTAAAACACCCTCTGTATGCAATCATCTGGCGTTAAACACCCAAATATAGCCTGTTTCTGGTGTTTAACGCCAGACTGATGCTTGTTTCTAGCGTTAAACGCCCAAATGTAGCCTGTTTCTGGCATTTAACGCCAGCCTGATGCTTATTTCTGGCGTTAAACGCCAACTTGGTGCTTGTTTCTGGCGTTAAATGCCAGACAGATACTTGTTTTTGGCGTTTAAACGCCAGACAGCTCTTCCTCCAGGGTGTGCTTTTTCTTTTGCTATTTTTTATTCTGTTTTTAATTTTTGCAATTGTTTTGTGACTTCACATTATCATAAACCTAATAAAACATAAAAGAACAATAGAAATATAGATAAATAAAAATTGGGTTGCCTCCTAATAAGCACTTCTTTAATGTCAAGAGCTTGACAGTGAGCTCTCATGGAGCTTCACAAATGTTCAGAGCATTGTTGGGACCTCCCAATACCAAACTTAGAGTTTGATTGTGGGGGTTCAACACCAAACTTAGAGTTTGGTTGTGGCCTCCCAACACCAAACTTAGAGTTTAATTGTGGGGGCATTGTTTGACTCTGTATTGAGAGAAGCTTTTCATGCTTCCTCTCCATGGTTACAGAGGAAGATCTTTGAGCTTTAAACACAAGGTAGTCCTCATTTAATTGAAGGACTAGCTCTCCTCTGTCAACATCAATCACAGCTCCTGCTGTGGCTAGGAAGAGTCTTCCAAGGATGATGCATTCATCCTCATCCTTCCCAGTGTCTAGGATTATGAAATCAGCAGGGATGTAAAGGCCTTTAATCTTCACTAACACATCCTCTACCAATCCATAAGCTTATTTTATTGACTTGTCTGCCATCTCTAATGAGATTCTTGCAGCTTGTACCTCAAAGATCCCCAGTTTCTCCATTACAGAGAGTGGCATAAGATTTATACCTGACCCCAGGTCACACAGAGCCTTCTCAAAGGTCATGGTGCCTATGGTACATGGTATTAAAAATTTACCAGGATCTTGTTTCTTTTGAGGTAAAGTTTGTTGGACCCATGTATTTAGTTCACTAATAAGCAAGGGAGGTTCATCTTCCCAAGTCTCATTACCAAACAACGTGGCATTCAGCTTCATGATGGCTTCTAGATATTGAGCAACTTGTTCTTCAGTTATATCTTCATCCTCTTCAGAGGAAGAATAGTTCTCAGAGCTCATGAATGGCAGAAAGAAGTTTAATGGAATCTCTATGGTCTCTATATGAGCTTCAGATTCCTTTAGGTCCTCAATAGGGAACTCATTTCTGTCTGGAGGACATCCCATGAGGTCTTCCTTATTGGAATTCACATCTTCCCCTTCCTCTTTGGATTCGGCCATTTTGATTATATCAATGGCCTTGCACTCTCTTTTTGGATTCTCTTCTGTATTGCTTGGGAGAGTACTACGAGGAGTTTCAGTGATTTTCTTACTCAACTGACCCACTTGTGCCTCCAAGTTTCTAATAGAGGACCTTGTTTCATTCATAAAACTTAAAGTGGCCTTAGATAGATCAGAGACTATGTTTGCTAAGCTAGAGGGGCTTTGCTCAGAATTCTCTGTCTGTTGCTGAGAAGATGATGGAAAAGGCTTGCTATTGCTAAGCCTGTTTCTTCCACCATTATTAAAGCCTTGTTGGGGCTTTTGTTAATCCTTCTATGGGAAATTTGGATGATTTCTCCATGAGGGATTGTAGGTGTTTCCATAGGGTTCACCCATGTAATTCACCTCTGCCATTGCAGGGTTCTCAGGATCATAAGCTTCTTCTTCAGAAGATGCTTCTTTAGTACTGTTGGATGCATTTTGCAATCCATTCGACTCTGAGATATCATATTGACTTGTTGGGTCAATATTTTATTCTGGGCCAGTATGGCATTCAAAGCATCAATTTCAAGAACTCCCTTCTTCTGAGGCATCCCATTACTCACAGGATTCCTCTCAGAGGTGTACATGAATTGGTTATTTGCAACCATGTTAATGAGTTCTTGAGCTTCTGCAGGCGTTTTCTTTAGGTGAATGGATCCACCTGCAGAATGGTCCAGTGACATCTTAGAGAACTCAGATAGACCATCATAGAATATATCTAAAATGGTCCACTCTGAAAACATGTCAGAAGGATACTTTTTAGTCAACTGCTTGTATCTTTCCCAAGCTTTATAGAGGGATTCACCATCTTTTGCCTGAAGGTCTGAACATCCACTCTAAGCTTGCTCAGCTTTTTAGGAGGAAAGAACTTGGCCAAGAAGGCCGTGACCAGCTTATCCCAAGAGTCCAGGCTATCTTTAGGTTGTGAGTCCAACCATGTTCTAGCTTTGTCTCTTATAGTAAAAGGGAAAAGCATGAGCCTATAGACTTCAGGATCTACTCCATTAGTCTTAACAGTATCACAGATCTGCAAGAACTCAGTTAAAAACTGATAAGGATCTTCTGATGGAAGTCCATAAAACTTACAGTTCTGTTGCATTAGAGCAACTAGTTGAGGCTTCAGCTCAAAATTGTTTGCTCCAATGGCAGGGATTGAGATGCTTCTTTCATAAAAATTAGAAGTAAGTGTAGTATAATCACCAAGCATCCTCCTTGCATTATTGTTGTTGTCATTATTTTCGGCTGCCATCTCCTCTTCTTTTTCGAATATTTCTGTAAGGTTTTCTCTGGATTGTTGTATTTTAGCTTCTCTTAGTTTTTTCTTCAGAGTCCTTTCAGGTTTAGGATCTGCTTCAACAAGAATGTTCTTGTCCTTGCTCCTGCTCATATGAAAAAGAAGGGAACAGAAAATAATAATAGGGATCCTCTTTACCACAGTAGAGAGATTCCTTTATGTGAGTAGAAAAAGATAAGAAGAAAATCCGAACACAGGTAGAAGGGAGAAGAGGGTTCGAATTTTGAGTAGAAGAGAAGTGTTAGTAGATAAATAAATAAATAGAAGGAGATGAGAGAGGGAGAGAATTCGAATATTAAAAGAAGAGAGAGGAGAAATATTTTTGTTTTTATTTTATTTATGATGTTAGTTTCGAAAATTAGGAGAAGAAATAGAATAAAATTAAAATTTAAAATAATTAGTTAAATAAAAAAATTTTTGGAAAAGAGGAAGGAATTTTCAAAAATTAGAGAGAGAAAAGTAGTTAGGTGGTTTTGAAAAAGATAAAAAACAAACAAAAAGTCAATCAGTTAGTTGAAAAAGATTTGAATATCAATTTTGAAAAGATAAGGAGTTAGAAAAGATTTTTGAAATTGATTTTGAAAAAAAGATATGATTGAAAAGATATGATTGAGATTTGTTTTGAAAAAGATTTGAAAAGGAAATTAAAAAGATTTGATTTTTAAAATTAAAATTGATTACTTGACTAACAAGAAACTAAAAGATATGATTTTAGAATTTAAAGGTTGAACCTTTCTTAACAAGAAAGTAACAAATTTCAAATTTTTTAATCAATCACATTAATTGTTAGTAAAGTTTTTGAAAATTATGAAATAAAATTAAGAAAAAGATTTTGAAAATCAATTTTAAAAAATTTTTGAAAAGACAAAAGAAAAATGAAAAAGATTTGATTTTTGAAAAAGTTTTGAAAAGATAAGATTTTTTTAAAATTGAAATCTTGACTTGACTAACAAGAAACAACTAATTTTAAAATTTTTTGACTAAGTCAACCCAAAGATTTCGAAATTTATGAGTAAAATGAGGAAAAGATATTTTTTTGATTTTTTTTTGAATTTTTGAATTTTTAATGAGGAGAGAGAAAAACACAAATATGACCCAAAACATGAAAATTTTGGATCAAAACCAATGATGCATGCAAGAACACTTTGAATGTCAAGATGAACACCAAGAACACTTTGAAGATCAAGATGAACATCAAGACATTTTTGAAAAATTTTCAAGAAACGAAAACATACAAGACACCAAACTTAGAAATTTTTCATGTTTAGACACTATGAATGCAAAAATGCATATGAAAAACAACAAAAGACACAAAACAAGAAAATATGAAGATCAAACAAGAAGACTTGTCAAGAACAACTTGAAGATCATGAAGAATGCAATGCATGAATTTTTCGAAAAATGCAAGAATTTTAAAAATATGCAATTGACAACAAACTTAAAAACTGACACTAGACTCAAACAAGAAACACAAAATTATTTTTTTGATTTTATGATTTTATAAAATTTTTTTGGATTTTTTTGAAAATTATATTTTGGAAAAACGAAAACAAAGAAAAATTTTGAAAGCTTTTTGAAAAGAAAATTACCTAATCTGAGCAACAAGATGAACCGTCAGTTGTCCAAACTCAAACAATCCCCGGCAACGGCGCCAAAAACATGGTGCACGAAATTGTGATCTCAATGGCGCCACCAACTTGGTACACACAATTGTAATATCACTCTTCTTCACAACTTTGCACAACTAACCAGCAAGTGCACTGGGTCGTCCAAGTAATAAACCTTACATGAGTAAGGGTCGATCCCACGGAGATTGTTGGTATGAAGCAAGCTATGGTCATCTTGTAAATCTCAGTCAGGCGGATTATAATGGTTATAATGGTTTCCGAAAATATAAAAATAAATAAAGCATAAAATAGAGATAGAGATACTTATGTAATTCTTTGGTGGGAATTTCTGATAATTGCATGAAGATATTATGTTCCTTCTGAATCTCTGCTTTCCTACAGCTTTCATCCAATCATTCTTACTCCTTCCTATGGCAAGATGTATGTAGGGCGTCACCGTTGTCAATGGCTACTTCCTATCCTCTCAGTGAAAATGGTCCAAATGCGCTGTCACAGCACGGCTAATCATCTGTCGGTTCTCGATCATGTCGGAATAAGATCCATTGATCCTTTTGCGTTTGTCACTACGCCCAACACTTGAGAATTTGAAGCTCGTCACAGTCGTTCAATCCCTGAATCCTACTCGGAATACCACAGACAATGTTTAGACTTTTTGGATTCTCAAGAATGCTGCCAATGGATTCTAGCTTATACCACGAAGACTCTGATCTCACAGAATGGGAGGCTCGGTTGTCAGGCGAGGCAACCATGCGTCGTGGGTCAGGAGTCCAAGAGATACACACTCTAGCTTTCGCAGGTAGAACGGAAGTGTTTGTCAGGCACGCGTTCATAAGTGAGAATGGTGATAAGTGTCACGGATCATCACATTCATCAGGTTGAAGTGCAAATGAATATCTTAGAATAAGAATAAGCATGAATTGAATAGAAAACACTAGTAATTGCATTAATACTCGAGGTACAGCAGAGCTCCACACCTTAATCTATGGTGTGTAGAAACTCCACCGTTGAAAATACATAAGAACAATGTCTGGGCAGAAAATCCATTTTGAGTGCAGGGAGGTCAGAATCCAACAGCATCTGTAGTCCTTTTTCAGCCTCCTATCAGATTTTTGCTCAGGTCCCTCAATTTCAGCCAGAAAATACTTGAAATCACAGAAAAACACACAAACTCATAGTAAAAGTCCAGAAATGTGAATTTTTCATAAAAACTAATAAAAACATCCCTAAAAGTAGCTAGATCTTACTAAAAACTACCTAAAAACAATGCCAAAAAGCATATAAATTATCCGCTCATCACTTGCCACCCAAGTAACGTGTCTCTCCTTCTCATGGCTGAGACTATTTCAACCTTTCACCCCTCTCTGTTTTGCTTTTAACCTCGAGTAACTAAATGCAGTTAATTACATATAAGCTCGACATACAAGCGCTGACCAAGCTTCTTCGTTTTCACGCCCGTTATTCATTAAAACCCATCCCTCGACTACAAAAACTTTAGAGACTCTTTTACCATCATAAATTCAGCAAGACTTTGATTTTTTATTTAAGGAAGCTGATGAGCGGATAATTTATACGCTTTTTGGCATTATTTTTAGTATGTTTTTAGTATGATTTAGTTAGTTTTTAGTATATTTTTTATTAGTTTTTAGTTAAATTCACTTTCCTGGACTTTACTATGAGTTTGTGTGTTTTTCTGTGATTTCAGGTATTTTCTGGCTGAAATTGAGGGATCTGAGCAAAAATCTGATTTAGAGGCTGAAAAGGACTGCAGATGTTGTTGGATTCTGACCTCCTTGCACTCGAAGTGGATTTTCTGGAGCTACAGAAGCCCAATTGGTGCGCTCTCAACGGCATTGGAAAGTAGACATCCTGGACTTTCCAGCAATGTATAATAGTCCATACTTTGCCCGAGATTTGATGGCCCAAACTGGCGTTGCAAATCAGCCTCAGAACTTCCAGCTTTTAACGCTGGAACTGGCATAAAACTTGGAGTTAAACGCCCAAACTGGCATGAAAGCTGGCGTTTAACTCCAGAAAAGGTCTCTACACATAAAAGCTTCAATGCTCAGCCCAAGCACACACTAAGTGGACCCAGAAGTGGATTTTTACGTCATTTACTCATTTCTGTATACCCTAGGTTACTAGTTCACTATTAATAGGATCTTTTGACATTGTATCTGTACCTCATGACACTTTACACGTTTCTTTGTATACCTTCCACGGCATGAGTCTCTAAACCCCATGGTTGGGGGTGAGGAGCTCTGCTGTGTCTTGATGGATTAATGCAATTACTACTGTTTCTTATTCAATCATGCTTGCTTCCATTCTAAGATATCACTTGTTCTTAACCCGGATGAATGTGATGATCTGTGACACTCATCATATTCTCAACTATGAATGTGTGCCTGACAACCACCTCCGTTCTACCTTAGATTGAGTAGATATCTCTTGGATTCCTTAATCAGAATCTTCGTGGTATAAGCTAGAACTGATGGCGGCATTCAAGAGAATCTGGAAGGTCTAAACCTTGTCTGTGGTATTCTGAGTAGGATTCAATGATTGAATGACTGTGATGAGCTTCAAACTCCTGAAGGCGGGGCGTTAGTGACAGACGCAAAAGAATCAATGGATTCTATTCCGGCCTGATCGAGAACCGACAGATGGATAGCCGTGCCGTGACAGGGTGCGTTGAACATTTCCACTGAGAGGATGGGAGGTAGCCACTGACATCGGTGAAACCCTACATACAGCTTGCCATGGAAGGAGCTTTGCGTGTTTGATGAAGAAGGCAGTAGGAAAGCAGAGATTCAGAAGATGGAGCATCTCCAAAACCTCAACCTATTCTCCATTACTGCATAACAAGTACTTATTTCATGTTCTTTTGCTTTTCACAATCAACCCTGATAATTTCTGATATCCTGACTAAGATTTACAAGATAACCATAGCTTGCTTCAAGCCACAATCTCCGTGGGATCGACCCTTACTCACGTAAGGTATTACTTGGACGACCCAGTGCACTTACTGGTTAGTTGTGCGGGATTGCAAAAGTGTGATTGGAATTTCGTGCACCAAGTTTTTGGCGCGCGTTGCCGGGGATTGTTCGAGTTTGGAAAACTGACGGCTTATCTTGTTGCTTAGATTAGGACTGTTTTATTTTTGTTGGTTTAGAGTCTTTTAGTTGAGTCTAGTTTCATATTTTAAGTTTGGTGTCAATTGCATGCTTTTGCTTTTCTTTTAATTTTCGATTTTGCATGTCCTTAGTCCCTTTTTGATCCGTGAAAATTCTAAGTTTGGTGTCCTCTTTGTGTTTTTCCCTTAAAAATTTTCGAAAATTAGTGTTTGATTTTCTAAAAATTTTAAGTTTGGTGTCATTTTGTTGTTTTTCTCTTTCCTCTTTTCAAAAATCAAATCTTTTTCATAAAATTTTTTCAATCATATCTTTCTAATTGCTAATCTCGAAATCTTTTTAATTAACTAATTGATTCACTTTTCAATTTGCTTTGATCTCATTTTCTTTTAATTTTCGAATTTTTTTTATTTTCCCTTTTGTTTTTATTTTATTTTTCGGTTAATTCAAAAAAAAAAAACAAAATTATCTATTTGCAATCCATATCAGTTCGCTTTATCCACTATGGACCTAAGTGGGATTGATCAGTCCAGAAGGACTCTCGGGTCATATGCTAACCCCATTACAGCTGCATATGGGAGTAGCATCTGTACACCTCCCATCAAAGCAAGCAGCTTTGAGCTAAATCCTCAACTCATTATCATAGTGCAGCAAAATTGCCAGTATTCCGGTCTTCCACAGGAAGAGCCTACTGAGTTTCTGGCACAGTTCTTACAAATTGCTGACACAGTACATGATAAAGAGGTAGATCAGGATGTCTACAGATTATTACTGTTTCCATTTGCTGTAAAAGATCAAGCTAAAAGGTGGTTGAATAACCAACCTACAGCAAGCATAAAGACATGGAAACAATTATCAGACAAATTCCTGAATCACTTTTACCCTCCAAAGAGGATGACACAGCTAAGGCTGGACATCCAAGGCTTTAAACAAGAGGATAATGAATCCCTTTATAATGCCTGGGAGAGGTATAGAGGTATGCTAAGAAAATGTCCCTCTGAAATGTTTTCAGAATGGGTACAGTTAGACATCTTCTACTATGGGCTTACAGAAAAAGCTCAGATGTCTTTAGACCACTCAGCCGGTGGATCTATCCACATGAGGAAGACAATTGAAGAAGCTCAAGAGCTTATAGACACTGTTGCTAGAAATCAATATTTGTACTCTAGCAATGAGTTCTCTCCAAAAGAGGAAGTCATAACAGTAGTCACTGACCCTAATCCTCAAGAACAGATGATTGAGCTTAATCAACAATTGCTCCTGATGACAGAACAGTTAGCAGAATTTAAAGAGATGCTCCATGAAACTAAAGTTGCTAACAAGAACATAGAACTGCAGTTGAATCAAGCAAAATAGCAAATATCTAAACAGATAACAGAGGAATGTCAAGCAGTTCAACTGAGGAGTGGGAAGACACTGGATAACACTGCTCAAAAGAGCAAAAGGCCAAATAAGGAACAATTGACAGAGGATAACCAACCCACTGTTCAAAATTCCTCTGAGGACAGTAAGAGCCCAGAGAGGAATACTTTTGGCGTTCAAACGCCAGAGAGGGAAGGAAAGCTGGCGTTAAACGCCCATTCCTTGCCCAGTTCTGGCGTTCAAACGCCAGAAAAGGGAGAGAAGTTGGCGTTTAACGCCCAATCTTCACCCATTCCTGGCCTTCAGACGCCAAGGGAGGATCAGACACCTGGGAGTGCTGACATTAATCCCTCTAACAAGGCTTCTTCAACCACTTCTGTAAGGAACAAACCTGCAGCAACTAAGGTTGAAGAATATAAAGCCAAGATGCCTTATCCTCAGAAACTCTGCCAAGCGGAGCAGGATAAGTAATTTGCCCGCTTTGCAGATTATCTAAGGACTCTTGAAATAAAGATTCCGTTTGCAGAGGCACTTGAGCAAATACCTTCTTATGCTAAGTTCATGAAAGAGATCTTAAGTCATAAGAAGGATTGGAGAGAAACTGAAAAAGTATTTCTCACTGAAGAATGCAGTGCAGTCATTCTGAAAAGCTTACCAGAAAAGCTTCAAGATCCAGGAAGCTTTATGATACCATGCACATTAGAAGGCGCTTGCACCAAGACAGCCCTATGTGATCTTGGAGCAAGCATCAATCTAATACCTGGATCCACTATCAGAAAGCTTGGGTTGACTGGAGAAGTCAAACCAACCCGGATATGCCTCCAACTTGCTGATGGCTCCATTAAATACCCATCAGGCATAATAGAGGATATGATTGTTAAAGTTGGACCATTCGCCTTCCCAACTGACTTTGTGGTGCTGGAAATGGAGGAGCACAAGAGTGCAACTCTCATTCTAGGAAGACCTTTCCTAGCAACTGGACGAACTCTCATTGATGTACAGAAAGGGGAAGTGACCTTGAGAGTCAATGAGGATGAGTTCAAGTTGAATGCTGTAAAGGCTATGCAGCATCCAGACACACCAAATGACTGCATGGGCGCTAACATTATTGACTCTCTGGTAGAAGAGATCAATATGACTGAAAGCCTAGAATCAGAGCTTGAGGACATCTTCAAAGATGCTCAACCTGATCAAGAAGAACCAGAGGAAACAAAGGAATTTTCGAAAATTCCTCAGGAGGAGGATAAGCCTCCCAAACCTGAACTCAAACCTCTACCACCATCCCTGAAGTATGCATTTCTGGGAAAGGGTGACACTTTTCCAGTGATTATAAGCTCTGCTTTAAATCCACAGGAAGAGGAAGCACTGATTCAAGTGCTAAGGACACACAAGACAGCTCTTGGGTGGTCCATAAGTGATCTTAAGGGCATTAGCCCAGCTAGATGCATGCACAAGATCCTGTTGGAGGATGATGCCAAACCAGTGGTCCAACCACAAAGGAGGCTAAATCCAGCCATGAAGGAGGTGGTGCAGAAAGAGGTCACTAAATTACTAGAGGCTGGGATTATTTATCCTATTTCTGATAGCCCCTGGGTGAGCCCTGTCCAAGTTGTCCCCAAAAAGGGAGGCATGACAGTGGTTCATAATGAAAAAAATGAATTGGTCCCTACAAGAACAGTCACAGGGTGGCGTATGTGTATTGACTACAGAAGGCTCAATACAGCCACCAGAAAGGATCATTTTTCTTTACCATTCATAGACCAAATGCTAGAAAGACTGGCTGGTCATGATTATTACTGCTTTTTGGATGGCTATTCAGGCTACAACCAAATTGCAGCAGATCCTCAGGACCAAGAGAAAACAGCATTTACTTGCCCTTCTGGCGTGTTTGCCTACAGAAGGATGCCCTTTGGTCTGTGCAATGCACCTGCAACCTTTCAGAGGTGCATGCTCTCTATCTTCTCAGATATGGTAGAGAAATTTCTGGAAGTCTTCATGGATGACTTCTCAGTATATGGAGACTCATTCAGCTCCTGTCTTAATCACCTAGCACTTGTCCTGAAAAGGTGCCAAGAGACTAACCTGGTTTTAAATTGGGAGAAATGTCACTTTATGGTGACTGAGGGAATTGTCCTTGGGCACAAAATTTCAAGCAGGGGAATAGAGGTGGATAAGGCAAAGGTAGAGGTAATTGAAAAATTACCACCACCTGCCAATGTTAAGGCAATCAGAAGCTTTCTGGGGCATGCAGGATTCTATAGAAGGTTCATAAAGGATTTTTCGAAAATTGCAAAACCTCTAAGTAATCTGCTAGCTACTGACACACCATTTGTGTTTGACATACAGTGTCTGCAGGCATTTGAGACCCTGAAAGCTAAGCTAGTCACAGCACCAGTCATCTCTGCACCAGATTGGACATTGCCATTTGAACTAATGTGTGATGCCAGTGACCATGCCATTGGTGCAGTGTTGGGACAGAGGCATAACAAGCTTCTGCACGTCATTTATTATGCCAGCCGTGTTCTAAATGACGCACAGAAGAACTACACAACCACAGAAAAAGAGTTACTTGCAGTGGTCTATGCCATTGACAAGTTTAGATCCTATCTAGTGGGATCCAAAGTGGTTGTGTACACTGACCATGCTGCTCTTAAATACTTACTCACAAAGCAGGATTCAAAACCCAGGCTAATAAGATGGGTGTTGCTTCTGCAAGAGTTTGATATAGAAATAAGAGACAGAAAAGGGACAGAGAACCAAGTAGCTGATCATCTGTCCCGAATAGAACCAGTAGCTGGGACGTCCCTCCCTTCTACTGAGATCTCTGAGACTTTCCCAGATGAGCAACTCTTTGCCATTCAGGAAGCTCCATGGTTTGCAGACATCGCAAACTATAAAGCTGTGAGGTTCATACCCCAGGAGTACAGCAGAGTGCAAAGAAAGAAATTAATTTCAGATGCCAAGTACTACCTATGGGATGAGCCATATCTCTTTAAGAGATGTGCAGACGGAATGATCCGCAGATGTGTACCCAGAGAAGAAGCACAAAGGATCCTATGGCATTGCCATGGATCACAGTATGGAGGACATTTTGGAAGTGAGCGAACAGCCACTAAAGTCCTCCAATGTGGCTTCTACTGGCCTACTCTCTATAAAGATTCCCGAGAGTTTATGCGTAACTATGACAGTTGCCAAAGAGCTGGTAACTTACCTCACGGATATGCCATGCCTCAACAAGGGATATTAGAGATAGAATTGTTTGATGTATGGGGAATTGACTTCATGGGGCCATTCCCACCATCATACTCAAACACTTACATTCTGGTGGCAGTGGACTATGTATCTAAGTGGGTAGAAGCAATTGCTACACCCACCAATGATACCAAGACCGTGCTGAAATTCCTCCAGAAACACATCTTCAGCAGGTTTGGTGTTCCCCGAGTACTAATCAGTGACGGGGGCACTCATTTCTGCAATAGACAGCTATACTCTGCTATGGTTAGATATGGAATTAGCCACAAAGTGGCAACTCCGTATCATCCACAGACAAATGGGCAAGCTGAAGTCTCTAACAGAGAGCTAAAAAGAATCCTAGAACGGACTGTGATAGCCCGAAGAAAGGATTGGGCAAAGAGCTTGGATGATGCTCTGTGGGCATACAGAACAGCATTCAAGACTCCTATAGGAACCTCTCCATACCAACTGGTGTATGGGAAGGCATGTCATCTGCCCGTGGAACTGGAACATAAAGCCTACTGGGCAACCAGATTCCTAAACATGGATGCTCAGTTAGCTGGTGAAAAAAGATTGCTCCAGTTAAATGAGCTAGAGGAGTTCAGACTCAATGCCTTTGAAAATGCAAAAATTTATAAGGAAAAGGCAAAGAAGTGGCATGACAAGAAGTTGTCAACCAGAGTCTTTGAGCCAGGACAAAAAGTTCTGCTCTTCAACTCTAGGCTCAAATTGTTTCCAGAAAAACTTAAATCCCGGTGGAGGGGTCCGTATGTGATTACAGGAGTGTCACCATATGGATATGTTGAACTTCAGGATATTGATTCTGACAAAAAGTTCATTGTTAATGGACAGAGAATCAAGCATTATCTTGAAAGCAATTTTGAGCAAGAATGCTCAAAACTGAGACTTGAGTGATTCTCAGTAAAGGTCCAGCTAAAGACAGTAAAGAAGCGCTTGCTGGGAGGCAACCCAGTCATTAGGAGGTTATATGATTTGTTTTTACAGAGGCAAGTATCAAAAATGAAGGAATTCACAGAGTTACAGAAGGATTCAGCTCAAAAAGCAGAGAAAAAGAGCTTACTGGCGAAAAAACACCAGTAAGGGGCATTTTGGGCGTTAAACGCCAGAATGGGTACCATTCTGGGCGTTTAACGCCAGGAATGGTGCCATTTTGGGCGTTAAATGCCAGAATGGGCACCATTCTGGGCGTTTAACGCCAGGTGTGCAGCATCCTGGGCGTTTAACAAAACGCCCAGTGATAAAGGGGATTCTGGCGTTTAACGCCAGCCAGGGCACCTGGCTGGGCGTTAAACGCCCACAATGGGCATCAAATGGGCGTTAAACGCCAGAATGGATGCCATTCTGGGCGTTTAACGCCAGAAAGGTGGGGGACCAAGATTTCGTTTTTCAATCAAATTTTTTTTAAAACTTTCCTTTTTTTACCCATACTCTTCTACATAAATACACTTCAACCTTTCATCATTCACTTTCAAATCTTCAAAAATCATAGCCATTCTTCAAATCTATCTCAAATCAATCCCAAATCTTTTTCAAAAACTCACCCTTTTCTCAAATCCTCTCCATATCTTCTCAAATCTCTTTTCAATTTTTCGAAATCTCCTTCCCCCCCTTATAAAAACAAGTTCGGCCTCCTCATTCCCCCACACCATTCGAATTTGCTCTTCTCCTCTCTCTCTTTCTTCCTTTCTTTTGCTTGAGGACAAGCAAACCTCTAAGTTTGGTGTGCTTTTCCGTGATCATTAAGCCAAGATTCATCAAGGTCATGGCCCCTAAGGGAAAACAAACCAATTTAAGAGGAAAGAAAGAGAATAATCCAAAGAATCTTTGGAATCAAGAGAAGTTCTTAACCAAAGAACATGAAGACCATTATCACAAAATAATGGGTCTGAGGTCAGTGATTCCGGAAGTAAAATTTGATCTGAAAGAAGATGAATATCCGGGGATCCAAGAGCAAATCCGAAACAGAGGATGGGAAGTTCTAACCAATCCTGAGATAAAGGTTGGAAGGAATATGGTTCAGGAATTCTACTCAAATCTGTGGCTAACAGATAAGCAGAGAATGACTAGAACCGCTTACCATACTTACAGAACCATGGTCAGAGGGAAAGTTATGTACTTCCATCTGGACAAAATAAGAGAAATCTTCAAATTACCTCAACTGCAAGATGATCCTGAATCCTTTAATAGGAGAATGGTGAGAGCAGATAAAGGGTTGGATCAAGTTCTAGAGGACATATGCCTCTCTGGAACTAAGTGGATAACCAATTCAAAGGGTGTCCCAAACCAACTCAAGAGGAGAGACCTCAAACCAATTGCAAGAGGTTGGCTAGACTTTATTGGGCGTTCCATACTGCCCACTAGCAACCGTTCTGAGGTCACCATCAAGAGAGCAGTGATGATTCATTGCATTATGCTTGGAAAAGAAGTTGAGGTTCATCATGTGATTGCTTGTGAGATCTACACAATTGCAAATAAGAATTCCACTGAAGCCAAATTGGCTTACCCAAGCTTGATCTCCTTGCTCTGTAAAGAGGCTGGGGTAAAGATGGGAGTAGATGAATTCATACCCATTGAACATCCAATCACCAAGAAGTCAATGGAAGGACAAATGCAAGACAACTCTATCAAAAGGAGGGCGCAAGAGTTCCTCCCTGAATTCCCTGAAATTGGCTACTGGGCCAGCCTAGAAGCATCTATCAACAAGTTGCAAGAGACTATGGAGCAACTTAAGGAAGAACAGCAGAATCAGAACTGCATGCTCTGCAAATTGCTGAAGGAACAAGAGAAGCAGGGGCGTGAACTCCAAGAGTGGAAACGCCAAAAGCTCTCCTCTCAAGCTGAGGGAGCATCCACTTCTCAAAATCAAGGTTGTTGAGTCCTAACTCTGTGAAAACCTCTATCATTAGGAGCCTAGTTTAAATTTTTGTTTTCTAATTTTTTTAGTCTCATCTTATATCTATTTTTTTTTAGTCTTGTTCTTAATTCATAATTAATAAAATTTAAAATTCATGTCTTAAAGCTATGAATGTCCTATGAATCCATCACATCTCTTAAATGAAAAATGCTTCAATCACAAAAGAACAAGAAGTACAGGATTTCGAAATTTATCCTTGAAACTAGTTGAATTAGTTTGATGTGGTGACAATACTTTTTGTTTTCTGAATGAATGCTTGAACAGTGCATATGTCTCTTGAAATTGTTGTTTTGAGAATGTTAAAATTGTTGGCTCTTGAAAGAATGATGAAAAAGGAGACATGTTACTGAGGATCTGAAAAATCATCAAAATGATTCTTGAAGCAAGAAAAAGCAGTGAAAAAAAAAAGAAAAAAAGAAAAAAAATTTTCGAAAAAAAAAATTGTGAACCAAGGCAAAAAGAGTGTGCCTAAGAACCCTGGACACCTCTAATTGGGGACTCTAGCAAAGCTGGGTCACAATCTGAAAAGGTTCACCCAATTATGTGTCTGTGGCATGTATGTATCCGGTGGTAATACTGGAAGACAGAGTGCTTTGGGCCACAGCCAAGACTCATACACTAGCTATGTTCAAGAATCATTATACTTAACTAGGAGAATCAATAACACTATCTGAGTTCTGAGTTCTTATAGATGCCAATCATTCTGAACTTCAAAGGATAGAGTGAGATGCCAAAACTGTTCGGAAGCAAAAAGCTACTGGTCCCGCTCATCTAATTGGAGCTATGTTTCTTTGATATTTTGGAGTCTATAGTATATTCTCTTCTTTTATTCTATTTTGATTTTCAGTTGCTTGGGGACAAGCAACAATTTAAGTTTGGTGTTGTGATGAGCGGATAATTTATACGCTTTTTGGCATTGTTTTTAGTATGTTTTTAGTATGATTTAGTTAGTTTTTAGTATATTTTTTATTAGTTTTTAGTTAAATTCACTTTCCTGGACTTTACTATGAGTTTGTGTGTTTTTCTGTAATTTCAGGTATTTTCTGGCTGAAATTGAGGGATCTGAGCAAAAATCTGATTTAGAGGCTGAAAAGGACTGCAGATGCTGTTGGATTCTGACCTCCCTGCACTCGAAGTGGATTTTCTGGAGCTACAGAAGCCCAATTGGTGCGCTCTCAATGGCATTGAAAAGTAGACATCCTGGGCTTTCCAGCAATGTATAATAGTCCATACTTTGCCCGAGATTTGATGGCCCAAACCGGCGTTTCAAATCAGCCTCAGAACTTCCAGCGTTTAACGCTGGAACTGGCATAAAACTTGGAGTTAAACGCCCAAACTGGCATGAAAGCTGGCGTTTAACTCCAGAAAAGGTCTCTACACATAAAAACTTCAATGCTCAGCCCAAGCACACACTAAGTGGACCCAGAAGTGGATTTTTACGTCATTTACTCATTTCTGTATACCCTAGGTTACTAGTTCACTATTAATAGGATCTTTTGACATTGTATCTATACCTCATGACACTTTACACGTTTCTTTGTATACCTTCCACGGCATGAGTCTCTAAACCCCATGGTTGGGGGTGAGGAGCTCTGCTGTGTCTTGATGGATTAATGCAATTACTACTGTTTCTTATTCAATCATGCTTGCTTCCATTCTAAGATATCACTTGTTCTTAACCCGGATGAATGTGATGATCTGTGACACTTATCATATTCTCAACTATGAACGTGTGCCTGACAACCACCTCCGTTCTACCTTAGATTGAGTAGATATCTCTTGGATTCCTTAATCAGAATCTTCGTGGTATAAGCTAGAACTGATGGCGGCATTCAAGAGAATCCGGAAGGTCTAAACCTTGTCTGTGGTATTCTGAGTAGGATTCAATGATTGAATGACTGTGACGAGCTTCAAACTCCTGAAGGCGGGGCGTTAGTGACAGACGCAAAAGAATCAATGGATTCTATTCCGGCCTGATCGAGAACCGACAGATGGATAGCCGTGCCGTGACAGGGTGCGTTGAACATTTCCACTGAGAGGATGGGAGGTAGCCACTGACAACGGTGAAACCCTACATACAGCTTGCCATGGAAGGAGCTTTGCGTGTTTGATGAAGAAGACAGTAGGAAAGCAGAGATTCAGAAGATGGAGCATCTCCAAAACCTCAACCTATTCTCCATTACTGCATAACAAGTACTTATTTCATGTTCTTTTGCTTTTCACAATCAACCCTGATAATTTCTGATATCCTGACTAAGATTTACAAGATAACCATAGCTTGCTTCAAGCCGACAATCTCCGTGGGATCGACCCTTACTCACGTAAGGTATTACTTGGACGACCCAGTGCACTTGCTAGTTAGTTGTGCGGGATTGCAAAAGTGTGATTGCAATTTCGTGCACCAGAAGCATTGGCCACAAAATTCACAAAACACTTTACACATTTTTACACTCTTTTAACAGAATTTTTGAGAAAGAAAGAGAGAAAATTCTTGCACTTATTCTCTGAGTCTCAGCCCCTATTTCAACTCTTCTTCCATTGTTCTTTATGTGTTATTCAAGTACTCAATTCATACAAACACAAACTCTTGTCCGTTTTCGCTAATTCTTGCGTTTATATCGAAATTTCGGCTAGGTAAATTCTTGATTCTTTCTCCTTTCCTTTTATTTTAAAAAATAGTTGCCATGATGAATTATTACTCTCCTTCATATATAGAAAACTCCTCTTGAAGCACTCATGGAGCACACCTAAGGAGTTAGAGAGATTCGAGCTCAAAGTGGTTGAATTTCGACGTTTTTGCGATACTTTGGGCCAAAAACAAAACTGCACCATCACCAACTGTGATCCTGTCCTTTTGTGCACATTTTCTAGTGTGTGAAAGGTTTAATAACTGAATGACATAAGAGGTAAGGGTTAGGATTAGTTAGAGTTTGTTTGTGCTTGTTTTTGGTTTTCATATGAGCCACTTTGTGGTGATTTTGTACTTGATTTTTAATTTTGAAAATTCGATGATGCTTCTCTATTTTTGGACTGTTATTTGAGTGATATATAAAGCTTATTTGCCTCTGAAAATTGCATGAAATCACTGAAATTATTTGGAGCACTTGGAGTTTAAGTTTCAAGTCTTAAAAGTCACTAAATGTTGATAAAAATGAAAAACTGCACTCCTGAAAATCCAGCCACTAAATGATCATGAAAGTCACGAGGGTAAGGGTTAATAAGAGGTTAGAAAACCGATTTTAATCCTATGGAACAAAGGTGTAAAAGTAAAAAGGGTGTTATGGTTATTTTTGGATAAAAAAAAGGGCTAAAAATGTAATTTAATTGAAAGATAATTAAAATTCTGAACTTAGTATCATCAAGGATAAATTAGTAATTATATAAATTAATTGAGTCAAAATTATAATTACAATAAAATTTTAGGTCTAAATAAAAATTTTAGTAAAAATTAGAAGTAAAACGGTAAAAAACGGTAACTAGAATAAGTAAATAAATTAATAAAGGACAAAATGATCTTTTAAATCTCTAAGGTTAGAATTGGTATTAACTAAAATTATTATAGATAATTTGGTCATAAAAAAATATTAGGATTAATCCGGTAACATTTTGACGGTAAATCAAGTTAAACGGTAAAACTATTGTACTTAGGTGCATATTAGTAATTTTAGACATAAAAGTCAAAATTAAAAATTATTAATTAACTTAATGAAGGGTAAGAAGGTCTTTTAGAAAAAAAAATATGAGGGTAAAATAGTGAAGTAATAACACTAGTGGTGAAAGTGTCACTAAAAGTCTAAAGAAAACTAGAAAAATAAAGTTTATGTACAAAAAGGACAAAATTGAAAATGTACAAAAATATCAAAAAAAAATGGTAAAATATGTGACAAGACTGAGATATTTTAAGAAAGGATCGGACACAAGTTTTATTTAAAAAAGAAGGGCAGAGAAGTCCCTTAGAGATAAATTTTATTGAGATGTGCTGCAGAAAAAGAACTGTAAATCCTAAGGTGCTTGAGGTTGTTTAAAGGCGGGTATTACTAACTGATTGCTAAACTCCATTTTCTCTTTGTGTGTATATTATGGCGTCAAGTTTTGCGACGATTTTTTGTTGTCACGGAATGGTGGTATTTTTAACCACATCGACACGTAAGCATGGACGGACGCAATTGGAAAACCATATCTAGGACTAGTTCCTAGGTAAAGTCGGGTTGCGGGTAGTCAACCGACGCATGAGCTCATGGCCTGCATAGGACCAGACATGCATCATACATGGTTGCTGCATTTATCTGTGATTGTGATTTATCTCTACTTGCTGTATTTTGTGTTTGTTTACTATTCTGCTATATACTTGTGCTTGTACTTGTTTGTGTGACTTACCGACCTAACTGCGTGAAGTTTTAGACTTAGGCTACAGAATCCCTTAGGATTCTTGTGTAGTAAGTTGCTGGGAACCTTAGATTCTTACCCCTTATTTCCCCGTTCCACAGATGTAAATCGATGATTTCTTTGAGTTTCCAACCTTGGGACTAGCGAGCAGCAGTAGCATTACCGGAGGGTCAGAACGACTTCTTTTACTTTCACACAGCACTTTCGTGTTTCTTCAGCTACTAGGAATCGATGACCAGCAATAGTTATAATAGTAGCAGTAGTGGTAGTAGTCTTTGCCCTCACTCTGTATAGACGTTTAGAGGGCTAGGTACTTTTGTAAATACCTATATAAAAAAGTTAGAACAGGTCCCAAACTAGAGTGACTCTTGTGAGTCGAGACTTGTTAGTTTAAATATAGAGTTTGTAAATATTTTCATGAATAAGCAATGACGTAACCCGCTATGAATTATGATGTATTAAATGAGCCTTCGGGTATATATGTATGATATTACTATGTTTCTTGTGTTTTCTATGCTTCATGTATATATTATCTATTTAACTATTACCTATTTAGTTATGTCTATATATCTGACACGCAATCTCGACTAGCGTTACAGGCTCATATATATATATATATATATAATATATATAAGTATAAGGTCTAAAGTCTCTAGAAAAAGCCGTGTAATAACGCCTTGCGGCTAGCATTGGTCATGACGTGTTAGCATTGGTCAAATGACTCATTTAGTCCCTAAAATTGAAGGGCGTGCATTAAAAAATTAGTGTATTAAAAATATTAAAAATTTTGAATTTATAAAAAAAAAAGAGAAAAAACTGATGAATGAACTAATTTGGTGCGCGATATTCAATTTTAAGAATTAAAATGAGTCATTTGATGCAAATAGACCAATTTGGTGCATACGTAACGATGACATAGTGGATGACACGTGGACAAATAATATTGTAACACATGGTATAACTATCTATGTCAGCATGCTACATGTCGCTGACTGACACGTCATCATATTGTTATATGTGGCCAAACCATGAGTTAACACGTATCTCCAAAGGTCCACGTCATCAAGCCACGTCGACATGTTGTTAAGAGAAAATGGGTCAATGACTAATATGATGTAATTTTTTCAATCTTAAAAATATAATTAGTACAATTAAAATCTCAAAAATAATTTTGATCAGAGATCACTTTAAAAATTTAGCCTAAATTTGCAGTTAGATAAATGCCTTCAAACATTATACATCAAAAAAGACATTATGCCTTAGATGTTGAAAAACCATTACATTGCACATTATGCCTTTTCTTTCTATCTTGATCCAAAACGTTTCATTTGTCTCGGATAAAAGAAAGATAAACCAATAAAACTATTAAGGGAAAAATGAAAAGAATCAGATAAGTTTTCCTATCTAACTTGACTAATTGAAAGAGACATATAATCGGCTAAATTTTCTTAATATTGGTCAAAGATGTATGTTACATTACGATATTTGGCTTTTTATGAGTTTTATCCTAATATGAAAAAATTCACTTTCCAAAAGATAAGAAACTATAATTGTGAGAAAAACGAATCGGCCGCCGATTCGATACAAAATTAGGGAATTGGACTTTTAACTGATTCAGTCCAGTCTTGTTTTTAAACTGTTTAAAGATTAGAACCGATTAAAATGGATAAAAATTGTCTAAAACCAATAAAAATCGATTCAATTGAACTATTCGAAAAAAAATTTTAATTTAATGAAACTGTAGTTTAAACCTGCATGGTTTTTTTGCCACTAAACTATATTATTTTTTATTATTTTAAATATTAATTATTAATTATATAATAAAAATATATAATAATTTTTTTAGAATATTATTTTAATTTTATACTCATTTATATTTAAATTAATTATATTTTTTATTATTCATAATTATTAATATAAATATAATTAAATATATAAATAAAAATATTAAATATTTTTATTAATTACAATATAATTATATTTTTTTATGATTATATAATATTTATTAATATTATTTTTCAATAAATACATATAGTATATAACAATATAATAAATATAAACTAATTAGTTAGTTATTAAAATAAAAAAATTTACTTTAATATAAAAATAAAATTAAAAAAGTATTTATTATGAAAAGTTACTAAAATTTTATATACTTATTTAATAATAACCGAATTATAAGTTTCTGATTATAATTTGTTGAAATTTTATTATTTTTAAAATATTAATGATAAAATTTAATATAAGTATAGAAATTTTTTAGAGTAATTATCCAAATCAATCCCTTAAATTTTTAAAACGTACTTCAAGTTTTAAGATATAAAAAATACTTTAATATTATTTTCATTAGACAAATAATGACTGCTGACGTAAAACTTTAACTTACATACATTGCCATTAAGTGTCCATATGTGCGTTATGGACAAATCAATCTCTAGGATGAAGTACAAAATAGTCTTCAAAGGATTTAAAAAATCTCAAAACAGTACTTAACAAGAGTTTTAAATTTTTTAAAATAGTCCTTTCGAATTATTTATATATAATTATTTCTAAATTAATAAATTTTAATTTTTAATATTTTTTATCTATTTATCTCAAATTTGATTATTTATATACAAAATTTTTTATTTATTTTCAAAATAAATTATAAATTAATTTTAAAAAGGCATTTTTTCAAAAAGAAATAATTTTTAAAATAAATAAATCCATATTTATTTTTTATCATGCAAGATATTAATTTAATGTAATTTATAGGTGTCATATTCTATGATTATTCTTTAATAATGAAGAAAAAAATGAGCTATTGTTGTTTAAAGAGATAGGAGAACTCTCATTTAACATAAACTTGTTAACATAAACAATTAAAAATGTTTGTGCAAATGTTTATGGACTAACACTTTAGAACTTGCATGCGTTGTGAACCAAGTCATCTATGAAGTCAAATTTATAAGTGTTGGTCAACCACAAGATCAATGTAGATTTACAAAATCCCAATATGAAACTCCTCGTACTTTGTAATACTTG